>NC_040097.1:30169283-30472313 GCF_003369695.1 Bos indicus x Bos taurus | reverse complement strand
TGGCATGGGAAAGGAAATGGAATGAAAAGGAGCCAGGGAAAGTTGCCTCATCGTTTGGCATTTCTCTGATGGCCAAAAGGTAAGTTTCTACTTTCGGGTCACTTGTAAGCACTGTGGGCACAGAGCTGCCAAGTTTTGTAGTTTAAGGGCTAATAAAGTCAGGGTGTGGGTAATACTGAGAGGGGTTATTTTCAAGGAAAGATCGCTGGGAGGTCTTCCCACCCTTAGTGACTGTGTGAGCACTTGAGTGTCTTTCTCCCCCAGTGTGCCTGCAGTAAAATGCAACTTTGGAGCCACTTTGAGGGTCTTTGCTACGTGCACCCGGAGTGTTTACCGCTATACGTACAATAGAAGGATAGAGGTGCTGGATTGAAGTACAGGATTGTTTTCATGCAACTTACATGCTGATTCATAGTGTTGATTCCATATGTATTTATTGAACAATGACCATGTGTTACTCCTGTTTTCTACTAAAATACGACATGCAAGACAGATGAAGTCCTTGCCTTCATGGAGTTTATATTCTGATATTTTGTCCCAAACTGAAATGCATGCAGTCAAGATTAATCTGACTGATTTTATCTGTTGCCTAAACTTTCCCAGAAAAACCAAACAAAATGTTTCACCGCAGATGGAAGCCGCCAGGAGCCAGATGTGGCCACGAGAAGAATGTCTTCGAGAGCTTGTCATCTGGCTCCAGCTGTGCTAACCTAAGGCCTGGTAGGCAGCCACAAGCCGCATCTGCCAACTGGTGGCCAGACGTGACTGCAGGTTTAAATAATTAGCGGAATCCCTCACCCAGTGGCTGGATTCGCTGTGTGTGTCCTAAGATTACCAGGGCGTCCAGACCAGGAGCCTCTGTGGTCCCAGACAGAACCCACAAGGGAACCGAAAATCAGTCCCTTGAGAAAATAGCCGAGGCCTTCTTATCCTGGAACGTGGAGAGGGACGCAGGGGAAAACCCATTGTCAGCAAGAAAGCAGAAATAAACCAGATGTGGCCCCCGCCATGCACGTCTTAATTCTGGCCAAGAGCTCCTTCCTGGCCCAGGATCCCTGCCTGGGGCCTGCCCCTGCGGAATAGCAGAAAGGGGAGTTGGCCTGTGAGGCTGACCCTTTCCTAATTATTGTGATTTTTAATCGTTGCCTGTTTGTGAGAATCACTTATGTTGGCCTGTATTGATTTTACCCAAAAGTGATTTGTTGAAAGTCTTAATTCCTTCCTTTGAAAGCAATTGGATACTTAGAGATGTGCCGCGACTTCTCAAATGTAGTGTATCTGCCTGCCCAGATAAGTATGTACATAAATACAATGCTTCAGCCTATCTGGTGTGAAAGATTTTTTATAAAATGTGGCATTCTCGGTTTCATGTAGCAGGCAGTCTCTATTATCATATGGGATAATGGCAATTTAGGTCACTCATTGTCCAGCCAGCTCCTGACACCCCTGTAGTTGCTCAGTAAGTGTAGAATGAGCTGAAAGAATAAGCAAAGATTGCACTGGGCATGCTGACATTCAAGTGCAGTGACTAAAAGCGAGTCTGGTTATCTCAAATAATCAATTAGGGAGACATCCTTCAATGTAGAGCAAAAAGGGAAAAGAAGTAAAGATTTAATTGTGATATTTTTAGGGTTCTTTTTTTCAGATGTCTATATCTAGTATCTGATTATCATAGAAAACACAAAATAGTGGAGATGAGGGTTTCTCTGGGGGATTCTTCTAAGCCTAAACCGGTGGATCCAGGTGTGGACATCTTTATCACAGTGAGGTTCTGCATGTTTTTTTGAAGAAGGCCTGCACTGAATAAGTAATAACAAAATCATTCAAGTGAGGACAAATGTTAAGACACTAGTTTATGTGTAAAAACCAACTTTTGTATTCTGAGTGCATTGTGTAAATTTGCCATGCAGGAAACATAAGTGAAGCCATTTGGTTTTGTGGCATTGGTGTGGGCTGGCTAAGGGGGTGGGGGAGAAAGTTGAGGCATTGATAAAGTATGAGGCGAGCCAGATGGTTGCATTACACATCTTTTGTGTTCTTGTTTGCTTCTTAAAGCAGTTGCAGAATTTGGCCCTTGGCGATATTTTCTTCATGCTTGTATGTTCTGCTACGAATTTACTTTTGTCAGAGTCCTTTGAAAGAAAAGCCTTGCTCTTAAATTTTTTTTTTTTTACTTACATTATAAACTTGTGAAGTCAACAGTGTGTTCATAAAAATATTTTTAAATGTTAAGTATGTTAGTAAATAATGAGATTAACTCTTCTTTTTTCTTAGCACAGTGACTTCAACCACATTTTAGTTCCATTCAGAGATTTTTGCAAAATCAGGAAGGTAGAACTGATGGCAGGCGGATGGATGCAGACAGTGCAGCTACATGTTATCCCAGGAATGAGGTTTATCTGATGAGAGATTTTAACTTTTTCTCTTGTAGCAGGTTGTCAGGTTGTGGTTTGCCTATTGTATTTTACCTGCAGGTCTGACTCGGTGATATTTAAGTTAAGTGGGAATGCTGTGGAGTTGGTTGGTGGGTTTTTGCCTTCGTGTTTGCTTGGCATTTATTGCAACTGTTTTTCACACCATCATTGAAATTTATATTTATTTCCTACTGAAAGCAAATTATATTTTGCAGTCACCAGTGGCAAGGAATATTTAAGATGTTCTAAATGTAAGTAAAGGATGATATTTTATCACTGAATGCTTTTAATAAGGAATTGCTTTGGAGCTCTTTTTTCCCATCGTGATGGAATGCTTCAGAATAATTTAATGTCCTTTTCACAGTCCCAGTTTGTCTCTCTCTCTTTTTTTCTTTTCCTTCTGCTCAAACAAGAGAAGAGCACAAATGTGGGATCCTTGGGCGATGGTTTATTCTCCTGTTGTGCACAAATTTCCAGTTTTTAGTTGGAACCTGCGGTCCCCAATGAGAAAACAGGAAACTTAAGAGTCTTAACCTTATTGAAATCTCTGCCTGGTTTAGTCATAAGTCTGAGGCAACTCCTTCCAATAATGAAGCCATTGTACGCATCATATCTGATCAGTTCTTGAAATGTTTTAGTAAGTCTATCTTACAACATTATAAGAAGATAATCAGCAGCCTTAGAAGGTCCCCATCTGGACCGTAGAGTTCTTTTACTGAAAGATGTTTTGCCTTTTTGAGATAGCTCTCGCGTTTCATCATCTGTTCCGCCGAGATGAAGTGCATATGAAAAGTCAGTGACTCTGAATCCATCTGTTGTTATTATTTTCCACTGATAATTGGCTTGAACAATGAAATGTCTGTGTCTGCAGCCTTTGAAACTGTACACCCTGTTTATTTTCTGGAGGTCTGACTGCAACTCCTCCCCCGTCCCCCATTTTCCCCTCTTCTTTCTCTCTCAAGCTTACAGTGAGTGGCACTGGTGTGAGGATGACATCTTTGACTCTGTGCATCAGTATGTGTCACTCAGCATCTGAAGCTTGCGTACGGATCTTTGTCACAGTCCCTACGTCTGTGTTGTTTGCTCGGGGATCCAGCACTGTGGCGGCAAAGAGCTTAGCTGGGGCCACAATGCATGGATCCCTTACCTGGACTGTCGTCTTTATTTCACTGTCCTCATTAAAATATTAATTTTGAGGACAGTATCTAATACCTATGGAATTAGATACTACCTATAATTGTATAATATATTCAGTTGCATCCAGGTTTGCACGATACAGAGCATTAATATTGGATTCCACTAACAGCATTTCCATTAGCTTGCTCAACCAGTATGAGATATAGATGAGCTGGGAAGCATAACTACCCGCCAGAACTGCCAAAACAGTCATTAGAAGCTCCATTGGGATGGACAAAGGCTTTTCTCACAGTGATATACTGATTAAATTTTGTTCTATGGTTTATTTGCATCAAGGTTAGATCACTATCGTCTATGAAAGTGGGTTATCTAACACCTGACTTGGAAGGTCATTTCAAGACAAAACAGGGAAAGGAATAGCATCTTCAGTTTCCTTGGGACCCCCTCTTAAAGAACCTGTTTTATTTTGGGGGGCTTTGGGAATTTTCAGATTTTCTCTTTGTGTTATACTGTAATACATGTTTAAGACTGGCTTTTTGGTTTGTGACACAATTTTTAAAAATCTTTTCAGTAATATTCTCTTCCTTTTGGGGCAGAATGATATAGCTAGGAAACAGCGTGGTGTTAGTAAAATAAAACTCACTTTGAAAATAGAAAGCCACTTTGTTATTTCCCTTAGCTGGCATAATTATGGTGCATCCTCTGAGGCTCTGAAAAATCTGTGACCTACCCTCTTTTTGGTCCAATAATAATATAGATACATCCTATAGAACAGCAGTGTTAGATCTGCCCCCAAAGTCATGTGTGGCATTAAAAGGAAGTAGGCGAACATAATCTTATTTATGTCTCAATCGAAATCATTTAATACTGCAAAAGTTATTAAAAAATAATTAAGTTACTAAGACCAACACGTAGCTGGAACATGCAGTCAGAGGTTAGAGGTGAGTGCGAGTTAACTCCATAAGCTGAGAAAATGCAGTAGTGAATTCCTAGCGCCCGCATGTTTTTCCTCATGTTTAAATTCCTCGGTTCTAAGGACAAATTATGTTGAGGTATGGCATATTTTCTGCCGAAATGGAGAAAATTGTTGACTGTAATTATGTTATTTAATTGAAATTATAAGTGGTTGAGGCCACTCAGTTAAAAGCATTCTTTCTAATATATGGGTAATGTTTTTAAATGAGTGGTCATGGATTGATGACATTTGAAAGGCAGACGTTTGGGGTGTATTTTTGGAAGACTCAAATTATTTTTCTTAAATCATTAGTAAACTATAAACAGTGTAAAGGGATACTTTTTCTTTTTTTTTCCTCTTTAATTAGATATGAATGAATATTATATGTGAGAGCATATATGTGTATATGCCTGTACATATTTGTGTATGTATGTATATATTTTATATATGAAAATATTTATACATAGATGAGACAGATTTTTCTGTAGGTACAGACTCACAAGGATTGGTTTATAATGGGGCAAATCAGAGAAACAAGAGGTGTATTTCTGACCTTAAACTGTGGCTGAAAAATATGTTGATTATTTAAACCTCTCGTTGAATAAACTCCACTGCTGTGTCTTAAGCCAAGTTCTTTTTGGAGTAGCTGGAGATAACCCTGCATTCCCCCCACCCCAGCCCAGCCCAGCCCTATACCCCCCCACCTGGGGGTGAGTTCTTAATTACTAATGAATGCAATTCATTTTAATTGTTATTATAGCAACAGAACGTTTAACTGTCTCCTGTTTAGTCCTTGTCCCCTTGGAACAGGCGGTGTCTCCTGTCAGAGAGAGGACAGGTAGAAGGCACAGCGGGCGTCTGATTGAGCCAGTTATTCATTTGCTGAGTGTTTGTGTTTATGCAAAGGGGCCTCTTCCTGCATATTTAATCTAGAGTAAGGCAGTGGCTTTTGTTGTGTTTAGCCCACATACCTTCAGTCCCTGCTCACACTGCCGCCAGCCCTGGAGCCCCGGGAGCCCGCAGGCTTCCCAGCGCCTGCACTTTCTCCTTCACCAACTCTCAACTTTCTTCCGTTGTGTGAAAATTGCCTCTCCGGCTCCTTAAAGCTTCCCTTCCTCACCATGAACGGGTAAGTGTGTGCGAAGCCAAGGCTCATACTTTTGTTTCGTTTTCCAAATGTTGAGAGGCTACTTTGCCGCTTTTCTGATCCTGGTTCCTGGGCCGTTTGTCAGTTGTTGGCGGTGTTGAAATAGACAAGTACAGGTGCCTCCTAGGAAATGTGGCTGAAATGTTCGACTGGCAGAGAGAGGCTCTTGGGAACTAGGGGTTGGGGTGGGGGGGCAAAAAAGGGAGAGAGAGAAAGAGAGAGAGAGAGAACAGCTTTATTATTCTTTGTCCTAATCCTGTTTTGTAACTATCCTGGAGATAATGCTGCCATTGTTTGCTAAAAGCTTTCAAACAGTGTGCAAGACCGAACTGTAAGAAAGCAGTGAAACTCTGCCGCTGTATTGTCTATACCCAGGCCAGGGTCCTCCCCGAAGGTCTGTGCCGGAATAGGAAGGGTTTTCTTCAGTGGAAATCGAATCGGCTCTTCATTGATATTAATAGCACACTGGAGATGTTGGCCGTGCTGCTCAGAGAGGCGGTTGGGAGGGAAGGAAATCTGATCTTGCTGGGGGGAAGATGACAGCCTCTTGGCCCCACAGTGGAGGAGACATCCATCCAGGCTTAGCCTGCATAATGGCATCCTGGCTTAACTGTTTGCTCTAGGAATTTTAATCTTGAGCTGTTTGTTTTACTATCTGGGGTCTTGCTAGTTTTTGTTCCTGTACTGTCTTTAGAAAGCACGATATTCAGAGTCTCATCCAGTCTTTTTAAAAGTGAATTAAGAAAAAGAAAAAGGCATACACTGTGCCCTTTGATCATTCTGGGGAATGGTGGTAGAAATCGTGTGATAATTTCAAAAATAAATTGCCACAGTTAAGAAGGATGAGCCGTCCAAGGGAAGATACGTCCTATGTAAAGATATTTCAGAGACTAGGAATTGTGTCCAGGGTTGGAAAGGAGTCTTCATTGCCAGTTAACTGTTGCCTCTGTCTGAGTAACTCTTTTCAACAGAAGAGTGTGCTGTTCCCCCGCAGGTTGGAAACTGAGAATTTAAATAAAATTTCATCAACCTTATTAAAATATGTAGGGACTTGGATCTTCATAGGTACAAATCAGTCTCGAGACTTAGAAACATTTATTAACAGTGAGGCTGCTGAAGGTTTTTAATAATAAAATTACAAATACCTTATCTAATTGTAAGTATATGACTTTTATGCTCTGTTTTTAAGGGGAAAAATACTTTTTTTAAATGAGGAAAAGTAACTCCGTCAGAGCACCTTCTGTGATTAGCGCTATTGTATTCTTAAATTTTGATTGATAGAGATAATAGTTTTCACTTAAAAATACAGACAGGTACTTTAACTTTCCATGACAATAGCTATTTGCATTTCTTTTATCTTTTTGTTTAACATTTGTGGGGGTTGGGACGGATTTGATTATTAACTCTTATTGCACACACTCAAGGTAAATCTAAAACAAAGGCTTTGTTAGAGCTTCAAAGAGAAAACAGCAAATATTGTTTTTAGGTTTCAACATTTAAAGCCTGCTAAAGGATACCTATAAAATATTTTCACATGACCATGACCAGGGTTTTACTTTCCTTTAAGGTAAGAGAGTGGTTTTTTCTAAATGAGATGGGCCAACGTGGAGTTGCTGGGGGGCTGCCAGCCTGAAGTCATTTCACGGGCAAGCCTCGCCAGGTTCGCCTGCGCCATGTGGCTTACTTCATATAGAGTATTTTAGATTTTTCTTATGAGAATGGACCCAAAAGTCAGGCCCTCTGATTTAGTTGAGGGTTCCAGATGGTGGGAAGAAAGGAAGCAAAATGTTCCTCGCAGCAATAGGAAGGGACAGTGGGTAGTGATGGAGCCACAGTGGTAGATTTCTTTGACAGAGAGAAGAAGAAAGGACGTGGTCCTTGTAAACCAGCAAACCTGGGTGATGGCCAAGGTCGCCTCTGGTCCCGGAGGTCTCTACTACACAGTAGTTTTCCTTTTCTTTCTTTTCTAATTTTCTTCCTTCCTTTTTCCCCTAGGTTTACTCTCCCTGTTTTTCTCCCTTCTTTTCTTCCTTCATTGCTCACTTTTCTTTCCCTCTTTCTTCCCTCTTTCTTTCTGTAAATGTGACTCAGTATTTGAAATATTTAAAGCAGGAGGGGGGTGCAGAAACACTTTGAGATTGTTTTCTAAGTGGATTTTCTTGTCTTGAATGCAAAAAAGTGAAGTGACCCTTGTGTTATCATTTTTCAGCTAGTCGAGTTTGTACTGAGATAGCTCTGTTGTTCTAGGACATCTTTGAAAAGCAAGACAGAAAAGCCCACATGAGTTAAGATTTATGGGTTAAAGAGACCAGTAATCTCTTGGAAATAGGCCCCTTGAGACTTTCTGTTTTCTCAAATGAAGTATATGTCATTTCATGGAGATATCTGGAAGGATGGAAGGTTTGAAACATGCTTCTGGACTTCAAGAGGAGGTTGCTCTAACCAGAGGTGAAACTCCTAACTGCCACCTTCATCACGGGGCAGGAGCTGGTGTTCACTATCCCTGCATGTCAGGGACACTGACACACAGTAGGTTCTCAACTGGCAGTCACTGGATTGAAGGTTGAAATGAAATACGGTGGCTGTCTTTCACAGTCTCTTGTATACTTGTACAAAATAATACAATGCTGAAATCCTGATGCATAGCATTTCCTTGAGCTTCCATGAAAGAAGAAGGATAAATATTTTTAATGGGAAAGCACAGAGCATGTGCTGTTCATTTAGCTTCCTGTGAAATAAAATCACACATCCACGTTTACCTGTACCTCTGTTCCAGCGAGGCTCTACCAATTGGCAAAATCACATTTGTTAAATTAGGGGTCAGATATACTCATATAAATTATGCAATTGAAGCACTGTATTAAAAGGGGGCTACAGAGTAAAATTCCTAATGGAGAAATAGGGGGGAATTGGGGAGGTAGAGCAAGAAGAAGGTGCATTAGTCTTCTAGCGACCTCAGCTGAAAAGTCATGTCTTGGTCAAGGTCTTTATGGTCATCAAACAACTTTAGGTAAATACATTACCGCATACAGTAGTTAAGAAACCACACTTTGAACAGTTTCTGTTGTCACAGGATCTTGCCTGTATGGAGAATGACATGGAAAAAAAAAGAGTAATTTCTATTTACTGTATTCCTGGTTCACTTTTAAAAACCTAAAATTAATAGGGAACTTGAGAAAGAGGGGAAAAGAAAAAAATGAAATTTATTTTTCTGACTCTTTTGAGAGCTGACAAGTGGGCTGGAGGGCAATATTTTTCTTTTAGCTCTCTTTTTTTTTAACTTAAAAGCATTACTTAATAATTTTATTTTCATTTTGGTGCCTTTGCTGCTGGTAAACATGCAGATATGTATTTGATATATTTAATGAGGCATAGTGTTGTGTTTTTTTTTTTTTTTTTTAATAGCAGTTTTGGAAACGGAAGTTTTATGTTTCTGAAAAAATGAAATGCAGATTTTTCTCCTAGTTGTTGATTTCTGATTCTTCTAGGATAGTAATGATACAGACTCAGACCCCAGTACTACTCCCTAATTTTCTTGTCTGTTATATCGACACATTTCATTTAATTTAGCATGATGGCAAACAGCTGTTGAACTATTAATCTTTTCTCAGCAAAGCTGGAAAAATATCTTTTAGATTACTTTGCTAATGTATACCAAAAACTAAAATCAACAGAAATAAATTAATGCGTGGTCAAATGTACAATACATATTAAAATTTTTGGAACTTCAAAATGGAGGAAAATAGGGTTTGTATTCCACTCCCAGTTTTTTTGTGTCTAAGTAAAAATTAAATGTAGCCAAATTTATGTTACTTTAGTGATTACAAGAGGGAGGGTCAATTGTATGATATTGTTATTATTAACTTTTGTTTCCTCTGGGGGAACATTACAGATCTGTGAGGGGGAACCAGCGTATGCCTTGGCTCTGTGTTCACTTACCCATCTGTGTAGATAGGCAAGTAGAGAAGCAGACTCAGTACTTACCTGGAAATGTTCTGCAGGTTTGAATACAACACTCGAGATAACTTTATTCAAAGTAGGCATTTTCAGCAGTTTTTAAAATTAAATTTTAATAAGGTACCGGAGAAGGCAATGGCAGCCCACTCCAGTACTCTTGCCTGGAAAATCCCATGGACACCAGGCCTATATAATCTTTGCAATGCAATCTTATCTGCATTGCAAAGTCTGATACTAGAGACCCAACTGCCAAACATGCAAAAATAGATGCAACTCAATAGACAAACATGAAAATTAGTTTAGAGTGCACACGTTGGAGAACATCTCAAGTAAAAGGGAGGGAGAAGGGCATTCTTGCCTTGAATTGAGTAGGGTCTGCCAGAGTTCACTTACTTTCCATTTAAGATCTGATGAGTGGTGGAAGTGGAAATTGCTCTTGTGAGAGATGGTCTCCTTGCCTCTTGTCTAATGAGCTCTTCTTATTGGCGTGGGGTGGGGCTCTGTAGATCACAGTATTACCTCGAGGACCAGACCATCACTGCTTTCTCTCTTTTTTTTAAATCACCGTTTGCCCTCTAACCAAGTTCTCATCCCTGGAGAAACCAATCCCTGGTGACACACCTCAGCAGTAAAGCACACGATTTTCATTTTCAATTTGAATTGTTTTGTGTCAAAACAAAAAGATTTGGGGCAGGTTGCAAAATAGTAATTTCAAGTCCCAGAGCTTAGGGTTTTCCCCCACCCAAATGGTGAACATTTATGGTGAAAACCTCCAATTTCCTCTTACAGTAAACATGAAAATTATGATTTCACTCAGAGCCTGCATTTTTTCCCAATCTTAATGGCAAGAATCTGCATACACTTGCTTGTGGAAATGTCATAAATTGGCCTCCGATCAATTCCTGAAAGATAGTACACACCAAAGTACCACTTTCAAATTTTTAGCCCTAGTGAAATAGGATTTAACTCTTCTCAATGATGTTTGCCTTTCTACATTCAGGGCCAACAGCCGAGCGATGAGCAGAGATATATTCTGTATAAAATTTAAACTACTTCATTACATATTGTTCTGAAGAGTAAGCAAAAGGATATTAACATTTCAGTAAAAGAATGGTATGATTTTAACATCTTAAAAAAAAATTATATGAGCATTTGGTCAACTGATGTGGAATGAATCCTGTACCCTGTTAGTAACTTGATCTAAATTAATAAACAAATGTTTTTCTTTTCACTTGTGCCATATGTTGATCCCAGTTACATGGGCAGAAAGAGGCAGCTTGTAATGTTTCTTAAAGGATTATACACTGTTTTGCATAAGGGAGTATGCAGATGCAGGAGTTAGATGTCTTCTGTGCTTTCTTTGTGTTTTAGGAAACTTGATTTGAATTGTTTATTTCATCTGACATGAACCGTTTTTATTGAACTGAGTAGATCTGGTAGATATATTGTAAGTGGAAAACATTGTGAGAACAGCTTTCACCCACTGATGACCCCCCAAACCCCTCCCCAAGCTGAAAATTGTGGTGCTTTTATTCATTTTGAAAGGTCCAGAGTGGCATAAAGCATCTTGTCTATAAGAACTAACTCACTTGCAAGGGTGGGTGGGTGGCGGGGGGAGGATCTGTTTTAATGAAATTAGAGATGTTGTGAATGTTAACCAAACAGAGACAGGTTCAAGTAGCAGTCTGGTTTCCCAAAGCAAAGGCCTATGACTCACAGGTTATTCCACATGAAATAAATGGATAGACAACAAGATGAGAAAGAGTTCGTAAGCAAAATGCGAAATGTTTCACCTTGACTTTTCCAACATCCAAGTTGTTGTTATTGTCTTGAAGAGCTCAAAGGCACATGGTCTGGTAAGTGGAGGTCTTGGCACTGATTTTTGTTAACTCTGAGTGTCTTTTGCCATTAAATAAAATTGAGTTCTTTCGTTGTTTATCATGCGTCTCTCCCAGGCAAATAGGTGGTTGCTGCTTTGTCTTGACTTTCAGATTTTTGATATTCTCTTTTGTTTTCAGGGTAAGAAGTGACCTTTTGAGGTGACTGTAACAGAAGATTGCTTTGCAGAAGCCAAAAAAGGTAAATGCAAATATAATTAGTGGAATTACGTTAAGGACTCTATCTACTGCCTTCTCGGCATCTTAATTCAGTTCTTTTCAGATCTCCTAATTATCAAATTTGCATGTATTTATTTGTGTAAGTACGTATGTAGCATATTTTTGGAGGCCTTTAAAGAAAAGATTGCTCTTAAGAAATGGTTCACATAGTCACATTTTCCCCTCTAAATATTATCAAACTTTTCCCCTGTTTATGGGAGTTAACCTCTTTTTTTTTTTTTTTTTTGGTAGTTGACTTGGTAGTTTTGAAGTCAGGAAGGAATATTCACATCACAAAAGTGGTGATTCATAAAATTAACATGCTGCAAATAGGAGTAACGTATGTCAGTGTGTTGTGCTGAAGTGGTGTCATCCGATGGATGTTCATCCGGCGGCTTTATAATCACCTTCTTTCAGAAATTAATAGTCAGGCACCATAGCAACGCGTCGTGTTGATGTAACTGCCGTGTGGCGTGGGGCATGTCCCTGTGATGTCAGTGTTCAGCTGCCTTGTTCTCTTGACCTTACTTGAAAATCAAATGAGTACTTGATTTTAAAATTAGAAGTTTTCAGAGAGACTAATGTAGGTTGATGAATTAAAGCTAAATTAAATTTTCTCAAACTCACTTTTGGGAGCAGTGGTTAAAAAAAAAAAAACAAAAAAACACTCTGGTTAAAATGGTTATGGAGGCTACATATTTGTTTTTTTTGTTTGTTTGTTTTTGATACCCAAAGTATCTCCCCATTGAAGGCAGGGGTCACCTCACTCAAGTTGTTCTTGCAGGTCATTTTTAAGTCTGATGTTTCTTAAGGAGCAAGCGTCTTCATTTTATTTTTGAATCTTGTCCAGTGGTATTTCCATTTGACTAAGTAGATTTGTGTCAGTGTTAAAACAGGTTACTTGCCATCCTGGTTGCACAAAGCCTTTGTTTAGATCTTACCAACTTAAAGTTTATGAATTTGTAAGATACAGACTTCTTTACTTTTTAGTTGAGCAAGGTTTTTTGTGAAACTTTCATAATGTGAAGATTCTTAGATCGGTCTTGTTTTTAATCTTACTCAGGGCTTGGGGGTTCTAGAAGGTATTATGAAAGTAGGAATTTATTTTTCTAGTTGCGTTCTGGCACATTTCATTTGGACTGAAAAGTCCAACCAGCTTGCCTCATTTCAAAATCTTTGTTGTTTAATTTAAACTGTGTGGTAAGCTCCTAATTGTCCTCCAAGGAGGATATAGTACCTTTCAGATGTCCCAGCATGGGAAGGGGTGATTCCAACCAGTAATTAAGGTTATCAAGGCATACCTAGAGTATTTTTTGGCAAAGCACTTCCCAGTTTCCCAATCTTCATCTGTTTCAGGGATCTGCGACTTTTTTCTGCAAAGGGTCATCCAGCCAGTGTTTCCTGTTGTTTCATCTGTGCCTCGGCGGCTGAGTTGTATGTACATTGTGTACTGTCTCTGATCCCTACAAGATCTCAGACCAGAGTGTTGCTTGTTCAAATCCATGCCAGGTGCTGGACTCATTTCATGCTGGTAGCAAAAGTTTCTCGTGAAACTAAAGATTAAAGCTGAAAAAGTGGTTGAAAATAGAAAATATTTACCTTGAGAATTGAGTTATCCCTACAGCTCCAAAAATGGACTTAATTAATAGGTTTTCATTGTTTTATTCGAATTTATGTATTCAGATAAATTTATAATTTATCTGTAAGCATAAATTATTTTTCTCCTGGCTTATGTCTTTATGATGAATATGCTTACACCCATAACCTGAAAATATTTGAATTTGGATAGAATAATTTTTCTCAGTTTCATGATATTGTTAAAGATATTGTGAGTCAAGGGCATGTTTGAGGGAAAGGAAACTTTCCAGGAATGTGTCATTACTGTTGACAAAGAGAGGTAGTCCATAAGGAGGAAAAAATGCTTCTTTGTAAGTACTGTCAAGAACATGGTGTCCTGCAAGTCAGGAACCCCTTGTCAAATTTCAGGACCATAGAAAAATTTTGTCCTTCTGTTGTCTTCTTTCATAAAACAAAGGAAACTGAATAACACATTCATCTAATTATCCTTTTTGTCTTGAGAGCTTGGAATCTCAGAGTAAGCATTTTTGCTTAATGGTGGTTTTTTTTCCTTACAACTTCAACTTTTTGTTGTTGATACTTTTTTTTAAGTCAATATCATTTTTCCTGCTCCCTATTAACATTTTATTATTTAACTGTTTTTCTTCAACAATATAAGTTTGGTTTGTGTTTGACTCCATTTTCCATTATATTTTCCTAGAAATAAGTTATATAGACAAATAGTAAGCTGCGTGTACTTTTTTTTTACCTTTTATCAAACTCAAGGATCCTTCGAAAACTAATCCTTATATATAAAGGGGAAAAAAAAGATTTGTTAAAAATATAACCTCTTTAAAAATATGTGTAAAATTGGACAGAATGCTTAGTATTTCTTCCCAGTGAATAAACCTTAAACAGAGAGACCACGCTCTTTAAGTGATGTGATGATCACGAAACCAGCACCATCTTCTGCATTACACAGAGGATGTAGATTTCAGATGCCAGGAGTTCCTCGGTCACTGCCATGCTCAAATTTGGAATCTGGGAATCATTAACCATCAGCATAAATACAAGTAAATGTGCCTACACTGATACTCTGGAAACAACTGGTTATATGCAGGAAAGTGGCCAGGCAAATTCTGAAAACCAAAGGAGGCCTTTTTTCACAGTGAGGTTCAGAGTCTGAAGGAGCGTGAATAACTGTCATCCCACTTGGTAGTGATTAACAGTTTCTTCCAAGTAGGTTTGAGTCCTTTACAAAATGGATCTAGTTGCTGGCATTCCTAAAAGGTAGCTGGTAATTATTATAATCCCCACTTTGCAAACTGGGAAACTGATCACATTGAATTAGTAACTTATCCAAGGTCATGTAAAATGTCAAGACTGGAGCTAAAAAGACAACTTGCTGTGGTCACAATTATATTGTTGTCATTCTGTCATGGCCGCCTTGGTTTGGTGGTTTAATATACGTATCTATGTCATTTTTTCCCTGCTTCCCCAAACATTCACAATTCACCCATATAGACTTTTGCTAAAACTTAAAATCCAGTTTGTGAAATTCATTGTTTTTGATTCAGTTCTAATTAGCACTGGGAGCAATTGATGATAATTACAAAGCCTGTATAGGTGACAGTTAAATGGTTATTTTTAAACACTGGTCATCTTAAAGCTTCATATTTTGTGTTGGTTCAGTTTTACAGTCAACTAGTTGATGAGAAAGTTAAAAAAAAGAAAGAAAATATAAAAGAACGTGTAATCATTTCAATTTTTCTTCAACCCCCAATTTGAGCTATTTTTTGTTAGATCAAAGAGTTATAAGTTATCTTTATATACTTCACTCATTGTGTCTTACATGTTACAAATTATTTCTTGGTTACAAATAAAGTTGAAAATAGCTACCCAGCCATTTTCAATATATTCATTGGTTCTTCTGAAAATATATATTTAACGTGATTTAAAACTTTACATAATGACAACAATATTCTGAGTTAAATCCATTCAAAATGACCTCTTTATAACATTCAGCATTTGACTCATTTGCCTGTTCAGGAAGTTGTTATAAAAGACACTGGAAAAGAGTGTTTTCATTGAGCTACCAGCTGACCACACTGGCTGAAATGACTACTCAGTCACTTTAGCTAGGCAGTGAACTCCATTTTATCTCCCCCTCACCCTCAGCCTATTCATGCCTGGGTTGTAACACTCAGGGTAAAGACTAGGCTGATATAAAGACTCTTGCATACAATGGCTTAAATCAAATAGAAGTTTACTTCCCTGTCTTATCTAATAATCTGACCAGTCTAGCTTGACTGGATGGGTTCTTTCTCTTTTGTGCTTCCCTCCCTTGAGCCTTTGTCCTTATCTATATGGTTGAAATACAGTGAAGTCCAACGGCAAGCAATTTTCTTTGAAGCAAATGATTTAAAAATTGCACACGTCACATCCATTGACATTTAATTGATTAGACTGCGATCATTTCACAAGAAGCTTCAGTGGCTGTTGGGGAATGCCTCTAGCTGGGTAGCCAGGAGCTTGGGAGAATTGGAGAACAGATTTAAGGGGACATTTAGCACTCCAGCAACTTGATTGGCTGAATTGGCCCAACCCAATATTGCATTCCTTCATTCATTCAAACATACATAATATAGATGTATATACTACATATGCTATACATCAATTATTGCTGCAGGTATTTATTGATGACTGTGTGCCAGATGCTAGGATCATAGCACTACATGAGAAGGATACCATCTCTGGCCTCCTAGAGTTTATGTAGCAAAGGGGAGGACAGACATTATGCGTGGTGATGATGACAAGTGTTCAGAAGGGCAGATACTGGTGGTTATGTGAAAGTGTTCTCTTACAGGGAGATCAGGGTGTCCGAGCTTTAGGTATTTTACCATGATATGAAAGCTGTGCTAGACTAATTTGATTTTCTTGTGTGTTTCATGCCAGTGTTGTGGTGAATGTTATCAAGCCTATTAATTTTTTGTTAATAGCTTTATTGAGATATAATTCATACACACTTGAAATGAACCGTTCAGTGGTTTTTAGTATGTTCAGAGTTTGCACCCATCATCACAATTTAGTTTTGGAACAATTTCATCAGGCTGGAAAGACACCCCCATACCCATTAGCAGTTACTCCCCTCAACCCAACCCCTGGCAACAACAAATACAAATACCATCAGTAGAGTTTTGCCTCTTCTGGACATTTTATGTACATGGAATCATACAATACGTGGCCTTTTGCGACTGACTCCTTTCCCATAGCATAATGTTTTCAAAGTTCATCCAAAGCTTTAAAATTTTTAACTTTCTTACAATCTCAGAGTTATATGAGTTCTTGCTCCTAAATCCAACAAAATGGTGCGCTGAAATATTCCCTCAAGGGATGGAATCGGGAGAAAATTACTCTTTTCATGTTGTTTGTATTTCCGTAGAAATAGACTTGGCCTCCCAACAGTTAAACTTCAGAATTTAAATGTTTGCATTTTAAGTTAGCTGTTTTTAAACATTGTTAACCATAATGCTAAACTAAGTAACTCTGTAAACAAGAGCTGTCTCTCTTGAATGTTCGTTTCAAAGAAAAAAATTTTAAATATTGATTTCCAGAGAAATATGCTCAATAGAGTTCGTTTTCAAGCAGAAGTCACTTGTTGAAATGTACATGAAGGCATGTTTTGTAGTAAAGACAATATTTGCAACAGTTATCAAGTAGCCATATTTTGCACAGCGAAAAAAATAAATAACACATGGTTTTAGTCATCTTTTTTAAATGATGTTTTGGCTCTTTCATCTGCCAAGGGCACAAATATCCAAACTGTCCACCTTGAGCATCTTCAGAAGAAGTTATCAGCTTAGTTGAAAACATAACAACTTAACAGAGATGTAGGAGGTATTAACCTTTCTTTGGCAATTCAAAAATCCCAGAGAAAATCTGAAGCTCAGAAATGTGCAAAAACAAAACTCTGTTTAGGGTAGCACATGTATGATAACGTTGACTGCATACTTTGTAGTATCTAGTCACATCTAGGACCTTAAAGGAGTGAACGGTGTACCAACGGTAGAATCCTTGAGTCTGTTTTAAAAGTTGACACCTTCTGCCCAGGGCCGAGTCTGGATTTGAAATTTGATGATGTCTTTTAAAAAGTCTGTTGGTGAGTAGGACTTTTCATAAGTGGCAAGTGAAATTACTCATTTAAGTTTGCACTCTTCTGTCCTTGATCGGAACTGGTATGTCCATGGCCTTCGCATGCAGTGAGAGTGAGGGGAGAGAAAAATGAAAAGCTTGAAGTCTTCATGCTCTGTTTAGGTACACTCTTTTTGAAGTGTGAAGATCATGCAGATTTTCCCTTGAATCTTGTATATTAGCAGGTATATGGTGTATAATTAAAGGTAATTAGGTGTTTTGTTAATTATCTGACCGTGGAGTGAATTATTAAAAAAATATTTTTTTAATTAAAATCTTGCATCATTGGATAGACTGTGATGATTTCAGTTTATAGGTTGGCATGGATCTTTACTTCCTCACTTTTTCCTCCAGGCCTCTTTTTTTCTGGAAGTCAGTATCTCTTTCAAAGGATTGTGAGCAGCCCCTGGAGACCAAAGGAAGTGTCCTAAACCATTCATTACAGGTGACATTCTTTAAAGTTTATTTAGAGCAGTGATTTTCAAAGAGCATATTGGGACCCATTTGTGAGTTAGGAAATCAATTCACTGGACTTTGCCCAAGAATTTAAATGATAAATAGGATAAGTATACAAAGAGTAGAGAAAAATGCAGTAGACTACATCTGCACTGTCCAGTATTGAAACCACTGGCCACATGTAGCTGTTGAGCCCTTGAAATGTGGTTAGCCCAAACTTATGTGCTATAAACTTAAAATCCACAAAGCCTTTTGAAGAATTTGTATGGAAAAAATGAATGTGAACAATTTGAATAATTCTTCTTTAGAGCATCATTTGTATATATTGAATTAAGTAAAATATTAAAATTAAGTTCAAGGTTTCTTTTTACTTTTCACGTGTGGTTACAATTGCATATGTGACAGGCATTGTATTTCTATTGGGCAGTTTTGCTCAAGCCAGTGGGGAAGAGAGCAGTGAGTGCGACAAGGCCTCTGCTTGTGGCTCTAGGGGGTGTGGACAGGTAGGGAAACATAATAAGTAAATATGAGGTGATAGGTGTGGTGAAGAAAATATAGGCGGTAAGGGAGGTCAAATTGCCGGAGGGAAGGAATTGCAATTGTAAAAAGCGAGGATAAGTCTAACTGAAGCACAGACGTTTGAGCCAAGAAGGCGTGTTCTAAAAAAGACTAAGTTGGCCACTGTGGCAAAAGTGAAGTCTTCCAAGGGAAAGAGTAGTAGCGGACAAGGCCAGAAATAACATGGCCAGACACAGTAGGGCATTAAGGCTCATTGGACTCTTAGTCTCTTAGTGAAGTAGAGAGCCATGAATGGACTTTGAGATGAGACAGGATTTGAGTCACATTTTAAATGGATCACTCTGAAAGTTATTTTGAAAGTAAATGGTGGGTGGGTGAGGTGAGTGGCGGGGAGATGTGTTAGGAATCCACTGTGATAATCTCAGTGAGATCTGATGGCCAGGATGAAGATGGCAGTAGGAAGTGGTGGGAATTTGTGAAATCTTAACACATGTGGTTTGATATTTAAATTTTGAACTTATCTAGGAAGAATCCAAGGAAGTCCTGGTAAAATAGATGTGAAGTTTGAAAACAGTTACATAGTGGATGACTCCCAAGATTTTTGTCTTAAGTGATGGGGTAGTATCAACTGATGGATTGTTTGTAGTAATTAAGAAAGAAGTCAGAAGACTGAGGACTCTCAGTTTAAACAACTTCTGAAAGGATCAGGCTGCCATTAAGAGAAACAGGGAAGCCTGTGGGGTGAGGGTTGATGGTATGAAAGGAGACAGTTCTTTAATTTCACTTTTTAAAGATGGTAAGGTGGACTTCTTTCAGGACCATTGTGGTAGGTGTAGGGAATACTGCAGTGAGATTTTACAGGAGAGAGAAGATGTTGAGCTCACCTCTACATACAACATGGGCAAGTGAGAATTTATAGCCAAAGAGTTAGGGGGTGGCAGGGGGTCAGTAGCTGAAAAGTTTCTGGAAAGAAAACATCAGGAGTAAGGGGGGATTCTGGGTCAACTGCTCTAACAAGATCTTGCTAAAGATAAACTAGGGTGACCCAACATCTCCTGGGGGATGGTGGAGAGTGAGGAACCCTATCGGATCTCTAATCCAGTGGTTTAGATATTAAATATGCATAAAAGGCAGGGGTAAAAGGAGATGTAAACTTAAATCTTGAACTTAAAATGTAGTCTTTAATCATCTAAAGTACCTCAGAGCTTGGTGTGGTTACCCTGGTCTCTAGATTAGGAAAGTACTAGGAGGGGCACATGAGTCTGTTACCTGTACCTTATACTAATATAGGTAGTCTTTGATGAGTTCATCTGTCTTTCACATTAACTAAGAGCATCAAAGATTCTGGCTCATTCAAAAATTCAGAAACAGTTGAACATTTTCGAGATTTCTAGGCTGATCCCAAATGTTCGAGCATCTAGGAAATTATAGGTAAAATAATGAAAAACCTATATTTTCTCTATTTAGATACTAACTACCATTAAGGGGATTATTGGGTGAGGTAAGAATATCCCCTCTTTGTGGAAGATGATGAATGTACTTCTCAATTTGTTTTCATTATAAAATGGCATTAAAAGAAATTAGAAGAGCATGAAAATATAGGAAGAAAAATTTCACGGGTGACCTCATCTAAATAGTTCAGCATTTATCTTCAGCCTGCAGCATTCTGTATGTACAGATTTGTTGATATGTACTTGTACTGTATATACTGTTTTGTCTCCTGCTCTTACCCTTAAAGTATCATGAGTATTTTCCCAAGTTATCACTGTTACCAGTTTAGTCGCTCAGTCATGTCCAACTCTTTGCAACCCCATGGACTGCAGCACTCCAGGCTTCCCTGTCCCATTAGGGACAGATATATCCTGGAATAGATATATCACTGTTATATCTCAGTCTTACTTTTAGGGTACCTCGGTGATTTCCACTGTTGTGTTATCTGTTCCTGCAATGATGGATCTTCTGATTTCCTCCAGTTATTAATGATGGCTAGTATGCCTGTGTAGGATGTGTCAAGATAGCTCAGTATCTTGAATTAGTCTTATAAATACGATATTGGAATTGCAGCTTATCACTCATTTCTCCCTCTACTTTTAAGTAATATTAACATTAATCTGAGGCACATGAATCAGCCCCTAGCATCGACTACATGTATTTTCCATAATGAGGTACATTTTGCATTAACTTCGATTTCAACATTTCTGGACTTTAAGTTGCTCGACATTTTTCTTTTCTGATCTGAATCATCTCTTGATATTTTTTCACTTTAGCAACTTGATTTGCATCATGGGAGCAGGGAACTTTGCATTCTTTCCAGGGGCAGCCATTCATCCTCTCATTGTTGTGTTATCCCAAACATCATTCCTTCTCTTTTCCCAGAACAGCCGTGAATTTACTTGGTCTGGATTTGTATCTCCAAAATTTGTTTCAGTTGAGTTTTGGTCCAGGTTACCCAGGAAAACTCAAATGTCTTGACAGCTTTTAAAGTATAAAAGTTTTAAGTTTTCTTGCATGATAGACTGTAAGTTTTCTTGCATGCCAGACCTTAGCAGTATTGTCGTTAATTGTTTAGGCAACAAATATTTATTGAGTTCCTGGGAGGCTGACTGTGTGTTTGAAATTGAGCTGTGTATCTCTGTCCTTTGTAGCCATTCCCATGTCTAGTCTTTAGATTCGTAGCTTCAGAGAGAACCAAGAAACGTTAGCCTTCTCTAGTCCAGTCTTTATAAGTTATTGGAGATGAAACTAAGACTCAGATAAGGAAAACGATGTTCCCCCATCAATCGTGTAATTGTAGCGATGTTGGGAGTCCTTGTCTCTTTTAATATACCTCTTCCTCCCTTTTATGATATAATATCAAAAAAAAGTGGAAATATTAAAATTTCATTGTTAAAAAGTTCACTGTTAAAAAAAATAGACTTCATGAAAACCAAAATGTATTTTTTATGTGGATGGCCCTTTCTTAAATTTCATTTCCAATGCACTTTCCTTTTTCCAGCTATTGTAGGGAAATTAATAGCCTTTACAAATGTTTAAAAACATGAAATATGAAAAGGATCATCTAAATATGTTTATTTGAGAAAATGTCCACTTTCATGTTCTCTTCCCCTCCTACCTGCTTCCACCTCTCCTTCCCCTTCCTCCTCATCCTTCTTTCTTTTCTTCTGCCACCTTCCTTCTCTTCCTCCTTATTCCTTATAGCCCCTTCCTCTCTCTCCCTCTCTGTGTCCTTTATTTTTATACAAGGATATTTAATGAGTGTGTGTGTAATGTTAAAATGTTTCTGCCAGTTGACAACTAGTGGGAAATGTTTAAATAGTTGAGTATTTTACATAGCATGAGAATTTAGATGGCCACTGTGTCTCTTTCTGACTGGTCATCCCAGTGAGCCACTCCCATGCCACATGTGTTTTTCCAAAGACTGAGACACAAAAAAGAACAGTAAGATGTGTTGGTCATTGTTTTTGAAGTTCAGACCGCATAACTGATTGGAACTGCTTAGCTCTGAAATCTTGTTCCCCCTAGTTCCGGAATGGGATTGACATCCTCTCTTTATTTTCTTAAGTAGGATAAAAATACATAAAGACCAATGTAGAATTGTCATCTGGAAGGGTCATATCACTTCATTAGTTTAATTCTCATAATGTTAGTGGTAATAGAACATAGAATAGACAGTTCTTATGAGCTTCATTTTTTTTTTCTTTTTTCTGATTACGAGTATAAAAACCAACTCACTATAGGGAATTGTAGAAAAGTTGACCAAATAAAAAAGTAAAAGTAATCTAGAATCCTGACTCTGGGAATAACATATAGTTTCTTTTTTCATTTGATGTACATATATTTAACATAACTGCAGTATATAGAATTGTGTATTTTTTTAAGTTTAGCATTACATGGTAAACATTCTCCCGTGTCATGAAGACATCTTAAATGACTGCATACTAATCATTTTTTTGTATATAACAAAATTTCATTCTTCTTCAGTGTTGAGTGTGGGAGTTGTTTCCAATTTTTCTGTAATATGTTACAGTGGGCATATATGTGCAGAAATGTTAATCAGTTTCCATTTCTTTAGATATGGTCTACAGGGGGAAATTTCTTTAGATATATTCTATAGGGGCAAATTCCTATAGGAGAAGTCTTGGAATTGTTACAGATTTTCTATATATGCTGTCACTGTACATTTCAAAATGCACCAATTTGTTCTTCTGCTGATACTGAATGAGAATGTTTATTTCACTGCAATTTTGCCAACACTGAGTTTCAGTATTTTTTATTATTGTCATTTAAGTTGTAGAAGAAAAAAAGTATACCTCATTTTTTCTCTTGTTCAAGTCTGTTGTTGCAAATGAAGTCTAGAAGTTTTGTTTCTTGAGACTTTATATTTCTTCTTTTAAATTTTCATAGCTTGGGAATCAGTCAGGGTTTGTAGGAGTAGGGATGGGGAATCCAAGGTGCTGGGCAGCTAGAGAAGGGATCCTGTCATTGGAATGTTACTTGACCATTGGTTCTTATGCCAGAATGTACAGAGTTAGTTCACCAAGTGCTGTGTTGTAGCTTAGATCTGAGTGTAAAATACTGTAAGACCAGACCATTGGCATTCTGATGCTCCGGAAATCCCGTGGAGAGATCTGGGGCTCACAAGCTTTTCAAAAACTTTGATGCTCTGAGTTTATTCCTTTATTCCGTAAATAATTATTGAGTACTTACTGATTCCTGGAGGTACTGGGGACAGCAGGGAATATTTGGTAAACCAAAAAAGGAAACTTCTTCTGTGAATGAGGTGGATATACCTCACTGATTAATGGTGAGCACAAATTGACAGATCTGTATAAAGGACTCAGCACAGTAAGAGCAACTAGCTGCTGCTCATCTTACTGTTTCTGCTAATGCTCTGGTATCATCAGCATCTCACATTAAAAACCACAAAACAGTGTTCAGCCAGGTCCTATCTCCAGCCCCCTTATCACACATCGGATAGTAGGGCCTGTATTCCCCAGCCCGTGAAGCTTCTGTCCATTTCTTTTAGTCCCTTCACTCAGTGTACTAATATCTTCCAGGTGCTTGGTTCCAGAAGTTTCCAGAGAAGCATGGCTGTGTCCAGCTAAACAGTAAGATTCTGGGGACAGCCCCAGGGGCTTCAGGGAGCCCCTCCCATTTCCCGCAGTTTAGTAGGAATGTTGCCGACAGTTGAGCTGCAGAAGGGAGTGGGGCGGTGGCAGTTACACCCCGTGCCCCGGGTGTTTGCTCTGTTCGTCTGTAAGCCCAACAAGCTGGTTCTCCTCAACTCTGAATCTGCAGATTAAAAATAAATGCGCACACACACACATACATACATACACTCCTCCTCCTCAAGACTTGCCACACTCAGGGCCGGTGGAGGACAGGCTGGCCCCAGGCCAGGACCACTGGGCCCTCCTTTGGCTTTCCCCACTGCCCAGAGCGCCCTTGGAACCTGTGCTCCTGTCTGGGTGCCTGCTGGCTTGCTGTCATCATTGGTGCAAAACATGACCAGTTTTAAATGGAAAAAATAAACATTTCTGATGCTAAAGTGAGGAAGGGGTAGCTCTTTGTTTCAAACCAGTATGTCCCCCCACTCTCACCGCCAAGAAGCGCGGTTTGGGAGAGGCTGTGTCTGACTTAAGATGTGTCAATTCTAGGGCCTGTTTCTGACTTGCTCGCTCATAGGTTCCCACAGGGGACAGTGAAAGGCCCATGAAGATCACAGAAAGGACCATTGAGTTAAGTGTTCCTTTTTAGAGTTCTGCACTTAGGCCCTGTCCTGCAACTTTTCAGCTTTGTGATGTTGATAAATACCAGATCTTTCCAAGCCTTTTTTTCCCCTTCCTTATCTAAAAAAATAGGGACTAAACTAGTACCTCCCTTGCTGAGGTAGTTGGAAGATAAACTGAGTTGCTGCAAGTTACAAGTTCTTAGAGCAATGCTTGGTATATAGCAAGTGTTCTGTAATGTCAGCTCATTTTTACTGTGAGCATAGTGCATGGAATGTAGTAGTAGGTTGTTAAGGATGTTAATAATTTTTCTCTAGATTAATTTTTAAAATAATGAGAACATTTTTAGATGTCTGTTTTTATCAGGGAGCATAGTGGAAATAGGAGTGAAATAGGCTTCCTAATACCTTCCCTTGGTCCCAAAGAGAAAAGAAAAGCAAAATCTTTAAGGTCCTTCTTAGAAGGAAATGGTTTCTGAGTATTTCAGCGTAGCAGTATAAAAATCATCATCTCCTTCTCATCTCTCACTTGGGATCCACAGGTGAGGAATGGGGCCATTTGAAGGGATCCACCCAGCTGATTTTTGTAGGTTTGGAAGCAGCCTCTTAGCTACACTGCAGCTTCCATCTAAGTGTTACAGTTTTCTAAGTCCAGGCCATAGACACCCAGATGGTCCTGAGTTCACATGGAGAGATCTGGGACCCACAAGCTTTTTGAAACCTAAACCGTGTGATCAAAATAGTGTGAAAAGATGTTCCAGGGCTGTGCTGAGATTCATTGTCTCAGGCGTGATTTTATTGTAGACGTTAAATATGGAGACTGCATTAAAGGAGCCTTAGGCTCGTGTCCCCAGCACTTCACACTGAGCAACCTCTGTAGACACTGCCCTGAGTGTTCTCTGTGTCCGTGACCAGTGAGAAAGAGGGAAGGGAGAGGGGGAAGAGGGTGTGCAGGGCAGGGACCAGGAATTCCTGTCTATCTGGGAGAAAGTGAACTTTCCAGCTACTTAGATGTGGGAGTGGAGGCTTGGCTGTTTGGAATACACTTGGCTGGAATGACCTTGACCCTGCTAGGGCATGCATGTGTGCCCGTCTCTGTGTGTGTGTGTGTGTGTGTGTGTGTGTGTGTGTATAGATGTGCACACAGGGGAGATGGTGGCAAGCCCTTTTCCTGAAAACTCCAGAATCTGTCATTTTTAGCACAGATGTGGGAGGTTACCACAAGGGCTGCCTTGTGTTCTTGACACCTGACGAGCGGTTCTCTCTGTTCCTTTAAACTTCGTACAGTTTGATTTTTCTGTACTTATACATGGTACTTCTCATAAAAACAAAGAGTAAGAAAAACCAAAGTGAGAAAGTAAATATTACTTCATATTTACCCCCAACCCCCACCCCAGGATCAGGGCCTGGACCACTTTGGAGACAGTCCTTCTAAACATCTCTCTCTTTCCTTGTTTGTTACTGAACACACCTGGGCTGTCCAGTTTGGTAACCAGTTCCCACCAGCAGGTCTGGAGCAGTGAAATGTAGCTAGTCTGAACTGACACATGCTGAAAGTGTCATAGCCACACTAGATGTTGAAAAATGAGACTGTAAAATATCTCTTAAGTTTAGATATTTCTTACATGTTGAAATGATAGTATTTAGATATATTGGATTAAATAAAATATACTATTAAAATTAATTTGCTCCATTTTACTTACGAAAGGTACCTACTAGAAATGTTTAAATTACTTTTATGGCTCATAGATTATACTCCTCTCTGGCAGTTGGGGGCAGGCACATGATAGTTTTAATAAAATAATGCTACATTTTCCCTACTTTTTAAAATATGAAAATACGTTGTCAACATCTTTCTGTAGAAATTGACATATGGCAGCATTATCATCACCTTGTAGCTGTGTGTCAATATATCATGGTTTATTTAACCTGTCCTACTTTGTTGAATGCATAGAGTTGTACACAGTGGTGCTGGTGATCAAGCATGTATATTCATTTTTGCAAGCCCATCTGATTATTTCCTTAGTATAGGGTGTCCCAACTAGAGAATTGTGGGCATTTTGGTCTGGATCATTCTTTGCTGTAGGATACTTTGTTATCCATTGTGGGATGTTTATCTGCCTTCCTGGCCCCCACTCACGAGATGTCAGCAGCACATCTGTCCCTGTTTGTAGCCCCTTCCTACCCCCACATGCGACAATCAAAAGCATTCCTGGACATCGCCATGGGTCCCCTGTGAGGCAAAACCGCCCTAGGTGAGAAGCACTGACACAAAGCAAAGTACCAGACTGAGAAATGCTAGATTGAAAGTATACGTGTTTAGATAGATTGATAGACATTGCTATATATTGAAAATGTTATATCTGTTTTCAGTTGTTTTCTTAGAAGAATAATATCAGTTTATATATCTATCAAGAGTAACAGTGATCCTCATTAAATACCTGTAAGACATTTAAGAAAGAAGAGCTGTGTATTTGTTAATTTATTTGTTGGCAGTTTGTTTATTAGCTTTATTTAATAGCCTTCCTGAGAGGAGCTCTTGTAAGGACCATCAAGGAGGCAGTCTAGGTGTTTTCTGTTGGAGGCCAGCTTGGCAATGAGATTCTGCGGCCCATTATAGCTTAGCTTAGCATAATGTACAGGGCTTCTGTGCTCTTAAAGGGATCAAAAGTGGTAGAAGGTCAGAGAGAAAATCTCCTGTTGCTTTGCAATTTAGGACTTTTCCTTACAGTGAGAAATGGGAATAATAGTAAATGATGTAATAGTCATAGCTAATTATTGAATATTTGCTACATGTCAGGTGCTGGGCTAAGTGTTGTTACATGTAATTTTATTTAAACTTCAGAAAAACCTGGCTTTTAGGTAAATGCCACTGTTTTCACCAGATGAAGGAAAATGGGCATAGAGAAGTGGCCAGCCGTCAATCTGGCATGCCCGAGGTCACAACCTTACAATGTGGTGTGGCCAGGATGTGAAGTAGGCAGTCCAGGTAACCGTACTATGCATTTATTCACTCTTCCAACACATATTTGAGCTTCTCCTATGTGCCAACACAGGGTTTTTTTGCTGAGTTTATAGGAGTGAGCCAAAAACAACACAGTTGCAGCCTCATGCAGACTAATGGGAGCTGATAAAAACTATTCTGATGAGGACTAAGAAATAGAGGTACGTGATGCTTTGAGAGTCTACATTTGAGGGACTTGCCCTTGTCAGGAAGTTCAGGGAGGGCTTCCAGGAGAAATAATGGTTAAAATGAGATCTGGAGAAAGAGCAAAAGGGTGGAGGTTATTGGGGAGCCAAAGAAAAGAAACATCATGTCCCGTGTGTCGAGGTGGACTGTGGTATGTGGAAGGTTCTGGCCATGTGGAGAAGGTGTAGCCTGAGTATGCAGCCAAGGATTGCAGGTTACAGGCAGAATATCCACGGATCTGTGCTTTTAAAAGCAATTTTGTTTGCTTGTGTTTGTAGTGTGGGGTATGGGAGATGGGGTGGGGTGGGATTAGAGGGATGGAGAACATGGTCACATTTGTGTTTTGGGAAGATCATCTGTGACGTCTTAAGAACACGTAGGGGCAGCGGGCAGTAGATACAGAAAACAAGAAAGTGTGCAGTTACTGAGTCTTAACAAATAATGAGCGTTTCTGCCTCACTTATTTATGGATGCATCACAAACTCACCTGAAACTGGCTTAAGCAGCATCCATTGGTGCAGGATACTTCTGTTTGGGGAGGGCTTGTTGCTGTCATTGTTCAGTTGCTCGGTCATGTCCACCTCTTTGTGACGCTGTGGACTGCAGCACACAGGCTTTCTGTCCTTCACCATCTCCTGGAGCTTGCTCAAACTCATGTCCATTGAGTCAGTGATGCCATCCAACCTTCTTGTTTTCTGTTGTCCCCTTCTCCTCCTGCCTTCAATCCTTCCTAGCGTCAGGGTCTTTCCTACTGAGTAAGCTCTTCACATCAGGTGGCCAAAGTATTGGAGCTTCAAGTTCAGCATCAGTCCTTCCAATGAATATTCAGGATTGATTTCCTTCTCCTCTGCGGGGCTTAGCAGGGGTGGTTTTTCTCTGCTCTGTGCGGTGCTGACTCAGGAGTGCATTCACCTGGGAGCTTAGCTTTGACTGGAACATTCAGCATGGCTTTCATGTCTACACTTGACACTTGGCCCTGGCCATGACTTGGCTCTCAGGTTGACTGCACCATCATGATAGACTTAGCATGAAATAGGACACTGCCAGGTTTCTCAGGGTCTAGGCCCAGACCTGGCATAGCACTAGTCACTCCTTTGCATTTGTCAAAGCACTGCCAGTCCACGCTCAAGGAGACGAGGAAAAGATTCCATACTCTTGATGGGCATGTGCACACAAGACGTGTGTTGCTGTATGCCAGGCACAAATCGAGACCCTGAGAACAGAGCTCTGTAGGCCCTAGGCTGCATTCCCGCTGGTATGGCCTTACAGAGGGAGACAGTAAGCATATAAACTAGAGCAGTGTCAAGTTTGGGTTGGAAACATCTTTGGTTGTTCAGGTTGGAACCACTTTCATTTATGTTGTAGACTGAGTGTTTGTGTCCTACTCAAATTCATGTATTCAGTCCTTCCACCTGATGTCATAGTGTTTGGAGGTGGGAACTTTGGGAGGGGTGAATGTGTCATGGGGGCGTGGAGCCCTCTTGAATGAGATTAGTGCCCTTTAAAAGAGATTATCAGACAGATCTGTCACCCTTTCCTACCATGTGAGGACATAGAAGATCCTTTCTGAACCAGAAAGTACATCCTCCCCAGGCACCAGTTCTGCTGACACCTTGATCTAGAATTTCCCAGGCTCCAAAACAGAAATTTCTGTTGTTTATAAGCCACCAGGTCTATGTTATTCTATTATAGCCACCTCAGTGGACTAAGATAGTGTGTTTTTTCTTTCCTGTAACCAGAGAGTTCAGAAATTCTTGCAGGAGCAAAACTGAACCCATGGACTGTCTTTGGAATTGTGTAGTAGTTACTCAGAAACATTTAGGCTTACCATGTGCTCTGATATTTCGTTCAGAAAATATCACTGCTGGAGACCATGTGGGGAGAAAAAAGTAACCCTATAGCTTAGAAAAGAGAGAGTATTAGAAAGCAGCCAAGTATCATTGCTCCATATTTCCTCACAAGTCTGAGGAATTTGCTTTTAAAAATAAATGTGTATTTCATAATGCACCTATTTGATTTCTCTTTAATCATTGGCTTTTTTTATGTTTGCTGATTTTTTAGGCTTGCTAATTTGTGCTGTGTCTACCCATCATTTTTGCAAATTAGCAAGGTTTAACTAGAAATGAAAATGTCAAAGTTATTATATTATTTAAAATTAAAGAATAATTAGACTGGAGGAAAACAGGCTGAAAGAATACTCCAAGCTATGTTAAAGGTGGGAAAAGACATGGGGAAAATGCAGAAAGAATAAGTGTGAGAGGATGGGGGACCACTTGTCCTACTTCCAGGGACCTAGACTTATGATCACACCACATGGAGCTCCAGGGACGTGGAGTGGACTCAGAGCCCTCACATATACCATCGGCGTAGGCCAATAGCGTTTTCTAACAGGTCTATAAAATACATTAATTGTTTACAAACTGGTTGGCGAAATATTTTACCAGGTACTTTGGGATATTCTGCAGAGACTCTTAGCTGGTATTCCAGAATTGTGCTCTTTTTGTTTCCAGTGTTTCTTGGGGGCATCTGAGCATCTGATCCTATCAGATGGAAGCCAGGAAAAGGAAAGTGTCGGTAGAGGGTGTGTGAAAGGTGATGGGGATTTATTTTTCCAACTGGCAGGGTTGCAGACTCTTAAGTTTACACATGTAGTAGTAAAAATCAGCTGTTGCTTCTTGGGATTTATATTCACCCAGCTGATCAAAGGCCTGTGTACAGGCAAATAACTTGCAGCATTGTTGTGAGAGCAAAAGCAACGGAATTCCCTCAGTGTTTGACAGGAGATAAAGAGTCTATGGTCTGTGCATGGGGTGAGGATGGGAAATACACGGGGACTGTGCTCTGCAGCTAGCAAAAAAGGAGGCAGACCTGTATGTGCTCATGTGGAAATATCTCTAAAATATCTTAAGTGACTTGAGGGTAAATATGCTAGTCTTTGGGTAGAGGGCAGAAAAAAGATATACACACAGAATGCTATTATTGTGTCTATATAGAATATTTTTGGAAGAGAGAGACAAGACATTGGTAACACTGGTTGTCTTTGGGAAGGGAGATTGGTGGTTGGCACGGATGGAATTTATAGTCCCTGTTTACCCTGTTTGTGCTATTTGATTACACACGTGTGAGGTGATGCCCTTTTGAACATAGTTGTTCCAGGATGCCAAAGTGTTACTACCTAAAGGGCAGCAGGCCCTGCGAGAAAGGATCAGATACTGGGTTTTGATGATATTTTTTTAAATCTTTGCTTTTAGTAAATGTGAAAATCAGGTGTGATTGCTGATTGATTTCAAAACCTAGTGATAAGAAACCGTTGATTCAGCCCAAATCAACCACGTCCTCACTCTGGATTCCCAGCTCTGCATGGTTTGTCACATGTATAATGCTTGTTTGTGTTATCGACTTCTACTATTTAAGTATCTTATAGAGTAGTTGTTGTGTTTTTTTTTAAAGTTGCATGTTGCTAAGATGCTGCCTATCCATACAGACTTAAGCAAAAGGAGACTGCATTTGACACCATAACTGAATAGACCTCTTGAGGCTCAATCTAAGCCCTAAAGCCTCATCTTTATATTTCTCATGTCTCCCCTCCGCTTTCTTCTGAATTGACCCCATTTGTTAATGGGACTCCCCTTCCTGGGAGGTGAGTACCCCCCTGTAGCTCCATCCTTGCAACCTCTCAGCTCCCAGGGCAGCAGGGAAGGTCTCTCTGGGTGTCTGCTGCTGCTGCCAAGTCACTTCAGTCGTGTCCGACTCTGTGCGACCCCAGAGATGGCCCCCCCTAACCCTAACCCTCAGGCATTTGTTCTCAAGCCTTCTTGTGGTTCCAGTGCTTCTGTGGGGGTGGGGATGGGGATGGAGGTTGGGTGGGGATGGGGATGGGGGTTGGGTGGGGATGGGGATGGGGGTTAGGTGAGGGTGGGGATGGGGGCTGGGGATATTGCAGGTTGATTTGCTTTTGGCAGTTTGGTTGAAACTGATCAATACCAAGCTCCTCCTCTATTCCTGATTCTTTCGGCCTGGAGACACTAAGATGAATAAAATTCTTGCACAGGTTTTGGGGAGTTTACACCCTGTTAGGGAAGGTACAGAAGCTCATGTGGGAACCCTTTCTGATGTGAAATGCTAGACTCAAAGGAATTCTGAGGCGGGCTCATCTCTGCCTGGGAATATTGGTGAGAGACTAGTGAATGAGGTGACCCTGACATGAAGCCTTCTGTGGGAAGAAGTTTTGCGTGCAGACAGGTCCGAGAACGAGGCTGAAGGCATTCCAGTATAAGATGCCAGAGAGCAGACAGTTCTAATTTTCATCAAGTTCTGCTTATCAGGCTTCAGAATGGCCAGTGCACCGTCTTCTTGTCATCTTGAGGCCACCCTCACCAACCTGCATCAGACCTTCCATAGTAAGCACTCATCCTTAGAATATTGCAACATTTTATTTCTTTGCCCTCATTTGGCAGAGACATTTCTTACTCTGCGTGTTACTTACTTCTGTCTTTTCCCCAGATCCCTTTTTTCGCTTATTGTCTTGGCCACACAATTAGTGCCCTATTGTCAAGCAGTAGTTCCCCGTCTAGCAAACGGTTTGCATTTCAAGGACAGACTTTGTCATCAGAAACTTTGTTCCCAGCTACTGCAGTCATACAGGCAGTGTCGGGCTTCGTTCAAGGAAGACTGAAGGGCTGTGGATTCAGCAGGAAAATATCAGCCAACTTTTGTGCTAGGAAACACAGTGCAGTAGTCTTGAACCTTACAAAGGCAAGGAGATCAGAGGAGAGAGGAAAGCAATGTGATTTGTGGCCAACGTAGTCAGGAGGAAGGGAGATGGCCTGGGCATGTATCAAATCAATAGGGTCAAATTTTGTTACGATGGTTTGAGGGTCAGGCACTTGGGGTGAGCCAGGTGTGCATGAAGGAAGATCATGGCAAGTGGGAAGCAAAGCATCATTTGATGGTTGGTCCTCCCGGTGCATCCCAGCACCTCATGGCAGATAATTCTGGGATCTGAGCTTGAGCACAGCTCAGTCTTGGACCTGAGTGGATTCTCTCTTGTCCTTCTCACAGACCTGAATCTGGCCATTCTTAGGGGGATCACATAAGTCCAGAAGGATGTGCACCTCACCATCTCTGTTTCTTCTACAGCAGAGGGGATCAAATACCACATGCACGCCTGCTAAGTTGCATCAGTCGTGTGCGACTCTGTGACCCTATGGACAGCAACCTACCAGGCTCCTCTGTTCCTGGGATTCTCCAGGCAAGAACACTGGAGTGGGTTGCCATGTCCTTCTCCAATACATGCATGCATGCTAAGTCACTTCAGTCGTGCCCAACTCTGTGCGACCCTAAGGACCACAGAGGGAGGCAAATCTGTACCCATGGGTGTGTGGCTTTCCATTAGTCTTCATCTGTATTGGGTTCTAATTTGTATTTAGTGAGAATGGAGGAGACTCTGCAGGGCCGAGGAGCCGAGCAAGTTCCTTTCTGCAGGTACTACATCTGCCAAACCAAGGAAACCATGGCCATGAAGCAGTTGGCTCCACATTCAGAAGTAAACTAGAACTGAGCCCTTCCTCAGCAGTCTGGGAAATGACACCCTTTAAAGGGTATCAGCCTGAAAGTTGGGAAGACTGTCCTCCATTGATGCCAAACCCTAGGTACAAAATGCACCAAGATAAGCCCTTTAATAATGGACAGAGTTCTTCACCTCAGAGAGTTGTCAGAAGCTGACAGTGTAAGTGTCTTCTCTTTGGTATAGCACTTGAGTGCAGCTTATTAAGATCAGAGGGTTTGTTGATCAGTGGGAATGAAGGATGTAGGGGGAGTTTCTGGTTTTGAAGGGGAACAAGGCATGAACACCTGTGTGAGAGAATGAAACGGGTGGTGGGCATTAATGTGGAACACAGACATGGTAACTGCCAGGTCTTCTCTGCTGTTCCTCAGGACTCTCATTGCTGCTTGTCCCCCCGCCCCCCACCCCACCCCCACCTTGCATATTGTGAGAGCCCTGGAGTCGAGGACCAGATTGGTTTTTGTTTGCAGCTGTCGGATGCAGTCTTTTTACTTAGCTCATGTGGACAGTGTGGTTCATTCACCCATGATGCTGAGGTAGGAGCAAATTATGCATATTATTTTTCACTGTTACATAAATTTTCCCCTGTGATATATTTGTCAAGGTTTTTATTCATCACTGTCATAATTGGGAGACTCTATTGCACAAAAAAAAACCCCATTATTCACTGTGTATAGAATGTTGTCTGATACAGTACCGCCTTGTTCAGGGGTTATTTTGGGGGTGTATTCCTTATCTTAAAGTCACTCTAAAATCCCAGTGGGTAGAAAACTTGTCTTTTAAGAATCTTTTGATTCCTGATCTAGAATATATAATAGGTGCTTTATAACTGATGATTTCCCCAGTGAGACTCCTAGGCTTCCTTGAGTACAAGAACAATGTGTTAGATGTATTCATCTCCCTTGTCCAGGTCCCACACATAGTAGGCCTTGTCTTAGAGGCAGAAAGAACCCTTAGAACTGCAGTGTTAATGAGGCAGACACCTAGTAAGACGATGCTCCTGTAACGATGCCTGGCTTTGGACTTAAGCCCAGTGAAAGCACATTAATGGATATGAGTTTTTCTCTGTATGGGTTTTCCTCTTTGTCTCCTTTCTATTTTTTGGTCCATGAGCAGGCTCGCTCTCTCTGTGGGGAAGCCGCACAGCTTCAGTGAGTATAAATGTTACAGCCGCACGTGGAACATAGCCCCAGAGATAATCACATGTACCAGTGATCTGTCAGTAGATTCTATTACATGTGTGGGTCTTTTATCAAAGGAATTAAGTTTTCTTGATATGTTAGAAAATAGTACTTTTTTGGCCATCTCTGGAATGGATGAATTGATGTTTTGGGTACCTATCTAGATTGACAGCTTGCTTCCCCCCCCCACCTCTAAATTTTGGTAATTCTGGATTTGAGTATATTCTTTCTTAAGTTGCATTTTTAAGTGATCACACTTTATTTGTGGACAGTAATTCTTTCTTTTTCCTAAAAAAGAAGTCAACCATATCCTTGCACTTTTTTTTCAAAAAATCTGTCTTTGAGAAGCGCTCATCTGTTTTTTTTTCTTTCTTTCTCTTTCTCATTCTCCTACATTTGTATTTGTCGAGAAAGATCCTCAGATGCATTTCTGTTTGAAGAAAGTATTCCGTAAATAGATGGGTGCAATAGAATTACCACTTTATGTCTTGAATTTGGGAGAATATTACTTGCCTCTTGTCACCTTTAAAACTCCCAGAAAAAGTTGAAGATGAAATGTGACAATCAGGGGAAAGTTATTGGCCAGTTCAGCAATACACCCAGACCCTCTGATCTGGGCTTCCCTGTTCTGTGAGAAAACAAAGATCCAACCAGTCACAACACACTGGGCCCCATCCCTGCTAAGACCAGGTACCAAGATAAAGCTCTCCTCCTCCTCCACTGTTCAGATGGAATTTCCATTCATTGAAAGCATACATCCTTTGCATGATATTTTACTCTCGTTTCCCCTCTGGGGGTAAACCTTTACTTGGCGCCTTCCCTCTTCTGAGGTACGATTGACTTTTTAGGGCAGGTGACAGTTTGGGGGGTGATTATTCCACTCCTCCATTCCTGTGGCTCCAGCAACTGCCAAGTCCCAGTGCCACTTTGATTAAAAAAACATCCAGAGCTGCTCGCCTCTGTTGCCTCTGTCTGCCTTGTCTTAGAGGCACATCATTTTTGCACATCAGTATTAACAATTCAAACATCCTGAAATGCTAATAGCACTAGTAAGCTTTTAATTCCATGGAATTTATTGCTTGCTGTATTTCTATGAATTTATAACGCTTTGATTCTTAAGAGCCCCATTTAATCAGTTTTGCCTGGCACCGAACATAATAAACAACTTGCCGGTGAAAAAGTGCCACTTGGGGGAGGCTGCTAACAAGGAAGTTAAATGCCTCTGCCACTAGCAGTCTCTTCGCTGTATTTTTCATGAGCTGTAATGTACTTTGCTGGCTTCTGAGCGGTGGTTAAACGCTGGGACAAACGCATCCCCACTCTCACACTTAGAAGCTCAGACTTCGCTGGGTGTCACTGCAGAAAGCCCAGAAGAAAAGTCATGCTTTTAGCCTTATTTTTCCTTTCTCCTCGAGCTTAATGGTTTTCTAATACTTTTTCATTATCTTTACCTTAATCTCTAGGCATATGATTTATGGACAGGAATGGGGAGGGATATCAGTGGGCAAAAACAATCATTAGAGGCTGTTAAGGAACATTTATTGTTTATTTGGCTGCCTGTCTATAAAAGTACACATGATGGCCCTAATAGCAAAATATCAAATTATCAAGTGCTTTAAAGCAGAAAATGTCATTTGTTTCTCAAAACTGCACCAACTTTATATAATTGCCCTTTTAATTATCCCTAGTGGCCCATGAAATTTGCAAAATAGAGCATCAAAGGTTTGATTTACTTACATGTTGCACTTTGGTGGGATTCTTAATGAATATTGTTTAGTACTAATGCTGGGATGAAATTTGTAAATGTTTATAGTGAGGGACTTAGAAGCGGGTGGGAGCCTAGTCGTGAGACCGAATCAACTGAGTTCCCCATAGGATGAACTGTATGGCCACATTCTTGGACCTGCTTTTTGAAAATTTCTTCTTAGAGTGGAATTTTATTTCTAATCCAGGTCAAACGAACATGCATTAAGTTCAGTTTTGCCCTTTCGTTTTTTCCCTGCCCCATTAAGTGATGATCTCATTGTTACTTTCGTAGGGCCTTGGAGGGGTCCTTTGTTTGTTTCCTGGAAATCTTGAATCGGGATCAGTTGTTTCTTCAGAAATGGCAGTCTATAAGATGATGTTCAGAACTGGATCTCTAAAAGCTCATCTTTTGGAGAAGATTTTTGCAGTTGTAGATCTGCGAGCTGATTTCTGACTGAGATTTGGAGCCCGGAGTCCACGCTGAGTTTGAGGCCTCTTGGGATTATTTTATCTTCTTTCTTGGAGTATGTGTGCACTGTCATGTGCCAATAAATGAAGCAAACAAACCACGCTGAGTAGCTGTGCGCCCAGCAGGGGTCTGCCTGGATGGCAGCTCTGCAGCGTACATATCCACCTCTCCGCGTTCGGTCACCTGCCCAGATTTTTGTCTTCAGTCTGCAGACATGAAACACAGGGCTACATCTTGGGTAATAAGAGAAGTAGTGATAGAGGACAGCGATAGGGAGACCCTGGGATTTGATTGCAGGCTGGTTCTCTGGGCTCAGGAAGCTCTCTCAGCTCTCAATGATAGAGATATTAAATAATCCTGGTGGCAAGGTAGACACCTGTGGAGTGTCACTCGTTAGGCGTCCCCAGGTTGACAGCACACCAGTGATAACCACCCGATGGGTGTGGCTGCCTCCTCGCATCTCCCTGGCCTGTTGATGAGCATGTCACAGGGACAGGATCAGGAGACTAACAGAAGTCTACAAGATTACATCTCTTATTTCCCCTTTATCCACCTGACCTGTCACTCGGTCGGAGGGGCTGGCATGGCGAGTCTCCAGCAAACTCTGTTGGTTGTTGCCTGGTAACTTGTTCCTCTCAGAGTGCTGGCTAAAAGATGTGTCCTCTCCATATCTGCCTGGCATGGAGGGGAAGAAGAGCAGTTTTAATTACTTGGCTCATCGTTTTTGAGGGGTGCTTCCTGACCCTTCCCCACCTCTCCCAGGCTTCTGGGGCTTTCCCAGTCCTTCGGAATCTCTGAAATAGTGTTTGTAGATTTCCAAGCGCCTCGGGGGTACTTAGTCTTAAGTCCCTGTGATGTGACTGTACCAGCTTTTCAAATTACTTTCTGCCTCCTTCATCTAACTGATGGCAATTTAGAAGCTGAAATAATTTCAGATTTATTACATTGCAGGCATTTCTCAACAATCCGTCAGTCCCATCTACCAGAAGTAGTCCTCTCTGCCTGCTTCGACGTCTTTTGTCTTCACAGTGGCATCCCCGCCCGTACCCATTGTCTCTTTTGCAAATTGTGCCTCTATTATTGCTTTTAGCTGCACGACCTTGTCCTTCCTTCTATAATAGTTGTTGTGTTCTGTCCTCCGCATCAGCCAAGTGATTTGTACATCTGATGTTTCCATCTGCATATGCAGTTCTGTGTGCAGTCACCTTGCAGCCCCCTTTGGGCAGATGTCTGTGTCTTTCTGTTGCAGATGGTCCCAGAGCAGCTAGATGTTGGTCTGTTCCCTTTGGTTTTCCTTCTGGTTTCTCTTCATCTGAATCTACTGTACATCCCTTAGCTGTGTGTTTAGTCACTCCGTCATGTCTGACTCTTTGCGACCCCATGGGCTGGAGCCCACCAGGCTCCTCTTGTCCATGGGGATCCTCCAGGCAAAAATACCAGAGTGGGTTGCCATGACTTTCTCCAGGGGATCTTCCCAACCCAGGGATCAAACCCAGGTTTTCCACATTGCAGGCGGATTATTTGCCATCTGAGCCAGAGGGAAGCCCGTACATTCCTTTAAATGTTTCTAATATTGTGTCTCTTTCACACACATGTTTGAAAGTAGGATCTCTTTGAAAGAAAGAAAACCTGGACGACTTTTATTGCTCCAGGGCCCGTGATGTACATGTACATAATGCAAATACAGATTCAGGATATTTCCCTTATCTTTTTAACGTTTACATTAAGTAAGTTAATGTTTGCACATGCACACAACATATAATGCATATGATATAATAGGGGGACTCACATGATTTATCCGAAGTACTACTTATGATGTGTTCAGATGATATGATCCAGTCAGGGTGCTGAAGATTAGATTTCTTTGATGAAGGATTGGATTCCATCCTGTCTTGGTGTCTCTGTCACTGGAGGTTAAATCTCATTTGGAGAGAACATTAAAAGCCCAAATTTGTGACCGTTTGCGCATGTGAGTCACAGACTAGCTGACTCCCTTACCTTTTCTCCCGATTTTCACCATTTCAGGCACCTTAAATGCTCCTTCCTCCTCCTTCCTTCCCTGTGTTTCTGCCTCTGTCTGTCCTTGCAGGTCTAATAAATTCTTCCCTGTTGTGAAAATGAACCACCCTGTGGTAGATTTCACAGCTAGCAGTGTCCCCCTTACTTGGTGCCTTGTTTTGGTCTCGGTGCCATCAGAGTCATTCCTTCCATCTCCACGGCCTCAACTTTGGTCCCCTCACCTGTTTCCTGAGGTGTGCATTCAACGATTGTGATACTCAGGGTGTGAGCTTTGCTTGTCACTCCCTTCTTCCTCCGTGATTCTGATGAGGTTTTATCCTCACATGTTTGGCACTTTGTTCTCCATTTCCTTCGTTCTTTATCAGTTTTTTTTTTTTTTTTTTCTGGACTAAGCCCAGCAGTGCATGTGCTCATGCTTGTTGGTATAAATCATCATTGTGCCGTGAACAAACTCACAGGTCACTGGGACAAGAGCTAGCCTGCCAGCCCCAGTCTGCTACTTTTCTGCTACGTTGCATGTTTTCTCTCCTCTGCCTCTTTGAGAGATACAGGGACAGACAGACAGGTTACTTGCCAAGTCACCTAGTGTCTTAGGTTTTTGATTCACATTTGGCTATTTCCTCCTAGAGGAAATCCTTTTCGTTGACTCTTGGGACTGCAGCTGAGTTAATGGATGAGTAAGTATAAGCAGAGGGTGCTGCCTATGTTATAATAGATTTGGCTCCAGTGTTACTCCCAAGGGTTTTCTGGAGCTCAGAGCCTTTTTTTGTTTTTTGTTTTTTTTTTCCTCTTCAGTTTTCAGGTCTTCTTTGATATCAGGGAGGTGAAATATCCCTTCAGAATCTTTCTTATTTCCTGGACTTTGTCTCCCAGCCGATTTTTCTTCTGTTGTGGCAGGTCCCTAGCACAGCCCTAACACAGTTCTCTATAAACGTGGCTGATCACATTGCTTTTGAACAAAATTATGGTGGTGGTGGTGGTTAGACCAAAGAGAAGCAGTCCAGAAACTTCTTGAGAGAGAAAAGAAAGCAGAATTTTTCTCCTCTTCCTCTGTTTCCTTGCCCACTTTTGGATTCCTGGAGTTGGAGCTGATGCCTCACCGAGTAGGGTGGGTCTTGCCTGAAGCTTATGGAGGAGCTTCTGGATGTAGAATTGGTGAGGTGTGGAGTTTCTGAATCGGACGAGCCGGCTCTGCGTCCTCGCTCAGCACGTTTCATTGTGTCATTCTGTGCAAGCTAGACCTCTGTGCGCTTTTCTTTCCTTATCTGTAAAATAGGGAAAACTACCCATTTTTTGAAAGATGCTATGCAAATAAAATGCAGTAACGAACGTAAAAGCAGTAGATCAGAACCCAGTGCATGAAATGGCACAGTTATTTTTGATCTTGTTTAGAGTACCTAATAAAATCAGTTGCGTTGTTCTGTAATCCAACTGAAGAAAAGCGTTGTTAACTGTTTACCAGACAGTTTTGTGCTTAGAAATCCAGAGTTAGAAGGCTGAGGATGAGAACACTGGAACCTCCTTGCCCTTCTAATACATTGTTGAGCAAAGCAGCTGAAGAGCAATGAGGGAAGGGTGCCAAAGCAATTAGAGAACCCAATCAGATCCCCTCCAAGTGGCAGTGTTTTCAGAGCATTAGAATGTAAGGTTTGAGCTGATTTCTCTGAAAGGCCCTTCATACCTCTCCATTCCAGATGTGAAAATTTGGGGAATCTTGCATTTCTCATCCTCATTGGACTGCATTCTGGAATTACAGCTTTTATATTTGTTGGTGCTTTACTGTCAAATACTCCATGAATCTTCTGAATTAATGTGTTTTGGAAAACATCACTTACGCTTGCTTTCCTATCACACAGTAGTCTCTTTTCTCTAGAAATCATTCCAGGGCAGTTCTCCAGGACTGTTGGGTGCCCATGGTAAGATGACAGGTGTGGGTGGCTTGACAAAAATTACATTGAAGATTAAATTGTTTATTGGGTAGAGATGCCCCAATGGTTTTTCCTCTTAAAAACCATTGACTGGACTTAACTCACACTCATATGAAAGTGTTAAGTCACAAAAAGATTTTTTTTTCTAGAGAGATGCCTTTTCAAACTCTGGGTTTCCTTTGAGTGTGCTCTAGCTGCTGTTCTAAAACAGTGTTGCAGTGGAGCTTTGAAAAGGAGCTAAATCTCCACCAAGGAGTAGCTGGTGTGTGACTAGCAGCTGGGTGAATGGAGCAGTTTTATGAAGAAACATGGGCAACTGTAACTTTTTTTTTTTAAGTGGGTGAATTTATTTATTTATTTGTTTGTTTTCAATGTATACCTTAAATTTTTTTTTTAACTTGGCTACACAGCATGTGGACTCTTAATTCCCTGACCAGGGGTCGAATTTGTACCCTCAGTTTTGGAAGTGCAGAGTCTTAACCTTTGGACCACGGAAGCCCCAACTGTTACCTTTTCAAACAATTTCCCTAACTCTTCCAGAGTAGGTTAGGTTCCCCAATTACATGTTTATATAGCATCCTGTATTTTCCTCTAGCACTTATAATTATATGTGATTCTTTTAAAAGCTATTAGTATGTTACTATCTCCAAAGATGGCTGATTCCACAAGAGTCAGGAACCGTATTTACTTCTGTATGTCTAGCACATCACGTAGGATCTGGCCCATGGTGGGGCTTGATGTATTGAGTAAGAGAGCAAACGTTTTTATTCTTTACTTACTGGGAATTTTCCATGACTGGCTATGTTGCAATTAGGATTGAATGTGGGTGCACAGAACAAAAACCTAACTATAGTGACTTAATCCAGGGGTTGGCAAGCCTTTTTTGTAAAGAGCCCGACAGCAAATATTGTAGCTTTTGCAGCTTCTTCAGTCTCTGCCACAACTGTCCAGTTCTGCTGCATGAAAGTGGCCATAGATAATGCTTCACTCAGCAGTGGTGACTGTGTGACAATAAAACTTGAGTCAGTCAGGCTCCACATTTGGCCCACAGGCCACAGTTGGTTGTCCCCTGCTTAATCAATTGGAGTACTGGTTGGTGGTGAATTTTGTTTAACACAACAAGTCTAGAAGTCTGGAAGTAGGCCCTCCATGACTGGAGTCCCTGTGTCAGGGGGTCCTCCAAACCTCGACTGCTTCTTGCTTGTCAGCCCCCGTCATCTTTAGCCTAGCACTTCTATTCTCAGCGTCATGAGGTGGCTGCTTAGACATCCAGGGTGTGTTTCCAGGCACGAAAGTGCAAAGGACAAAGACATCCCTTCTCTCCAGATTGTGCTTTTTTGTAAAATGGAATAGATCTTCCTGGATTTGTCTTCTTTGGAAGACATGCCCTTTCTTATATGTCATTGGCCAGGACTGTGTTGCTTGCCTATTTCCAGTGACATGAGAGCATAAAACTGCAGGTATTTTAATTGAGCACGTTGCTGCCCAAACAAAGTTGGGATGCTCGTGCTAGAAGAAGGAGGGTGAGTGAAGTTTGTATAAGCAGCTAGCGAGGTCCACTGGGTATGGGTTTGAAACTGCCTCTCCTTACCCCATCTCCAACCGTCCTTCCCAACTTCATTCTATTCAGGGTTAATTATGTGGTCGCTTCTTGGCCTTTTGGCTAAGATGAAGTGCAGGGTTAATTATGTTATGGATTAAGCATAAGAAGTTCTGGTTAAACGCCTGTTTGGTAGTTTCAAATCTCAGCTCTTCTACTCTGTCCCTCTGACCTTGGTCTCAGGTTTTCTCAACTTTAAAAAGAATAACAAGAGTAGGGCCAACCATAGAGTTGGGAGAAGCCTGAGAAGGTATGTGAAGCATTTAGCCCTGAACCAGCTCATAATATACACCCAATAAACAGTGGCTGTCATCATTAGGACTAATATGAGTGTACAAAAGAGGATTTATCACCACCTACCCTTTATAACACAGATACATTTATTAAAATACAGGAGACCATTAAAGAGTGATAAATATAAGCTTTCCAACTAATATAAAAGTATGAGGAAGGCCTGGGTAGCTCTCTCCATGATCATAGGCATTTCAGAAGATTGGGAGCTTTTCAAAACAAGCCCCAGCCTGATTAGGCAGCAAAGTTTGTAATAAACAACAATAAAACCCCAACTCACCAAGTTCTAACTATGGTTACCCTTGCCCACCAGCTATTGAAATTCCCAGCTTTCAGGATATTTCATAGACTAGGTTCTTTGCTTTATCTCAGTTTTTAAACATATGTAAGTCCCCCTGGGCTGGTATTCCACCAAACAGGAAGTCTGACTCTGTCCAAGACTGAGTTCCCTCTGCTGTGTGTACACAGAAGCAAACTCCAGGCTTTATCTGCCTTCACCCTGACCACAGTGGTTTGGATGAGGTGTTCCGGAGAGCAAGGCAGGTGGAAAATGCTGATCTCGAATGCTCCTTGCTGAACTCTTCCTGATTTTAAAGGACTTTCTTTGGGCGTTTGCTTAGCTCTTTCAACCACTGTGTGACCAGTCCTCCCCAGGTACACTGTGCAGGGTCTGTGTTTTCTTTCCAAAGTCTAGCCCTTTTGTAAAGGGAGTCCCGAGACCATCCAAAAGATCCAGCCTGAGGCTCATTAACCAGGTACCTTTGTAGTGACTCAAGATGTCCCAGGTCACCTCATGAAAGCAAGAACCTTACTGAGAAAAACACTCAGGAGGTTTAGTTCTAAAACCTGTCACAATACTACAGTAATCACCCAAGTGTCATTTTTAAAAAGCAAAAGCCAAGCCTCAAATGAGCAGAGCCCCAGCGGAAATCTCTTCTCCAAATCCATTACACAGGAGATGAGCTGGGTAAATACCAGGGACTCTCCCATTTAGACTCTGACCCTCACTCAGCAAGGGGAGTGATTTGTTTCCCACGTTGGTTCTGTGCCCACCTTTTTGCGAACCTTTTAATTTAAAAGAGACAGTGATTAATGATGCTTTTGATCCACTGACTTTTTTTTTCTTTTAAAGGGCACCCTCTTTCTCTAATACATAAATTTGATGTTGGAAGTATACCATGAGTATAAAAATTATATTGCTTATTTATTTCTCTCTCCCACACCACAGCTTTGACAGTCAAGGTGCAGCCTGGGTTCATAGCTTTCTTAGAGTCTTGGCATTCTATGTCTGATATGTAGTAGACATCTGACAAATATTTGTTGAGTGAACAAATAGAAGAATGAGATAATAAATGTTAGTTACCCATCAAGATGTGTGCAAGGGCAGTTTCAAAAGTATATTTCCAGGTAATGTGTGTATGTGTGTCTTCTTACTGAGAAATGATGAATATTCTGTAGTCAATGCTAATGGGCTTTGTTTTGAACCCGTGATGATCCAGATGAAGGTAGTTCACAGCATCTTTGTGCCTGCCTCCCCTTGGTAACTACAGTGGTCTTTCTTGCCTGGGCTGAATATCAGGCCAAGAGACATAGTTATTTTGAAGTCTGTGAATATTTTTATAGTCGTCGTAGATGAGTTCTCAGAAACACAGCTTTAGTCTACAGAGCATGATAATCTGTCTTGCTAGTCTGTGTTTCTTGTACTGTGGGTATGTAGATGTTGATACCTAAGGAGTGGAAAAAAATATCCTGTCAATCATAGCATCATACCAAACCTTAGCAACTGTAGATTTTGTTGTATTACTTGGGTCCATTTCTTTCAGAAGGAAAAATCTTTTTCCTGGGCTTCAGCCTTTTGCTCAATTTGATGTTTTCTTACTTAAATGTGTGAAACTATAAGAATTGGTCTTAGTTGCAAATTGCAGAACTGGAAGCTAAAGTTGGAAAAAAAATAACCTAAGGTTTTCTTTTGATAGTGTGTTTTATATTGTGTTGAAACTTGGTGATAATTTATAAAAAGTAGCATTATTTATATAGATTTATTAAGTATAGGATACAGAATCAACTGAATTGCGCGTTTTGAGTCATAAGGTTTTTCACAAGGGCCCTACATTACTTTAAAAGGTGTAAATGATACGTTGTGTAACACCCGTCTTATCTTGAACTGTATTATCAGGGGCTCTTTCTGTTTTACCTTAATGTGCTCAGGGAACTCCTGCTTAGTCTAAAAAGATAGCCAAAAGAAAGAAATGCAGTTAATGGTTTAACACATTCCAAACTTTATAAGCAATTTGCACTTAGATGGTGTAGAGTTGAAACCTCATGATTACAGAGAGGTAATATATCTAAATTCTAATTCAGGTTTTACCTCACCTTTCTGGTTATCTCTGCTGTTTAATAAATAAGAAAGTGGACGACTGCTGGCCCCGGATCCTTTTCAAGGTCCTCTCGGACCTCTGGCAGTTTGACGGCCACCTGAAAATGGTGACGTTGCTGCACCTCCAGCGCGCCATCTCCAGTGTGCTTCATCTGCCCATTTCACTCGTTCTCTGTGATCGGTTTCTGCCCTGGGTGGGGCAGATCTCATTTTAAATTTAATGAGACCCAGTGAATCTAACCTGTGTCACCTTCCTATATTGTAGGTGCATTCTTGCTTATATTTTCAGCGTGGGAAAAATGAAAATCAACTGAATTGTACATTTGAGCCTTGAGACTTTTTTCATTTTTTGTAACCACCCATACAGGTCATACCCAAAACCAGGGTCACCTTTTTAATGACTGTTGCCTTGTTGTGGTTTAGTTGTTCAGTTGTGTCCGATTCTTTTGCAACTGCATAGACTGTCGCCTTCCAGGCTCCTCTGTCCATGGGATTTCCCAGGCAAGAATTCTGGAGTGGGATGTCATTTCCTTCTCCAGGGGATCTTCCCCATCCAGGGATGGAACCCATGCCGCCTGCACTAGCAGGCAGATTCTTTACCAGTGAGCCACCTGGGGAATCCCTTTCTTACTATTTATTTTCTGTTGAGTTTCAATCTTATTTTCACCCTAAATCGTGAGTTAAAAATATAGTCCAAATATGATGCAGAAATAACTAAGTTAACTTTGCACTCAGTATTTAGTAACATATGAAAGCTTAGTGAACTTCTATCCCAAAGGGTAAAACACAGACATGGAGAGGAATTGACAGAAATTGACCATTATGTTAATATTTTTTGATAAAACAGCCACGAAGCCCTCTGATGAAAACAAGAACAATCAACCTGGCTTGACAGCCCATTCCCTCATTCATCTCTTCCCTTTGACTTGAGTTTTAGAAAATATCCGTGGCTAGTCCCCTGCTGTCCCTTCCTCACCTTGTCCTCCACCTTCCCTCCCGAACGGGGTGGCTTCTGGAGCCTCTAGCAGGGCTCTCCCCGCCACAGCCCCCACGTTTGCTTTCTTGGGAAGCGGACAGTGTAGGCTCCCTTTTCTTAAAGGACTTGGACATGACTCTCAGGTCAAGTCCTCCTGGGAGACACTGCCCATGGTGTCTGTGGATTCACATGCAGCGCTCAGTGACAAGACGCTGTCTTGTGTATAGACATTTTGTTGGTATGTGGCCACTTTTGTTTGACCGTAAACCTATTTGTGTTAGTTTTTCTTACCATGGGCCCCTTCACAAAGCATCTATTCTATCTGCACAAAGTTGGGAGTTGACTGGACTCACCAATGCCAAAGAAGTCACTTTTCTTTCAACAGTTGGATCCTAGAGTTGGAAACAGTCATTTGGGAGCCTGGGACCTGTTCTTCCTCATTCTTGGTAGACAACCATAAGGAAAACCATCGGAAAAAAGCAGGTAACATTTATGGAGCACGTTGCCTGTGCCAGGAGCCATTCTGGATCCATGATGTCTGTCTTCTCTCTTAGTCCTTATAAAGATGTGTTGCTGTTGACCCTGTTTTATAGATAGTAAAACAAAAGACACAGAGAGGTGAAGTAACTTGCATGGGATCACACAGTCATGCTTTAAGGCTGAGCTCCTGATTTTCACTGACAGGCTTTGGATGATGTGCTCATTCTGTCTGGTGGCAGATCATGCCATTCTTAGGGTTCTTGATGGAAAGGTTTCTCTGTGGTCAAACTCTACTTTGCTGATATGGTCAGTAATAGTTCTGGACCCAGAATCATTTCAGTTTAATAAATGAGTTCCCAGACTTAAAATCTAATAACAACTCCCCTCTTTTCTCATGTCCCCACCCTCACATGCTTGCAGTGAAGCCCTGTTTCTTTAACCTCTGAAGTCTCTCTCTTATTTTCTGTCTTGTCATTGCCTCCTGAACTGTAGGATGGAGACTTGGCTCCTTAGTGTGGCCGTCAAGGCTCTGTGCCTTGGCCCCATCTGTCTGTTGTCTGTTCCTCTTCCCAGGGCCTTGTGGAATAACTAGGTGCCTCTGGTGGGACTGGCCCTCTTCTCGGAGTGATAGACTCCAGCTTGGTCCCTGGCCCTGTGGAGCTTACATCAACCCATTTCTTCTGCCCTGTTGTTGCCCTGCTCTTGAACTTGTGCAGCTCATGTTATTGCTTCCTTTGGCTTTGGATGCCAGTCCTCCTCTTCCCACTCCCACCTCCCCCTGCCTATTAACATCCTACTCATCCTTCAAGGCTTGGCTCAGATATCACTTCTGTGAAGCCTTTTTCAATTGAACCCAGCCTATGTGACTCACTCCTTTGTCTGGGCTCCCACAAGTGTGTGTTTGTATTTCATTATAACCTTTGTTCAAGTCTGCTCTGTAGTTTAGTGCATTCTTTTCAAATTTGAAAGCCACAAATTCTTGCCTGAAGGTAAGAACCTATGTAACTTTATTTTTGTGTGCCCCAGAGCACGTGAGATACAGAGTAGGTGCTCCATAGATCAACTCGGGCACAGTTATCATTATTACCATTTTGTTGAGGGCTTACTTTGCATCCTGATTACTAGAGTTTTGTGTTTGAGGTCGCTTTTGCACTTGCCGACTAGTTAAGAGTTACAAACAGGGCCACTGTCCATTTTGTAGATTGGAGAACAGAAGTCCAGCAAGATGCTATATCAATAATTTGCTCAGAGTCACAGAATTGCTAAGGGAATGGACAAGCATTTGCACCCAGGGCTGCCTGGTTCCAAAGTCCGTGTCCTTTTCACCATGACACCTGAGAAACACCCAAATACAAATAGGGTTTGTGGTGGCTTCTGGAAGTCCAGATGAAGAAGCCAGTCCCCTCACTGGATATGCATGTGGCCCAATGGCTTCATCTTTCTACATCTAGAAACTTTCTCTTTCAACTCATTTTGTAGATTTTTGAATCTCTAAAACTGCTACAAAAAACTGGAAAGAAATTTCTTGATTTGCAGATTTGAATGCTAGTCTTTTTTTGTTTTTTTAAACAACCTTTGGTTACAGTTTTACCTTGAATTTAAGAGCAGCCATAAATAACATAGGAGCACAGTATCACATCTTGTCCCTTATGCTAAGTGTGGATTCATTTAGCTCAGCTTTCTTTTTGAGCCAGTGTCAAGCAAGGATCTCCCCCAACATATTGGCTGAATTCTTTGGTTATAAGCAACAGAGTTGATCTCTGACCAGCTTAAAGGGAAAAGGTTTATTGGAGGAGTACACAGAAGGTCACAGAGTGGACAGAAGATTGAGAAAGGATAGGGAATAGTTCCCACATACAGGCAGTTTGAATGTCACTGCTGAGATCAGTGCTCCCCAAACATTTTTCTGTCCATACATCAGTCTACTGAGACAAATCAATTGTCCTAGTTTGTGTTAACTCCCCATGGCTATGAGAAGTCAGGGGACCTGACTGAGGAATTCCACCTTGCTTGCAACAAGGGTGGGGAAGGGTAATTCCCCAAAAAGAAATTGAAGTACAAATGGATTCTGGATAGCTCCCCAAATTCAACAAGTACCAGCTGTCCCTGGATTCTACCTGAATAGGAGGGTTTGTTGAAGAGTTGGAGAGAGTTTTGTTGTGCAGTCTTGCTTTTTGTAGCTTTAGGACCTCCTTTCTAACCAGGATTTTGAGTCTGTCATTGATGGGGTCGGGAAACCTTCCAGCGTTACATCACAGGAAGTTTGATGAACCTACCTTTATCTTGTACGGCTCATCTAGTAGTTAAGTCCTTGGGAAGGATGGAATAATATACCCAGACCTCTGGCTAGCTTACTACTGAAGACTTTTCTCCAGCAAAGTTCTAAGAAAACCCAAGCTCTAAAAACCCATCATCAAATAATAAAAGAGAAATAGAATAAATGCACAGTTCATGACATTAATATAGAGCAGGAAGACAATCTTTTTTTTTTTCTAATAATCTTTTCTTTTATATCCTACTTTATGGGGGTGCTGTTTAATTTCATGTTCATTTACTTTAATTACTTCTTGCATGTAGTTTGCGCGGAAGTTTGCCATTTTCTAGCGTCTAAAAGATGGCTTACTTGAGTTTCTTTTCAGACCCTGTTAAAATTAATATATAATAAAACCCAATGTGGATGTTTCTCATTTTTCACCTCAAAGGATTATTCATCATAATACAATCACTTTTTTCCAGGGAGATTTTATCAGACTTACAAGTCAAATTAGTCAAGTGCATTACTTCTGCTAATAAACAGAAAACCTTTACCCTGGAAACATCTCTAGACTGAGTTCCAATAATTTAATGTTTCCTTGCCTCAAGAGATCAACCTATAAATGACCTGGGAATAAAAACATAAATTTATTAGTCTAAAAGGAGATTGTTAAGATGGGACCATTTGAGAATAAAAGAAAGGTCATAAAATCAGAAAATAAATATTGAATATACGTTAGACTAAAAAAAATGATTTTAGAGGGATAGGCTTAATTTCTACCCCATGCAGAGAATTTGGGGGTAACAGATTGGTATGTGTGTGTGTGGTTGCATTTATTTGTGTATTGCATGTGAGAATCATGCAGGATTGGTAAGAAGCCATTATGTACTTCCCTAAAAAAAGTCTTGTGTTTCTAATTTAGAAGATAAATGCAGTTGTGGTAGAATCAGGCCAAGCTGGAAGGTGCCTGGTTTCATCACTGCCTTCGTTTTGATTTGCCTTATGGTCTGTAGGTCCAAGGTTAATTGTGGGAAGATTTTGGCCATGAAACTGTGACAAGCCCTTACATGAATGGAAAGGGGATGTACTTGCTTTCAAGTGCCTTTATTAGGGGTAGGTGTGATCCTTGACTCACTGCTTGATGGGAGTAAGCTCACTGGTTCTTGGGGTGAGTGAGTTCTAAATCCCCCTTTTAAGTTCAGTCCAAGTTGCTGTGACCTTCTCAAGCTGCTTGTTCACAAGCGTTTCACATGTCGAGGTGCTGGGCATTTTGTCTAGTTCAAAAGTGAGGAATGCTTTCTTCTCTAAGATATGGCAGATTTGCTCCTAGAGAGGAGAGAGGAACATGGCTTTCCTTTCACCTCTGCAGATAAGATCTGCTGTCGTGAGAGATGCAGGTGAAGAGATTGCTGCAGAAACTGTGGGAATCCAGTGTATAAATGACAAGAGAGAAATTTTTCAGGGCTAATAGAAAAACCCTCTTCAGTGTGTAGTTGAGATTCACTTTCTCTGGTATTTTTGCACAAGATTGAGAATAAAAATGGTTATGATTGATGAAGCATTCAGTGTATATCTAACTGTAAGTCAGACTAGAGGGACTTTTAAATCACCCAAATGAAAGATTGCGTTATCATGAACATTAATATGTAACAGTTAAGTATGTCATTGCTTATCCTAAGTCCTGGCATTCACAGGGCTCTCTGAGGCCAGCCAACCAAAAAGGAGAAACTTTTAGCAAACGCCAGTCCACAAAACCTCCATGCATAAGGTCAGTCCAGTGGTCATGACTCTTAGTGGGTTATTTATTTCTGCATTCCCGTCCCATCTGTAGATTTGATTCACACCACAAAGGACTTAAACATGTCCCCTGAGATACTATAGGGCAAGAAGTGTATGGTTGAAGCCAAGGGGAAGAATGTATTTCTGGTTGAGAAGAGAAAGTCTGGAAGCAGGAAAAACAGGGAACAGTAACTTATTAAGGGCAAGGGGATAAGGTTAGTTAAATGTTTAGAAATTGTTTGTTTTTTCCTTAATTTCTTACAGATTTGTTGCCATTTATGGTCCTGGCAAATGATCATCTATTAGAAAACCAAGAGGGTAGAAAGTAGGCATTTTTAATCTTTTTTGTCTTTAAAAAAAAATACTATCTTTTCCTCCAGATTATTTAAGGAGTCCATGTTTATAGCAAGAAATTTGAACTAGGAACGAATGTTTTCTTTTTTTAATTAAAATTACATCCATTCTCAATACACAGAAATTCAGTAAATAGAAGGGGAATTCTTACATGTATAATATAGGAAAAAATTAAATGTCAATATGACGTATTTAATTGTATTTTTAAGTAGACACATATAGTCTTTGTTTAGCATATTTGCTACATACAAAGCTTATGTCAGTTGATGTTTTATCTTTGTATCCAGCATAACGTCAAGGCCAAGACCATTTTAGTGGGATGTATTCCTTAGTAGTTTTAAAAATCGTGATAGATACCTCACATTAGAACTAAACCTATGAGTGACGTGTGGAGGAAAGAGGGGTGGAAAACCAGGGAAGGAGCATTCATTGAACATCTAGCATGTGTTAAACACTATGCTAGTCCCTTCTGGGCTTCCCAGGTGGCGGTAGTGGTATAAACCCACCTGCCAATGCAAGAGGCGCAAGAGACATGAGTTCAGTCACTGGGTTAAGAAGATTCCCTGGAGGAGTATATGGCAACCTACTCCAGTATTCTTGCCTGGAAAATGCCATGGACAGTGGAACCTGGCAGGCTACAGTCCATGAGATCACAAAGAGTCAGACGCGACTGAATGACTTAGCATGCACGTTCACGTGCTAGTCCCTCTGTGGTAATTTTGCAATTCATTATCATTCGGTACTGATGATGATTACACTGAGGATAACTAATTTCTGAGCATGTACTGTGTACCAGGTGAGAACTTTGGCATGTATCATTTACATGTAACTTTTGCAACACAGAAAGTTTGTCTACTTTTATTATTTCTGTATTAGAGATGGGAAACCTGAGGTTCAGAGATGTCAAGCTAGTTAACTCAAGATCACAGAGCCAAGAATTTCAAAGCCAAGTAGACTGTCCGATGTCTCTAAATTCCCCAAGCTGCAGGCCACCTAGCCAGGCCCTGTCCCCACACTGTGTCACAGGCCCGACCTTTTCCCTCCAGGACACGGTGACAGCCAACACCGAAGTGACATCTGTGCCTGCTCATGAGGGTGTCTTTAGTGTTCTTGCTCTCAGGGAACATCCGTTGTCCTTGACATCTTGAGCTGAAGAAACAGTTACAGCTGAAGCATCTGCTTATCCAGGCACAGCACAAATGACCATGTGTGGCCTGTGCTCTAAGCTCAGACGATGCTGTTATGTCTTAGGACAAAAAATGATCAGTGGGTGGGGCTGTCCACATTTTGCAGTTGGGGCCATGCGTAATCATTTTCCTACCGTGTGACCAAGTTTTCTGTAAATCTATTGGCCTCGGACATTTTGTTTCTCCTCTCTCTACTCCTTCTTCCACTCAGAAGTTGGGATGATCCTTGTACCTCCCATGTAGAGAGAGGGTGAGGGTAGTAAATCACTTGAGTCAAAGCTTTGTGAGGAGTTGGCATGCAAGTAGATATGAAGTGGTGGTGTTTCTGTTTGAGATCTTCTAAAGACTAAGAATCATACTCTCTAGTGACAAGGTCTCCGGTGAAATGGGGAACCATCTTAGGTTCCAGGGAAGATCACTAATTATACTTGGTTAGTCCAGTTTCCTCAAGGAAGGGATTTCTGTCTGTCATTCCTGGGATTTAGGATATACTGATAAGCATGTTTTCACCTACTAATGATAGGAAACCTCATTAGCAGTGGCTGAAAGACAAGGCTATTTATGATTTACTTGCTCAGAAATCTGTAAGTAGGCCTTCCAAAGATTGGTTCCTTACTTCAGTAATATCTGATTGCTGGGTTGGCATATTGGTGATTCTTTTAACTTTCCCCTCATGGCTACAGGATGGCTGCTAAAGCTCCAGGCATCACCTTTGTACATATTTACTTGTAAAGCACTAAGTGGGTAAGAGGACAACCAAAGAGAGAGATTTGTTCCTTTCTTCTAATCAAAGCGGAGAAAAATATTTCACACACCCCCCCCTTCATATTTTTTGGCCGGAATTAAGTTAGATGTCTGTCCCTAGGTGCAGAAAAATCTGGGAAGGAGATATCTCATTTTTTTCAGCTTGAAGAGTAGTGGGAGGGTGGGAAGAAGTTACAATGATGTTGAGTAGCTACCCAGAGCTGTCTGTATATGGAGTAACACTTCATACCTGACCACCGAAGGTCAACCTAAAATCTAGGCTGTGCCCAGCTTAGGATATGGATTTTATTGTTCTCAGTATTACTAAGAATGACAATGCATTTTTGGATTCTCACAATATTGCTAAAGCTGAAATTGCTTTGTATCAAGAGATGGTGGGTATTTCAAACACACTGTGTTTACTTTCTTCGTCATCAGGCTTTATCCCATCTCAAGCTCTCTGTTTATCACCCAAGAAAATATTTCGTAGATGGCTCAGCTTTCTGTTCACAGCCATAGTTCTGGATGTTTCGCACCCTGCACTCAGGTTTGGGAATGACTAACGCCCTGTGCGCCTCCCCCCGGGCCCCCCGCCCCACGCCAAGTGATCTTTGCTTCTATATTTGTGCATTGTGAAAGAAACATCCTGACAGCTGTGATGTATTTATGATGTCGTACAGCTGGTTTTACAGTCACTTTGTTACATCAATACTAATCTTTCTCCCTAAGCTGAAAAATTCATCACACTTGGAGCTACGGGGGAAAGCTCCACCTGAATGTGTGTAGTTTGGAGTTTTCAGGGGAGTGATAGGGTAGAGGGATGTTTCTGTGTAAGAAATCTTTCAGAATGTCACTCTCGTTCCAGATTGTGTGCGTTATTTGAGTTGGTGGAGAGGGCATTTTCTCCAGGAGAGCAGGCATGTCCCAACACCTGGTTTACAGGCAACGTGTCTTGAAGAGAGTAGCGGTTACATGTTTCTGACGGTAAAAAAAAAAAAAATTGTCTTCCAAGTGGCTACTTAAGGAGTATGCTTGGTTCAAATCCACAAGCATAAATCTCTCACTCAGATTATTCACTTAAATCTGCACTTCTCATCAAAATTGTGATTAGAATTTATGTAAAAATTAAGCAAAAATTTGTATAAATTTAGATTCACAGCAAGAATGGATTTTTATTTATTTATTTATTTATTGGAAAAGACTAATGCTTTTAAGAATGGATTTTTTGTTTTTTTAAGTCAGGACCAAAACTGCTAAGTTTGAGAGAGTTTGTTGATTTCCATGGAGGAGAAGATATGATTTTTAATTAAAAATTAATATATAGAATCTTGAACTAGGAACCAAATACCCATCTGCTGAGGATCAGATTCTCATGAATATGGAGAATTTGTGACACTTCTAAAATTGCACAGTCCAAGATAGAGTAGCCCCTAGATGTGTGTGGCTATTTAAATTTAAATTAATTAAAATTACATAAATTTAAGAATGTAGTTCCGTGATTTCACTAGCCATATGTCAAGTGCTCGGTTGCCTCGGGTGACTCCATTGGATAGTGTAGGTCTAGAACCTTCCATCATTACAGAAAGTTCTTTTGGGCAGCATTTCTCTTGATGAATAGTTTTCCACCAGGAGCAGCTTTTCCCACCTAGGAACATTGGGCAATACCCGGAGATATTTTTGGTGTCACACCTGTGGTGGCTGTGGTGCTGCTGGCATCTAGGGACTCTGCCAAACTCCTCCAATGCACAGGACAACTCCTGCAGTGAAGAGTTTACTTGACCAAAATATCAATAGTGCTAAGGTGGGGAGACTCTTCTCTCCAGGGCAGGTGGACCCCTGTGGCCCCAAGCTCATCATCTGGAGATTTAAAACAATTCCCCCCACCAAAGTTTCAGGTAGCCTATGGTTTTGATATAGTCCTGGTACAGAGCAGGATCAACAAGTTTATTTCTAGAGAAGGCTAGTCCCAAGTTCCATGGCCCTCATTAGAGGGAAGAGCTGTATAGCTACCCAGAGAGTCTTGTGAATAGTAATACAGCAGAGATTGGAAAAATAAGGGGGCCGTGGTGTTAATTCTTCTTCCTCAGCCATCTCTGCTTCTGAAGGTCCCTCGCTCTGCAAACTGAGCGGAGCCAATCATTCACATCTTTATGTCTTTGAGTTCGGCGGATTGCCCTTCCATTCCAGCATCAGGATTCAGGACTCCAGTGTGAGCATCTGGGGCTCATGCTGACAGTCATTCCTGACAGCAGGTGGATACCAATATGATGTACCAAGAATCAGGTGTCCTGATCAGAACTGGGTTTGCGTTTGTACTCCACCACTTAGCTTCAGTGTGGCCAAGAATGGGTCACTTAACTTCTCTGAGCCTCATTGTCCTTACCAATGAGAGGGAAATAGTAACTGTATGCATCTTCTAGGGTTATTTTAAGGGTTTAATGAGAAATAGAGTCTCTGGCACATTAAGAATAAAGTAGCTTCTTTTTTGTTGTTTTGTTCTTGTGTTGCAGTGGTTGTTAGTCCCAGGACAGGCTGGTTGTACTGATCTGGGGTTTACTCCTGCCCAGGGAGGAAATCATGACTGTGGTTTTCCAGTCTTCTTGGCTGGAGCCAGGGCTAAAAGCCAGGCATGCAGGCTGGACCTCGCCCCTTCTACCTTGACTTAAATGTCACTTATCCTGTTCACCTCATTTAAATACATTCCCTCAGACCCCACTCTTATTTTATCATTCTTGACTTACGGCTGTTTCCTTTCTAAAATGTGGTACAGTTTAAAGCACATTGTGTTTTAACTGGTTATCTCTTCTTCTAGACTTGGAGTTGATATTAGCCATTAGGAATTTCAGGTTTAATGGTGTGGTATTGTGAAAATTAAACTCTTGGAAATGAGGAAAGAGGAGGAGACAAGAAAAAAGCAGCGCATGGGTTTTGCATGCTGACTAAGCTGACTTGAAATCTCACTTTCCCTGTTACTCATTTTGTGACCTTATGTAAGCTATTTAACACGAGTCTCAGTTTGTCATACCTGTGAAATGGGGAAAATATTGTAAGAATTCCAAAGTAGATGACAAATACAATGTCATCTACTTCAGTTAGTTACTCAATAAGTGGCAGTTTTTATAACGATTAAAGAAGCAATATGGGAATATAACTAAAGGATGATTAATGTATTTGTCACTGTTCCTTCCCTTCTATCGATATCATTCAAAGAACTTTAGCAGTAACACGTGCCTTATTAGAATATTTATGTCTTCTTGAGTAATTTTATTTTTTCTCCAATGGACTCAAACTTTGACAGGCTGAAGGTAAGACTAACTGGTCAAATTGCTAGAAATTTTTATACTAGTGATAGTATGCTGCAAAGAGATTCAGAAAGTTTTAGGGCTAGTGAGTTTGTGTTGGCCTGTCTTCAAGGACCCACATAGCCCTTGATTCTTCCTGACCTCCTCCCTCGTTATTTATGATCAGTGACTAAGGACCGGGGCTTGCCAGGTAGTGCAGTGGTAAAGAATCCACCTACCAGTGCAGGAGATACTGGAGATGTGAGTTTGATCCCTGGATTGGGAAGATCCCCTGGAGAAGGAAATGGCAACCCACCCCAGTATTCTTCCCTGGGAAATCCCATGGACAGAGGAGCCTGCCAGGCTACACAGTCCATGGGACCACAGAGAATCAGATACGACTGAGTGACTGAGCAGGCACGCACGCACGCACGACTAAGAACCACTGTACCCTGCCTCTGCCTCCCATCACAAATTCTGTCAGGATGAAAGACTGCATCTCATCCCTTGTCCTTGAGTCTGATCAGAAGATGTGCCGTCTGCTGTGTGAGCTCACAGGCTGTTCACCTAAACTGATGGGTTGGTCCATCTGACCTGAACCACCACCACCACTACCAAAGACCTAGAGAAGAAGGTTTATTAAGTCTATGTAAGCTTGCATACCAGATTGCTTTAGACCTGTAGTGTAGATTGCTTTGAGATCAACTTGAGTTGTTTCCAATTGTTTGTTGTGATTTATTCTCCTAACTCTTTCTAGTGTTAGCAGAAAAGAAAACATAGCTGATGACCTGGTTACATAGAATGTAGGAAGGAGGTGTACAGATTGAGGGTTAGCTCTGGGAACTTACTGTTTTGTGTGTGTGTGTTTTAGTTGGCTTGCTTTCCCATAAAAGGTAAGGCATATTGTAGAGTTGGTGAACTACATGTAGAAAGCATATATATTTTGAATTCCTGTATTGTACCTGCAGATAACCCAAAGCCAACTAGCTGAGCAAATTTGGGAATTTCATTAATTCATGTTCCCTGGTGACTCAGTTGGTAAAGAATCCGCTTGCAATTCGGGAGACCTGGGTTTGATCCCTGGGTTGGGAAGATCCCTTAGAGAAGGGAACAGCTACCCACTCCAGTATTCTGACCTGGAGAATCCCATGGACTCTGTAGTCCATGGGGTTGCAAAGAGTCAGACACGACCAGGCAACTTTCACTTTCATGTGATCAAGTTCAGAAGTAGGATGGCTCCCTCTGGGCTTTGTTAGGACTCTGTCCTGCTGTTGTGCCCACCTCTGAATTGCTGTGTCCCTTTTAGCCAGCTTTCTCTTTGTGGGGACAAGCCAATCCATGTCCTTAACGCCTTGGAAAACCTAGCAAAAGAACAATAGTTCCTATAGAATATTATTTCCTACAGAATACTAGTAGTTGAGTATGGTTCTCCTTTGGCACATGTCCATCCATCAGCCACTCAGTGTGACTGACAGAGCAGAACATGCTGATTGGTCAGACCTGGTTTCTGGCTCCACCCTCCGGAGGTGGGAGATGCATCTACCTTCTGTGCACCACAGGGACTGAGAGTGGGGAATGGGGCGTCTCTCCCAAGAAAAGTCAGGCTAGTGTTAAGAGGAAGAGCGGCGTGGATGTTGGGCAGACAAAGACTAGCATCTCCCCAACTGTGATCCCCTTTGATTTCAACGATGCTGGTGACTCAGGGAAAATCTCATGCCTTGTGGTGTCTCCATGTCACTTCCAGAGTTGCTTGCAGGTCCAGGGCCTGATTTCATTTACAGCATCAGCATACCTCTCTCTTCTTTCTTGCAGTCATGATACCCCCATCTTTCCCCCAGAGGCTGCAGTAAATGGCCTTCTCCGAGCCACAATCAATGGCATTTCGTAAGGTGTGACAGAAGAGGCCATCTGGCACTTGTCCCGCTGTCGTTTCTCCCCGTCCAGGGAGGAGGCATGCTGGAGGCAGAAGGTCGCAGCTCAGCGAAGCACTGCTGTCTCTCAAAAACCTCCTCCCGTCCCCCGCCCCAGACTTGGGGCTGCAGCAGAGACGTTCCACAAGAGGCACACACCTGGCAGAATTCCCCCTTTCCCTTTGTGAAATTCCCCATCAAAATTGATTTGTGGATTAATCATCATAATGAAAATGATTTTTGAATACCATTATAAGTTTGAGTGTTCCACACAACACTTTCCCAAATATTGGATAGATTTTCTTTTCTTTTTTTTTTTTTAAGATGCCAGTGTGGAGATCAGTGGCCCATTTCAATTTTTATTGAAACAAATAAACCCAATAAAAACACTTATGCTGAGAACTGTAGCGCCACAATAAAAGAATCACACTGTATTGAATTTATTGATTTATTTATTTACTCCAACTGGAAAATCGAGTATTGTGTTAATGTATTTTATAAGAATCACACTGCTCGATGAAATGGCTAATTTATTTTAGCGTATACATAAATAGCTAGCAATTTTCCATGAGACAGCCTAATGAAAATGATGCCGATGAAATTGTCTATACTATGAGGAGTGACAGAGACGAGTTATTATTGGGTGAGTGCTAAGACGCATTGAACTGGCCATCATATCTTTGAACTTTTGAACTGCTACTTGTTCTGTGTGATTTATTGATTTTACTATCTCTCTGTTTAGCTCAACTTTAGTTTTTGCCCAGCAGTGCAGATAAGTGGCATAGGAGATTTAATTTCATGGGTATTTGGGGTTAAAACCTATCTTTAAGAAGAATGCTAAACATGTTTTAATAAAACATGAGTTGCAGGGGTTTTAAGTTTCTGGGTGATATGGATCTGATAAGGAGCAAAGCAGTTCAGAGGCCAGCCCAGGGGCTCCAGGCTGGGGAAGCACTCTTTTTCTGAGCTCTGGAAGTCTCACCAGAGCCATGTACATTTTACTTGCTCCATCAGCCGACTTGCAGCCCAAATTGCATGTACCATTTCTTCCCTGGCCTGTGCCCTACCTCTCACACCTCTTGTTTGGCCCCGGTGGTTTCTGGGGTTCTTGCAGTCAGCAGCGGGGTGCCTCTCCTCCTCTCCGTGTGCACTGAGGGCTGGCCACTCTGTAAACACCCTCGTTTTTGGCAGCTCTCTTAAGGAAAACCGCTTTTAAGAAACGCCATGGCTCTCACCTCCAGGATAAAGACGTGGAAGCTCGCTCTGCATTGGGGCCAGGCTGGCTCTCAGCTGCTGCCCCCTCTCCAGACCCACTCTCGGGATCCTCATCTGTGAGGCTGTCCTCCTCAGCCTGCCCTGACCTTGGAGCGGGAGGTTTCCCTCGCTGCTTGGGAAGGGGGTGGGAATCTCATACTGACTGACAATGGCCAGAGAGCAGCCGTACTTTTTATTGTTGTCTTTAGGTGTGCAGAACTTTTTTAAAATGTGTAACATCTTGGGGACTCATATCTGATATTTTTCATTTTGATTAGCTAATTTCTGTAGGATGACTTGACCACAGTATTTTTTGCCTGCTTTTTCCCTTTGGGGAGGAGGGTTGGAGAAGGTGGGAAAGAGCTTTATCATGTAAAAGTAACCATCCTAGAAATTCCAGGTAATAAATTTTCAGGCGCATGAACGGTTAAGACTCCTCACTCAGTAACACAGTATGTGACTGTGGAATTTTTATGAAGGTAACGGTCTCTTTCTTTAAAAATCTGATTTATTTAGAAGGTACTTTTCAATGACCAAGTAATTTTAACCTTGGGAGAAAGATTGGGGTGGGGGCATGGGAGGAGTGAGGAAAGGAGGCTTGGATTTCTGCAAGGGCTTGAAAATTCACATCCCCTTCAATGATTAAACTGGCAGGATCTTTATTTGGATGTTAAAAGCTTTTTCTTACATTGCAAACATTCTCAACGAATTTACAGTCAGATATTTGGAAACATCTAACACTTAAAAAAAAAGAGGAGGAGGAGGGCCTGTTTGCACTAGGATACAGAATTAGTGAGAATGACTAAAAAGACAGGACTGACCCCAACACCATTAGCTGGGGAAAAAAATTCCATTTCATTGCAACTCTGTTATTGTTTACTTTACCATACACAGCCTAATATGGTCACCTCCCTGTCGGAGGCGGCCAGGCCCGGGGTTGAGAGGCCCCCTCCGGGAGAAAGCTCCTCACTGCCTCCCAGACAATAAGAAACAAACGGTACAACTCCACAAAAGGCTTCCCGGAAAATAAGTGTCAAATAAATCCTACAGAACTCTCGCTTCTGCCACTGAGCTCTGTATATGCAAACCTGTTTTTATGCTTTCGCTGCCCAGGCTGAGCTGCATTTGTTTGGAAACAAGCCACCGCATTTTCTTTTTTCTGCCCCCCCCCACCTTTTTTTTTTTTTTCTCCTCACTTCATCTGAGGGCTCTGGATTAATTCCTTGAGACATATCTTTGCATACATGTCTCATGAGTTATGTTTCCTGGAGCCTTTTACTAGGAACATTAAGGTAAGAATGTTGATTTAGCCTGGGACCTTTGTCACTCAAACTAATGCTCATCAGTGATATAGACATTGTAAAGAAATATTGCGGAGGTCTTTTGTGGTCCCCCTCCCAACAGAGAGGTGCAGTTGCTTTTAATTGTCATGCATGGATTCCAGAAAAAAAAATGCCACCAGTTGTGGGTGAGATGGAGCAGAGGTGTACTCACGGGTGTAAACACTGGTGAGGACACCCCGATCCTGTGGCAGCCACAACAGTTTCACCAGGAACTGTTTCCCGTTGTTTCTTCCAATTCTTCTCTACTTGTGCTGTTTCTTTCTTCTTCTTCTTCCCCCCTTTTTTCTCCTTCAACTCCCCTGCTTTCCCAAATCCTCATGGTCTTGAGGCTTGTCTGTTATTATCTGCAACTCCAGAACAAAGGTAGGTTGCTTAACTCTGTGCTTCGGGGGTGGGCCAAGTTATTTTGGGAGGGATGTCTTCCTAATGCATGAGTGGCTGACCTAAAAGGGGGGTGGCGGGGAGATCATGCCTGGAGCCGAGGGACGAGAGAGCACGCACTGTGGCAGCTTTTATGTAGTGGAGTTTATTTTTATGGAACTTAAAGAAGCAGCAGCATCTTCGCTTAGAATGGACTCCGTAGCTCCTGAAATTCTACATTTGATGTCCTTGATGTGTATACATTGCATTACCAAATCGGGGTTCAGACTCTTGGGGATGCTTGAATCTATGACAGCAGATAAGGTTTTCTGGTTAGCTACTATATCCAGTTTATCAACATTAAAGAAAGGAACTAGAGTTTTCTTTCTTTCTTTCTTTTCTTTGGAATTTTAATGTAAAGGTGTGTTTGGGTGACTGGCATAAGTACTTTTTCTCTCTTTTTTTTTTTGGTTTAATTGCTTTAATTCCCTGGACACCTTCACTTATTTCTCAATGATTGTGTTCTCTCATTTTGCGTAATCTGGTGCTCTGTGGAGGCTGTAGAGGTGGAGGTTGGCTGTTTTTAACTAATTGTGCCTTGCTGGGTGGCAATACAATAGAGTACAGACCACAGGAAATTCATCTCCACCTGAAAAGGGACTGGAATAGAGTGTGCAGATTCATAATGGAAAACAAGAGCAAATTAAGCCTTGGTGAGGGATATTACAGGCTATTAATCATAATAAATATGTTTGGCAGTGTTGGGTTTGCATTCTATAGTTTTCAGTTTAAAAAAAAATCAGAGTCGGTGATTAGAAGAGGAAATAGTTCTCTGGCTTGTGAGAGGCTGGGCTGTACTTGTTCATTAGTTCAAACTGCATTAAAAGTGAGCAGTTTGTTCCAGAATCAAGTACGTTGTTCCCAAGCAGATCTGAATACATCCCCGTCCAAATGCAATCTCGGGTTCATGCCACGATTGCTTGGCTTTTTCTGAGCATCTCCGCTTCAGCACGGAACTCGAGTGCTAAGAATTTTATTTTACATTATTATACTGCTCGCACATTCCTGCTGGTTTCTTGGCTGTGGATCATCTCTGTGCATGCACTGTAGCCCCGTCAAGGTGACGCTCTTTGAAAAATAGAAATCCAGTGCATTTAACTAAAATGAGCTCGAACAGCCTCAAAGTTTGTATCTTAGAAAGCTGCTAATTATGCTTGTCGTAAAACATATCTGAGTGGAAGGTTCTGAGTCCAAACAGAATCGAGGGCTGTTTTAGAAATATAACTGTAGTCTGTGCTTTTAAAGAGGTTTATTTTTACTTTGGGGCCATGAAGGGGGTGATTGGAATTAGTAGCCTTTAATTAGACGGGGAGATATTCAAATTTTACAGGGATTTATGTTAGAACATGGAATGGCGGTGGCTCTTTCCTCATTATGAATCCTCCCTGCACATAATGAGGTTCATCATTAGTTGATGGAGTGAATTTGCCCTAGCTCTACCTTGAAAGGCACATAATTTACATACTACTTCAGAGCCTAAGCTTTAATGGATTCCTCGATGAATAAAATGAAAAGCTACTTTCTTTAAATTTTTGAACACTGTTTAGATAATACGATTTTAATAAGACATTCAATTTGCTTGTTAAGTATATTTGAAAGTGCTTTTTTTTTTCCTTTTTGGGAAAAACATATTTTGGCTTGCCTTGTTGTGTATCACAGTGGATGGTTACCCGTACAGATAAATCGGAGAACATATGGGGTCCGTCATTAAGAAATGGGGAGAATCTTAGGCAGAGAGCTTTCTTTTAACATGTGAGCCTCAAGGTTATTGATTTTTGTGTAGAAATTCTTCTGACATGAAATTATTATAACAAAAAGGTTGAAAAACAAGCTTATTATTTGTGTATAGTTTTGCATATCTAAAATGTGCATGCATGTTCGTTTCAGTTAACACTAACAAAATAGCTAGCTGCACCTTCTGATTTATTTTAATGATGGAAGAACAGAAACTTCCCTGGTGCAGCTGCACATTTGGATCTGCTTCAGTGTAACTGTGCTTCGATGGGGGGGACATGGAGCTGAAGGCCTTTTGCCTTCAGGTTATCAGGTCATCAGCTTAGGCGTGTTCTGGTCTGCACCATAAATTCAGCAAGTTTTCTGGCTCTGTCACTCTGCTGTCTTTTGATTGGAATGCGGAGAAAATCAGCTTTGACTCGGCGAGATTTGAACACGGATGTCTTTTCAGTAAGCAGGGGGTTTGGTGATAGCATGTTATTGAACATGTCCTTTGCTTGTTGGAGACAGGTCACCCCAGCGTTTGTATAATGGCTGTGAGAGGAAACAGGTTTCTGGCGGTGTGTCCCATTCAGGAGCAGGGAAGGTGTCTGAGTATAAGCGAAGCCTTGTTTTGATAGAATGCTCTATTACTTGAAAATTATCAGCATATATTAACATTAATAGAATAGTCCATGTCATTCTTTTTAGGTAATTTACCTCTGCTACAGACCTGTCTGCCGGAAAAGAAAAAAAAAAATCTTCCACTCTTCTAAAACATATATTTGTTTAGAGAGTTTTCACTGAAGTGTACATGACAATTACAGCTGTTCATTAACAAAATTGGGTATTTGTTTTAAACTTTAACCAATCACTTTGATATGCTAATTATGGTGTAATTTAATTTGAGCCCTGTAATGATGATGCCGTTATTATGGACATAAATGATGCAGTTAAGCTGAGAGTAATCTCATTTGCATACTGTACATGCCAGTAAATTAAGCCCTTTCTTCGACTGCTTCAGCTTTAATTTTCCACTTCTTTTCACACAGCTCCTTTTCAGCCCCTCTCTTATAAGCCCACTTTGTAATAGTCCTGATGACTGTTTGATGTGAAGAGTTTCTGAACCACAATAATGCAGGACAGAAGATGTAACATTTAAAGGATTCATTATCTTGCTGAGTGTTCCTTTAAGAAGGAAGGATTAGAAAGGGTGTGGGGAGAAGAAGTGTCCTTTCCATGGAATATGACAGCCCCCCTGTTAGAGTCACTGGAGATGCCAAATGCTCTCCACTCACCCCACAACTCAGACATGGGACCTCTTATTTAAAAATGTTTTTTACCCCCACTGTACTGCTATTTACTGTCACAAACTGTGTTGTGTTCAATAGCAGTGAACTTCACGTGATCTCTGGTTGTAATTACCCCATGCTAGTTGGAGGGAAAAGTTTAATTTAGCCTTCATACTACAGTTCTTCAAATCTGGGCTTGTGTAGATGAGATTCTAATTTTTAAACAATTCCAAGATAGACTGCCATTTTCAAAAGGAACTTCTTCTCTCTCCCCACCCCTCCCAGTGCCTGGGTTGTAAAAACAGAAAAACAGCAAGAACAACCAACCAAACCAACAAGAAAAGCCAGGAGTTTCAGCCAGTTGTATGAGAATCCTTGGGAGTGGAGAGGGGTGTTTGCAGAGTGGGAACCTGTGGCTTCTGCTCTCCTGAGTCTGGATGGCTTTCCAGAGGCTGGATGATCCAGTGGTCAGTCTATCTGGACCAAAGAGTCCTAAGAGCATACTGAACTCTTTTAACTGTTGAGCGGGTTCTCCTGTGGCCGGCGCTGAAGCCGGTGGGAGTTGAGTGGGTGTAACAGAGGACTGAATTTAGCTCTGGCTTTCTAAAGAGGGTCAGAGGCCTAAAAATAGTTGAAGCTGCTTAACTCTCCTGCAGGCTACTTCCTCAACAAATGGGAAAGTATTAAAAAAAAAAAAAAAAAGAGTAATAGGCTGTGTCCATCCTCATGTCTTGGAACTAAAAGAGTTTTCCAGTCCTGTATCCCTTAACCCAGAGTTTTGCCAGCTGATGTGCATCGCTTCCCCCAGGCCATCCTCCATGGAGAGGCTACTCTGCTAGTATCACAGCAGGTGATGTTGTCATGGCCAAGTGCACACGGCTTCCTCAGCCTGGTAGCAGTGACAGTACAGAATTTCTGCCTTTTTTTTTTTTAAACAACCAGTTCTTACGCTATTTTTCTTTTGACTAGAGATTATGCATGTGTCAATAAAGACCAAAGAGAATATAGTAAAAGGTAACAACAAATTTCCAAGGATCATACTATCATTGAATTTAGAAATATTTAGGGCGATTAGGTTTTGTACAGAACTGAAATTAAGAATCTGGAAGACAGTAGAATAAGAAAGTAAAAGGGCATTACATTTTATTGCATTATTATTATCTGGCAAGTGTAATGAATATATATTGTCCAGTAAAAATCAAAGTAAACTTTTGAGAAAAATATATTACTTTACCTTTGACAGGTGAGAAGAGTTTTAGAGGGTAGGATGGGTACTTCCTGGAAAATCCAGAGCTGAGAATCCAGTCCAGTTGAACCACACAGATAATATGTTCCCCTCAAAACTTTGTAGGATTCTAGCTTCTCATTTGGTGCTGGGTTCATTCCCCATTCACTGGTTGAACCCAACTTTAAGAACCTAATATATTTGCTAGACACTCTGCCAGTAACTAGAGATGCTGAAGGCATTCAGGCACTGTTCCCAACAAAAAGAGCTGTGAGCCAGAGGACATAGAAGAGACGTGCAGACAAGTGCCTGCCTAACTTTGGACATCTTGATGGAGGTGAACATCTCCTCTCCCATTTGTTTTAGAATTAAGGAAACGCTGCCTGACTGTTGATATGATGTCAGGCTGTTTCTTTCAAAACAATTGAACTTAATGAAAAGTCTAAACCTTTAAGGGCTTTTTTCTCCCTTTCCTCCATCTTGATATAATTTCAAAATTACTATAGGATGCAAAAATGTACAAAATGCTTGTAAACAGACTTTTGTGTGGGTATCGTGCTGTATCCAATATTTTTCCAAAATGAGGAACCTTCCTGTTTTCAATATAATTTAGGGAGACTGGGAAAAGGATACAATTTTGTGTAATATCATTTTCATTAAATAATAAAGACTAGGCTTTCTTTGTTCAAACCAAGCCCCTAACAATGCATTCATCCCCTCTGTCAAACTTCCTGTGTTTAGGAAGGTAAGTAAATAAAGAATGAAGTACCACAAGAATGTAGGCTCCTTGAAGGCCAGGGATCTTTATCTGAATTTTAAGCACTTGGAATCATGCCTTGCACATTAGTAGGTATTTAAGATTTAGTTCTTGACTGAAATCAGTCTGCTTACTCCCTTAGACTTGTGAGCATCAACTAAGAAAATGAAGAAGAAACTGCTTTCTAAAAGAAAACTTGTACATATGCCTGATGGTATTTAGATGGTAAACCTCATCAATCCATCCGTCCTCTGGTCCCTCCCTTGTCTGAGAGCCACTCATGAGGGTTTGCAGTTAAGCAGAAACGGTCCTAGAGGGAAGTACTTCACCCTAGATGATTGATGCATGCCTGTAATGATAATAACTACTCTGTACTGAGCAGCAGCTATGGATCAGGCACGGTGGTCAGAGCTTGTCGTAGGTGATGGTGCTGAATTCTCCCAACAACCGTTCCAGCTTAGCACTGTTAGTTCAGGTGTACAGCAAAGTCATTCTGTTATATATTTGTGTAGCTCTATTTTCTGTTTTCAGTTCTTTTCCGTTACAGTTTATTACAAGATAATGAATATAGTTTCCTGTGCTATACATATATATAGTAAATCTTCATTGTTTGTTTATTTTACATATGGTACTGTGCATCTGTTCGTCCCACACTCCCAATTTGTCACCCACCCACCCCCACTGACTGTTTGGTAACCGTAAGTTTGTTTTCCATGTCTGAGCATCTGTTTTGTAAATAAGTTCACTTGTACTGTCATTTATTTGCATGTATGTGGTATCATGGAATATTTGTCTTTGACCTAATTCACTTAACATGATAATCTGAGTCCATCAGTTTTGCTGCAAATGGTGCTGTTTCATTCTTTTTCATGACTGAGTAGTAGTTCGTTATATATACATATATACAGACACGCACACACATATATACCACATTTATGATACATAAATATCTCACATCTTCTTTATCCATTCATCTGTGGATGGATGTTTAAGTTGCTTCCATGTCTTGGCTATTGTAGATAATGCTGCTTTGAACATTGGGGGTGCATGTATTGTTTCAAATTTGCGCTGTCTTTTTGTTACATATGCCCAGGAATGAGATTGTTAGATCATATGGTAGCTCTGCTTTTATTTTTTTAAGGAACCTCCCTCCTGTTCTCCATTGTGGCTGTTAACAGTATACATTCCCAAAAATAGCCTAGGAGAGTTCCCTTTTCTCCACCTCCTCTCCAGTATTTATTATCTGTAGTATTAGTCTCATTAGGTGTAGTTCTGTGATATTGATGCAACCCTAGGTCCTGCAGCTGTAGGGCTGCAACCAGGACTTGTCCTCCTTCAGGAAAACTCCAGGCCTCTGCACTTCAATCCTGGTTTTCACTGTAGATACATACACACACTCTATTGTAAGACATAGTGTTACTGTGTAGTGTGTGCATAAGTATATATACTGTGTCACTCTGTCTTAAGTGTGTTTGGTATATAAGTTTCTTGAACAGCTGAAGGTAACATTTTACATATTTAATTTGCAAGGAGGCCTGGCAAGGTGACTATTATTTGTCCCTACTTTCTGATGAGAAGACCAACCTTCACTGAGATTAAATAATTTGCTTACAGAGGTAGGTAGAAAGAAAGAAGGAAAGTGAAGTGGCTCAGTCGTGTCCGACTCTTTGCAACTCCATAGACTGTAGCCTACTAGGCTCCACCATCCATGGAATTTTCCATGCAAGAGTTCTGGGGTGGGTTGCCATTTCCTTCCCCAGGGAATCTCCCTGACCCAGGAATCAAACCCAGGTCTCCTGCATTGCCGGCAGACGCTTTACCATCTGAGCCACCAGGGAAGCCCCAGAGGTGGGTAGGAAGTGACCAAACTGGGCTCTGACGCCAAGCCCATCAGCCTGCAGAGCCCTTGCTCACTTAATCACCACAGTATGCTCCCCAATAAATTGTGTTCCTTGAGAGTATTTAGTGCTCCCAAGAAAGTTAACTTATTTTTGAGTGCATGTCGTATTTAAGGCATTTCTTATTTATCTTGTATTTTTAGGGATTTTGATTTTAAATGTGTGCTCTAAATAACTGAGACATCTCCTAATTTCCCAGTCATTGTTGGATGTCAGTTCCTGGCAGGAAGCCAACTTCTCTTCACACCTACCCCCACCCCCAGCCCCTAACCCCTCCTCAAACATACAAACTAGAATGTTGTTAAATTCTTTTATTTTTTTTTTTCCATGGGGGAGGAAAATGCTGTGCTGCTGCTTTCCCTGTGATTGAAGTCTTTTTTACTTTTATCTTGACAGGTGACAGAGTGAGTATCAGCTGTAGAATTTACAGATACGTGGGTCTGTAGATGTTTGCTTGTCTCCCCGTGGACATGTGCAGACTCATAGCTTATAGTCTCTGTTGCAGGCCACATGTAGAGAAAGCAGTGGGACCATTTCAGGGTAACTCTCTACTTCTTGTCCCTAATTCTTCTCTCCCAGCTCTGAACCGCTGCCCCCAGATCTTACCAGCCCTGTTTCAGATGTCTAAAGTGATAATAGTGTGGATCATATCCTTTTCCCTTATATTCAGAAACCCTCCCAGAATCTTGAAATGCTCTTAGACCTGCACTGTCCAGTATGGGAGCCACTAGCCAGAAGTAGCTGCTGAGCCCTTGAGGTGTGGCTGAATTGATGTGCCATATGTGTAATATTCACACTGGAGTTCAAAGGCTTAATTTGGGAAAAAAAGAGAGAAAAATGTAAACTGTCTCATTACTAGCTTTCATATTGATTGTATGTTGAAATTAAAATATTTTGGCTCTATTGGGTTAAATGAAATACATTTTTTAGAGTAATTCCCACTTTTTTTATTGTTTTAAATATGGATAGTATTTTTAAATTGCATATGTGACTTGCATTTGTGAGTCTCATAATGTTTCTATGAGACAACAGTTCAGTGTGTACATCCTGCCTGTCCATACGTCAGGACTAGTAGACAGGTGGGACCCAAAGGTTTATCCCCCAAATGGATAGAGAGCTGCTCTGAACATGCTCCACAGAACGCCTGGCCTGCAGCAGAGACTCAGGAAATAATTGGGAATGCAGCCCTGGATAGCAGTGTGTCTACATGGCAAGCACTACCCCTACTGTCTCAAAGAACTTAGACTTGCGCAGTGTCTAAGCTGGAGCCCCTGATACCAGTAGATCTTGGCTCTTCTAGTCCAAAGATTCCATTAGCATCGATGGTCCAAGAGAAGGGCTCCTTGACTGTTCCAGACGGCTGGGTGTTACTAACCTGCAGGAGCTGGTACACAGGGCGCTGGTGCTCCAGGTTCCTTGGAGTATTTCCTCTTATTCTGTTATTAGATGCACTTGTCTCTTTGATATTCTCTGATACTGTTAAACATTCTTTACCTAGCACAGGTGTATCCTGCCTTAAGTAAACTTTACGTGTATCAGTTCAGTTCAGTCTCTCAGTTGTGTCAGACTCTTTGCAACCCCGTGGACTGCAGCACGCTAGGCCTCCCTGTCCATCACCAACTCCCGGGTTTACCCAAACTCATGTCCATTGAGTAGGTGATGCCATCCAACCATCTCATCCTCTGTCGTCCCCTTCTCCTCCTCCTTTCAATCTTCCCCGCATTAGGGTCTTTTCAAATGAGTCAGCTCTTTGCAGCAGGTGGCCAAAATATTGGAGTTTTAGCTTCAACATCAGTCCCTCTAATGAATTTTCAGGACTGATTTCCTTTAGGATGGACTGCTTGAATCTCCTTGAAGTCTTCCTCAACTTCTTCTCCAACACCACAGTTCAGAAACATCAGTTCTTCGGTACTCAGCTTTCTTTATAGTCCAGCTCTCACATCCATACATGACTACTGGAAAAACCATAGCCTTGACTAGACGGACTTTTGTCAGCAAACTAGTGTCTCTGCTTTTTAATATGCTTTCTAGGTTGGTCATAACTTTTCTTTCAAGAAATAAGCGTCTTTTAATTTCATGGCTGCAGTCACCATCTGCAGTGATTTTGGAGCCCCCCAAAAAGTCTAAGTATAGTTGTATTTTTAAGACAGAGACAACACTCTGTGAATGTACAGTATTCAATACATATTGATTAAGAACCTGTCTTATTAGGTATGATGGGCTCTCTGCCTTCAGAAAGCTCGTTCACTGTGTGCTACTGCTAAGTTGCTTCAGTCGTGTCCGACTCTGTGTGACCCCATAGACGGCAGCCCACCAGGCTCCTCCGTCCCTGGGATTCTACAGGCAAGAACACTGGAGTGGGTTGCCATTTCCTTCTCCAATGCATGAAAGTGAAAAGTGAAAGTGAAGTTGCTTAGTCGTGTCCGACTCTAGCAACCCCATGGACTGCAGCCTACCAGGCTCCTCCGTCCATGGGATTTTCTAGGCAAAAGTACTGAGAAATGTCATAGATAACTTTTAAGACATGGGAAGTCACTGATGGCTGAACAGGATCAGTGTTGTTTGCCTCTTCAGTTTATTTTTTTCAAAAGAATTCATAATCAGTCACCATTAAAGAGTCATGTGATACTTCTATTTACTGCGAGGTGATTTAGGCAAAGTATGGCTTTAATTGTAAGTTTTCAATAACTCCAACTCCTGTGGAAAAGTGAATTACACACTTAAAAGTATTTTTTTTTTTCCTCCGCAAACATCTGTGTGTGTGCTGAGTCACCCAGTGGTGTCTAAGTCTTGTGACCCCCTGGACTGTAGCCCACCAGACTTCTCTGTCCAGAGGATTTCCCAGGCAGGAATACTAGAGTGGGTTGCCATTTCCTTCTCCAGGGGATCTTCCCAACCCAAGGTTAGAACCTGCATCTCCTGCATTGGCAGTCAGATTCTTTACCACTGTGCCACCTGGGAAGCCTGTTAAACATCAATGCCAGTTCTTAAAAACCCAGGGAAGCTTGATCTGCAGTCTTTTCTAAATTTTTTTATTTTCCCATCAGAACAGATGGCAGCCTTCACTGGAATGAATGTATGAGAATTATAGCTGTCACCCCATCCATTAAAAGCAGGAATTGGTCCTTAAGTCAAGGGGACAGGGTATTAGCTGTGAGATGGTCATTGGAAGACTGGGGCCTGTCAAAGATCAGTCCCCAGCACTAAATGTTCCCACTTCCATGTTAAGTGCTGAAATTGCTCACCCATCCCTCTGCCCTCGTCTGCCTTGAAGCTGCAACTTCATTAGTATCCGTTGGTTTTTAGGGTGTTTATATCTCTGGGCCACTGGCTTCTGACAATGATTATTGCTTGAAATTTTCCGTACACTGCTTCCATTTTCAATTACCCTACCCAGGTTGGCCTGAGATCGAGTCTTTGAACTTCACAGGGGAATCATGTTAATGGTAAATTTTGTCCTTTGCATAACTGGGGAGGAATATGCCTTCCACTCATCTGTACTAAACAGCTCTTCATAGACACCTTGGAGAGGAGCACCTAAGCCCTTGGCCCAGCCCTCCCCACCAGCAAATCATCTTCTGAACTGAAGCAGACAGCAGTTCTGGGGATGTCCTGGGAGCTGCAGAACTTTTCACAGGTGTTGAAGCTTGCAACTCTAAGGTTTTGAAAAACAGCCGTGATCCCCAGCCCCTGCCCCTCTTAGGCGGTTGCTGTCAGTTTTCCCCCCAAGGACAGGTTCTGGAAAAACAGCCTTTGGTCCTCCTGGGTTGTCCGTTTTGCCAGGAGGCCTCAGATGCAGAAAGTGAGGTGTGCTGATCGGATTAGTTTAAGAGTTGGAATGTGATGATTGGTTCATCTCCTTGTACTGTGTTTTATTTTGAGATATTTGGCCCTAAGAGCATTTGGCATATCTTCCAGTTGTTTAAAAATATTTTTTGTTGTTTGATCTAATAGTTCAAGCATTTTAATTTTAAAAAATTAGTAGTGATTCAGTTATACATATGAAAGGTATTTCAGGGGCTTGTAATTAGAGGCAGACCCTTCTGTCTGCGTCTCTCCAAATGGATGTGCAGAAAACAGCACTACTGAACATTCTGGAAGTAAACCTGTAGCACTAAAGGTCAGTAATGGTGTGCAAGAGCTAAGGCAAGGCTAGGAGCAACGCTAACATCAAAGATAAACTGCAGTCCCAGAGAACATACACAACATGAACCCCTAGAAAACGGACAAGAATTTTCTGTCACCTAATGGTGTTTGCTTTGCACTGAAAAAAGCGTTGATGTACGAAGGCCTTAAATTCTCTTTCCAATCCATTTTTATGCATTCTAAAAGTTTTCTTAGCTCTCTTCCTTGTGTTCCAGAAATTTCCATATACTCATCCTTTCTTGTCCTTCATGGCGTCACAGGGAATCCGTTGAGAGGAACAGTCTGTAAAATCTGTTTCATGCTCTAACATTTATTTCAACTTTAGTAGGCTGTGGACTTCGGCATTCTTGGATCCCTCTCCTTCATTGAGCTGTCAGAGGCTATTTTCCTGATGCAACTTTGAATTTTTTTTTCTTTTTTTGAATTCTATTTTTTATTAAAATTTTTTTAAATTTATTTTTGACAGTGCAGTACTCGGAATTCGTTGCTGTGTGGGCTTTTCTCTAGTTGTGGCAGGCTGAGCCTATGTCTAGTTGCAGAGGGCAGGCTTCTCATTGCAGTGACTTCTCTTGTTGCAGAGCACAGGCTCTAGGGTGCATGGGTTTCCATAGTTGCAGCACATGAGCTCAGTTGTTGCGGCTCCTGGGCTCTAGAGCACAGGCTTGTCAATAGTTGTGGCACATGGGCTTAGTAGCTCCACAGCTCGTGGGATCTTCCTGGATTAGGGATCGAACTCCAGGTGGATTCTTTACTATGAGCTACTAGGGAAGCCCAGGAATTCTATTTTTTATATTCAGGAATCCAGTATTCTATTCAGGAATTCTGTTTTTTCTATTCAGAAGAGAAACTAAAGAGCCTCTTGATGAGGGTGAAAGAAGAGAGTGAAAAGGCTGGCTTAAAACTCAACATTCAAAAAGCTAAGACCATGGCATCCAGTCCTATCACTTCATGTCAAATAGAAGGGGGAAAAGTGGAAACTGACAGATTTTCATTTCTTGGGCTCCAAAATCACTGCAGACGGTGACTGCAGCCATGATATTAAAAGATGCTCCTTGGAAGGAAAGCTATGACAAAACTAGACAGTGTATTAAAAAGCAGAGACACCACTTTGCCAACAAAGGTCTGGATAGTCAAAGCAATGGTTTTTCCAGTAGTCATGTATGGATATGAAAGGGACCATAAAGAAGGCTGAATGCCGAAGAATTGGTGCTTTCAGACTGTGGTGCCACAGAAGACTCCTGAGAGTCCCTTGGACTCCAAGGAGATCAAACCAGGCAATCCTAAAGGAAATCAACTCTGAATATTCATTGGAAGGAATGATGCTGAAGTTCCAATACTTTTGCCCCCTGATGTGAAGAGCCTACTTGTTGGAAAATATCCTGATACTGGGAAAGATTGAGGGGAGGAGAAGAGGGTGACAGAGAATGAGATGGCTAGATACCATCACCCACTCAGTGGAGATGCATTTGAGCAAACTCCGAGAGAGAGTGGAGAACAGAGGAGCCTAACGTGCTATAGTCCATGGGGTTACAGAGAGTCGGACACAACTTAGCGACTGAACAACAAACACCTAATATTAATTTTTAAGATCTCTTGATGTGGATAAGATTCCTTCCTTTGAGAAAGCGTATTTATTTGTTTTAGCTTTTGTTTACTACCATGGAGATGACATGAAGCGTGAGTACAGGGGATCCTGAACAGTCTCCAGCAGATGGGTAGGGTGGCTTTTACCACTTCTCCTTTCCACCGCTTTTCACAGTAGACATCACTAAGCAATTCCAGCACTGTTTCTCAGCAAGCCTGATTGGAGCCTGTGAGTCTTCCTCTTAAAGACTGTCAGCCTTTGCTGATAGATGGTGCTTGGCATGAAATATGTTTGCCCTTTTTGGTCTGTTAGTATTTAGTGTATGTGAATTTGGTTGATTATATGGACTTCCCTGTGGCTCAGGTGGTAAAGAATCTACCGGCAATGCAGGAGGTGTGGATTCCATCCCTGGCTCGGGAGGATCCCCTGGAGAAGGGAATGGCAATCCACTCCAGTATTCTTGCCTGGAGAATCCCAAGGACAGAGGAACCTGGCGGGCTACACTCCATGGGGTCGCAAAAAGAGTAGGACACAAGTGAGTGACTAACACCATCACTCCTTTCCTGCTGGTATTACATGGGGGCACATCTGTTATCATAATACTATCAGATTCCTTTTGTATTATCTTGATTTGCTAAGCCACTTACCCCTTCAGAGTTAGCTTTTTAAACACAAGCTTTTTTTCCAGACGTAATCTAGGATACATTAGACAACTCCCAGAAATTCCTTACAAGGTGATGATTCTGAAATACCAGTTCGCCTTTGAGCTATGCAGCTCTTTCTCAGGTACAGAATTTCTTGTGCATGCAATTGAAGGATCACCCGGGAAATGGATAGGCAGGAGATAACATTGACGTATGAACTTTTTGTCCTGTGGCAAATTATCTTGTTCTCTCATTATAAATTTCTAGGGTTCTAGGTCCCAACACCCCACATTCTTTGCTGTTTCCATGGAACACAATCCAGTTAGAGTCCACCCAAATTATTTATACACCAGAATGAGAAAAGAAATAGGCTTTCTTTGTCTACTCATCTTCTGTTCTTTACTTCTTTTTCCTGAAATTAAAAAAAAAAATCCATATTTTAAAAAATTCGCCTGATAAATAATGCTTGTCATCTATTAATTATTTTCAAATGCATAAGGAGAAATTTGTAGTGTCCAGATCTTACTACAAAATAACCACTGGGCATTGAGTTGGTATTGTCTCTGCCACCCCCCACCCTTTTGACTATTGGTGGTAAATTAATTCTCTCTTAAAAAGATAAGAGCTGTCCTAGTCTTTTTTATAATGTAGCCATGGGTAGTTTGGTTCTTCCTTAAGTATTTGTGTTGTCAGAAGTCTTGTTATTCAGCCCACTGAACTTAACATTGTAAAACGGAGAATCAGTTCATTTTGTTTCCCTTGAATATGAAGAAAGAAGGAAGTGTATTTGCAGATGTTATGATGCCTAAACATTACTGTGTCTGTGTTTAGTTGTTTTTTAGAAATGTTAAAGCCTACATTTTCACTTTACTATTGTAGGATTAGAAAAATGGATTTATGGTTCATTTACGTAAAGAAGCTATATTCAACCAAACTGTCCTTGTTGAAAGAAAAGGGGGACTTTTGCTGTCAGCTGCAGAAGTGGGGTTTTTCACCAAAATAATCTATTACTGAACCAAAATGGATTTGCAAATTTGCTTAAAAAAAAAAAAAATCCTCATATGATTAAAGAGAAAAGCAAAAACCAAGTAGCTGGGATTCAGAGTCTGTTGTGGATTTTCCCCTCCCCCTGGCAAGCCTGCCATACTTGTAGGTGTGTCTCACATGGAACACAATGTGTGAAAGCCATTTAAATGATTATTTGATAATTTAATAAAGGAAAATGCTTCAAGCCACCGCACCCCTCCTACAGTTGATAAGTGATGCCACCTACTGTGAAAATATTTTACAAAACACTTTCATTTGGAATCAGTATCAAATAGTGGTTTTAAAATAAAACGTGTAGAGTTTTCTCTTGGCTCTTCCCAGTTTTGAGAGCAGACTGTCAGCTCCCCACCCTTGAGTTTATGTCCCGTCTCTTTTCCTCCCCCGGATATTACTCTACCCACAGGTTTGGCTTGGCAGGTTTTATCTCTTGATTTTTAGCTAGGGATTGACTCAATATATATCATTTAATTTAATTTTTTTTTTTTTTGGGTGCATAGTAGCACTTAGCACTTAAAATATTATTTGTTCATTCTCAAAGGTGAAGCAGATTCATTTTTTTCCCCTTCTGTTTCTTTGTTTTGAGGGGGCAGGATGTTAAAGATTCAGCCTTGCATGTGTGTGAAACACACCGTGCTGACTCTCTGAGGACAATTTTGTGTGCCCACGGCATTCTGCTATGCAGGTATCACTTTCTTGATACCAGAACTAGTCAGAAGCATCACGTGCCTTTATAATTTCACTGGCTAGTTTTCTGCCTTTGCTCTCTGAGAAACTGATTTAAAGAACAATAAGAATGATCCATTTAAAAAGCTGCACAGTTTACTCAGCATCCCTGAACACTTCACAACCACATAGCAACAGTCTTGTAAGGCCGGAGCTTTTGCAAAGTTGCCTCTTCCGTTTTTCTTCCTTTTCTCCAACTCCCACCCTCCCCAGCACTGTCTGCATTGGCTCCCACTAGCTTTCCATGCAGGCCTGCTATTGGGCACACCTTGTGGACCTCCAGGCTGCCTTAGTTGCTCTCACTGTGGGAACAGCAAGTTTCCAGGGAGTCCACAAGGTTGCAACATCCCAGAGGTGATCTGAGCTTGACAGAAGTGGTGCAGTTATCCAGAAGCCCTTGATGGAGCAGTGACCCTTCAATAGGATACTTAAGTGGTTGTGGAGGATTCCAGAACTGAAAAGAACATGCGGCCCTGGCCTTGCAGATTACTTCTTATTGTCGTTATTGTTTACTAAGCACTGGGCACTTTAATGAACTGGTTTGAGAACCTACTGCCACTGATCCAACGTCTACCACCCCTTTTTTCCCCTTAAATTATAAAGCTCTGTTGATGATGTTGACAAGAAAACAGTGGCTAGAAGGCAACATGGCTGGTTTGCATATTGTACAAGGATATTGTGGTGCCGTGTGATGAAATCTGAATAAATACATGGATTTTGAGAACCATTTTTTTTTTCTCACAGTATTCAATGTTAAATATATGCTTAAGCAGTAATGATTCTGAAACTGCACTTTGCATTCGTGAACACATACCATAGGGTGACACTTCAAACTCTAGGTGAAGCCAACATTTTCTGAATTATGTTTCATTGGGGAATTTTTACCTTTTTTTCCTGTTTATGACTGTCATTTCATCTAGTTTTATAATGGGGTCAGGAACAGGTGAATGTGAAATAATAATAGTAAGTGGAGTGATTTCTGTGTTAATGATTAGGCTGTTTTTTTCAATTAAAAAGTTCTGGTATTTGAAACAAGCTGTGGACTTTAATCATACTTCCCAGTAATTAATCAGAAGAAAGATTTTAGTGCTTCTTGATTATGTACAAATGATTATGGCTACATGTCTGCATGATGTCAGAGAAGCTGACCTAATGGCTAAAATTGGTGGTGGGTGGAGGGGGAATCCTGGAGCCATCTTTGCTTAATTTTCTCCATTATTCCAGTAAATACAAAGAATTAACACTTGTGTAATATAGGAGTATACCTAACTCCTTGTCCACCCCCACCAAGGCCAAATTTTCCCTTTTATAAAATGCAAGTCCTCTTATTAAACCAATAACTTTTAATAAGTGAGACATCAAGAACAACAACAAACCCCACAGTAAAAGCACTTGACTACGGAGCCCCCTCAAAGCACATCTTTTGTGTTTCCACATATCAAGCTACTTTATGGACTTTTGCTGTGGCATTGCCCTTCAACGAGAAAGCTTTTTCCATTTTGTACCATAAAGAATATTATTTTTCTGCCAGCCAATTTTCTCTGTTAGTCACTAATTGGCTACATAAATCTCGGGTGTTGAGAATGAGGAATGTTTCAGTGTCATAGAGTGTAATCTTCACCCTTATTTACCAATTCATTAAGATTCATTGATGCAGGATCGGTGAGAGGAAATGACAACATAAATCAGACCTCCAACATAATGACCCTAATCAGTTGGGAATTGCTGGAAATGTCATGATGAACTATGTCCTTGTGTTAGTGCCACTGTACATTGTCATTGCGCTGCTTTATGAGTGGGACGCATCTTCCTGACACTGACTGTATTTAACGAAAAAAGAGTTGTTAAAAACCTGATTCCATTAAAGCTATGAGATCTATACAAGGTCCTGTGGTATTTAGCCTCACGCCCTTTACCTCCATTGTAACTGCTTAATGGAGCTGCAGTTTAATGCACATTTAGAGTACACCTGAGTAAAAACTCCGTAGGAAAAAAAAAAAAAGCAAGTTGATTTATAGCTTGTCTTTATTTAACCCAGGAATTCCAGCATGTATGGAGAGTCAGAAATTTCCACCTCTCCACTTACGTACCAGATTCCTTGGCACTAAGCTGCAGAAGTATCCCCCCGACTTAAAGCCCCCTGAACATCCTCTCCTTCAGAGATGTGGATGATTCAGACCTCTGTCTCCCCAGGTTTGCTGATGGGAACTGCCAGTCATCCCTAGAATAATGTGTCAATTCAAAATTAGCAATAGAATTTGACAGGGGCTCCTGTAAAGAGGTTTCTGGATTTCCTCCCACCCCCAAAGGTATTGATTTTATTCCACCACGTTCTTGGAATCGGTTCCTGGAAGATTGGGGGTTGCCCAGCTCTCTGGTTTAATAGCTGTTACCAGTTAATTCGGTGACAGTGTGGGGCCAACCCAGCAGGCCAAGCTCCTTTCTTTTTATTTATTCCTTATTAAAATCTTGCCATTGACCAGCAGGTAAACACTTTTCAGGATGTGAAGACTGAAAAGCATCGCTTTATCCACCTCTGGTTTTTTTTATACATTGAGCATGATGGTAACCATTTTTTTTTATCGTAAAAAAAAATCTTTAATCTGTGGTATAAGGCTGAGAAAGACCTGTAAGAGAACAAGACAAGTTTACCTAATCTTGACAGCTCTGGGTGTAATCTCACTTTGCTTGTGACACGTCAGACTCTAAGATTTATAACTCCTTAATCAAATGTCTAGAAGTCTCAGGAAATGTTATCATAGGACTTCCTTTCACATGACTTACTGAGAACTCAATAGACCGTTAGATAAGCTCTAGATTCAGCTGGACCTTAGAATAATTCAAATTGACTAATGCTTCTTGGGTTTTTTTGGATGGTGGTGTGGGATGTTTCTAGTCGGTTTGTGTAAAGGTGGGCTTACATCTCTGTTCTGTCAGGGGGCTCTCTTGCTCCCAGTAGGAAGATACTGTAACTTTCCATGCTCTGGGGTCCTCAGGTCCAGCAAGGTCTGCGTTCTGCTTCTTTGAGCCAGGTGATGAGGGGATTCCGGGGAAACATGAGAGTGGGAAAGCCGCCTGCTCACGGGACAACAACGTGCTCCTTGTGTGGTTGTCAAGGCAGCCTTTGAAGAGGGTCCTGGGTCGGCAGTGAGGGGACTGCAGTGGGTCAGGAACCGCCCATGCGTCATTGGAGGGATGACTCAGACCGTGCGAACCGCTGCATCCTAGAACCACACCAGCCTTCTCATGTGGTCCAGGGGGCCCCGGCACCACTGATACCACGAAGACCAGAATGACTCTCCCCACCCACAGCCAAACCAGACGCGTCCTGCTGACTCTGCCTTGTCATCAGAGGGGACTGTTGGCTGCTGGCTGACATCCTGCGTGCTTCAGCTCTTACCCCAGTCTGACCAGCGCATCCATGCACCGTCACTCTTCCTGGCTGGTGACAACTGACTTAGTGTACACCCAGGGGCTGAGAGTGGGCCAGACTGAAGGAGGAGGGAGAGAATGGGGGAGAGAGAGCGTGCCTCAGAAGGAAGAGGGAACCCCAGGTGGGCACTGACATTCCCTGTGTCTGGTAGAGGTTGGCTGCAGTGTGTGTTTGGGCTCTGAGGCCCGCCAGTGTTCACCTGGACCTGCTGAGGAAGCCCAAATATGAAAGGCAGCCCTGAGGTTTCAGCATCATCCATCAGACTTCCGACAAGCATCTGTGCTTTGACAAATCCAGCTTCGCCTACCAGAAAGATCCCAAGATCGTTAGCAGTCCAGACCTTGTGAGGCAAAATGAGACACCCAGTTTCCTAACAAGAGATAGTTGAATTAGGTTGAGTAAGTGGGCAGATGGAAATCAATGTAATTTCAACTTCTCCTCCCCAGAGGAGTCCATCTTCACAGACTGCCAAAAAAGTACCAGGCCCAGAATATGTCAAGTTAGGTTACTGTAAAAATTCAAGTAGTGGGTCAAACGTTTGGTCTCTACGCCCTGCTTCCAGTTTTTGTTTTTGTTGTTTTTTTAATCTTGAATTCATTTATTTTTTCTTATTGGAGTATAGTTGATTTACAGTATTGAGTTACTTTCTGCTGTATAGCACAGTGAATTATATATACATACCTATAGGATTAATTCAGTTTTAATCTATAATGCCATCATTTGTTTCTAGAAGGTGAACATTTTTTACGAACCTACTGTCTTTAAAGTAAATATTGCCTCATTGTCTGAGACATGATTTTTTTTAATCTAATTTAAGCTTAAGTTAGGGTGCCCCTGTGGTTGGCACCCTTTCCAATATCCATTCTTATTCTGCATTAAAATCCCCTCACTCTGAGGGGATTCAGAAATCCCCTCACCCCTCATTCCTTTCCAGAGATATGTTTGGATATTTTTATTATATTATGGACTCTATTTATTTTGGCTGTACCACATGGCATGTGGGATCTTAGTTCCCTGGTCAGGGATTAAACCCACATCTCCTGCATTGGAAGCTTGGAATCTTAACTGCTGAACTGCCAAGAAAGTCCCAGTGATTGGATTTCTGTTCAGAATCTCCTGGGTCATAATGTTTTCTCAAGCTCTGGTATTTGGGGGAGAAAACCCAAAAGGCTGGAAAAGGGAAGTCAATGGACAGAGACTTGGAAGTGAGGGGTGAAAATTAATTATTCTTGGTAAAGAAAAACTCTTTACACTCACAGGAATGTGCAACAGGCAAACTATCTTCAAAATATGCAAATCTGTGTTTATCTCAGAGAATTCTACAGGGAACAAATCCGTAGCATTAGCAATTATGACTTAGCTCCACCCCCCCAACCTGTAATGCTTATAAACATCAGTATAGCTTAGAGCTTTATGTTAAAATGTTTTTCTCCTATTTCTTTTAAGAGTTATTTGTTTAACATGCTTTTATTATCCTAGATGATGTGATTTGGGAAGAAGCATTAATTCTCTTATCAGCTCAGTTTCCTTCCCAGTTGTTGAGATAATTGAGCTGTCCTAGTAGTTTAGGAAGTAAGAGGCATTAAATGGAGAGCTCATTGCTGATCAGACTGAGCCATTTCTGAACCACGGCTACCCAGGCAAAAGGGATTGACAGCTTAGCATTTATGTGGGAATGTATTGGAATAACATGGCAAGCAGCTGAATCGAGCTCCTTCTCACGCTGCTACTTGCCAGCTAGCGGCTCTTGTATCTGCTGAGTTTTTGAGAAACAAGAGACCTGAACTCTCCACTCCATGTTACTTGCTCAGGCTGACGGGTGAACAGTGTACATCAAGTGATGATTTTGGAAGGTAGCCTGTGTTCGTTATATGTATTACAAGTAACATGTATTCTGTTATTCATTCATCCGCTTAGCTATCCATTCATTCATCAAGTGATATTTACTGACTGTCTATAATGGACCAGGTCCTTACAGACGGGGAACTCTGATAGCGGAGTATCCCTGTTAAACGTAGTGCCGACGTGATCATGTTAAAATAACGTCAGATATAACCTTGTCAAAACAGCCAGTCTGTGGGGTGTCCTTGGAATACACCGTTCACCTGTGACTGTTTTCTGATGAGCTTGATGATAAATTAGATGCTTGTAGCTCACAGAGGACCACTGGGTGAGGAGATGACTCTGCCCCACACAGCCAGTGACTCATTTATTTAGCAGAACTCCGCTGGGCACAACTACGTGTCACTATGCCAGGTGCTGGATCCTCTCCCTCCCTTGCTGGAAGATTTCTGAAGCTTGTCTAAACCTCTCTTTTTTGCTATATGTGTTTTATGCTGATACTCCAAACCCTCTGTTTGTTCTTAGCCTTCCCCTCAGTGGCACTAATGGTACTTTACTTCTCCATCCTGTATCTGGTTCCCTCTCTACATGTCTCTCCTTTATCCCTTCTTCCTCCTCTGCCTGGATCTTGGCAGCTCCATCGACTCCACTGCTCTTCCTAAGCTAATGAAGACTGCTGGTGGTTCTCTCAAAACTATGCTGAGTACACAGCTCTGCATTCTAGCCTCCACCGAGCAAACTCTCCTGGGCTCAAAAATCCAAGTGTTTGTGGTCTTAGAATCCTCTTGTTTACCACAGTGTCTCTACAGGAACTTACTGACTACACGTAAACCTTTGCTATACCTTAATTTGATCTCGATAGATGTTTTAATTTCTCTTTTACTGTGAAAACAATGCTCAAGTGACTTTTTAAAAATTTCCCTTTTCTCAACTCAGAATCCTCAGCTTTTTTTCTCTTTGTTCACCTTCTTAGTCTTCAAGAGAGAAAGGAATTCTCAGTTTATTGAGCAGCTGACATGCTTCAGGTGGTATAATTGATTGCTCATGCCTAGACTCTACATTCTTCCGTTATCCATGACCCCATCCATCCATCTAGCAAACATTTGCTGAGCGATTGTTCAGTATCCAGTGCTATGAGACTATAGTGAAGTGGTGATAGACACTCTTAGTCTAGTGGGAGGAGAGATTTAGTCTTTATCATATAGAAATGTGACCTTTGGCCAACATAAAAATGAAGTACTTCTGGAGCACTTAAGATGAAGTAAATATCTAAAGGTAACATTTGATCTGGATTTCAGAGCGTTGATAGGAGTTTGTTAGTTAAGCTAGTAGGCAAGGGGCATCTGAGAGGGAGAGAACAGCATCTGTAGAAAAACAAAAGAGCAAAGCATGTTTGGAAAATAGCAAGTAACCTATAGTAGTGTGGGTTACTGGTGGAGGGCAGCAGGAGAGAAGTCTGGGAAGTAACGCAAGGACCCTGTTATTCCGAGCAGAGGCATTAAGATTATCCTTTGAGCACAGGGGAGCTTTAGGAGGTTTGCAAGCAAGGAAGTGACTTCACCAGACTGGCTTTTATTTTGAATGATGCTGTGATAGTAGCAGAAGGGTCCTTGCATGTTGTAGGAGAGAGATAGTGAGGGCTGGATGGCCATAGTGATGGTGAGAAAAATGAGGGTAAGTTGGTCAGGTATGTAAGACTAAAAGTGACCACACCTTAGTAATCAGCTGAATGTCGAAGAAGGTAACAGTACTGTTTTCCTGATCAGGAGAAGTAGCAGGTTTGAGAAAAGAGTACACAGTGTTGGATACATTAACTTGAGGACATCTGATGGACTCTGAGTGGTGTGAATAATCAGTAAAGGAAAGACATAGATTTTAGGGGTCCAGTCTGGAGTTACCACTGTGTAAGTGAGGGTGAAGCATATGTGGAAGGTATGGGGGAGCCTTAAGGAACAGCAGTCCTGAATGTGTGAGTGGAGCTAGTAAAGTCTTCAAAGAAAGAGACCAAGGAGGTGAAGGGTTACGGAGTCAGGCAGCAAACCAAGGGATGCAGTGTGGTCTCAGGGAGGGTATGGGAGAGGTTTCAAAGACTGGCCTTAGAGGACTTCCCTGGTGGGGCAGTGGATAGGAATCCACTTGCCAATGCTGGAGACATGGATTCGATTCCTGGGCCAGGAAGATCCTAGATGCTGCAGAGCAGCTACATGTGCCACAACTGCTGTGCTCTCGAGCCCCTGCTCACAAGAAGCCATGGCAATGAGAAGCCCGTGAACCCACCTACAGAGTAACCCCTGCTCCCCACAGACAGAGGAGAACCCGCACAGCAGCAAAGACAGCACAACCAAAATAAACGAATTAAGTTTTCTTAAAAAAAAAAAAAAAGAATGGCTGTGTCAAGTGTGACAGAGAACCTCTGGTCTTTTGGGTTTAGCAGTGTTTCTTAGTGCGTCCTGGCACCACCCATCTCCTCATCCCCCGACCTGCCTGTAGTAAATGCTGCCTCTGAGGTTCTGCCCCAGCCTTCCTGCCCTGGATCTGGGTGAAGTCCTGAATTCTCAGTGGCTTCAGAGCATAGGGATTACGGTCCTCATCTTGGAGAACTGAGAATCCACAGTGCAGAGTTACAAGTAGGAGATAACATCATGGAGACAGCATCATTTCAAGACACTCAGCTGAGCAGGGGAAGGAGGCTGAAGAGTGGACACAGGAGGAGCTAGAGAGGAATCGGGAAATGGTTATTTAGGGCAGCGTAAGCACTTTGAATGTATTTATAGACTAAAATGAGGGGACCAGCAATGGGAGGTCATGTTGGAGGGTTGGCAGTTGATGGAAGGCATGGATTTGAGTTGAAGCTATATGGTATTTGTTTTTCTCTGACTTACTTCACTTTGTATGTCCATCTCTAGGGCCACCCACATCTCTGCATATGGCACTATTTTGTCCCCTTTTTTTCTTTCTGAGTAATATTCCATTGTATAGATGTACCACATCCTCTATATCCATTCAGTGGACTTTTAGGTTGCTTCCATGTCTTGGCTGTTGTAAATCCTGCTGCAGTAAACACCGGGGTGCGTGTCTTTTGGAATTACGGATTTCTCCGGGTATATGCCCAGGAGTAGGATTTCTGGGTCATATGGTAGTTCTGTTTTTACTTTGCTATACAGAAGAAAATAACACAACAGTGTAAAGCAACTATCCTCCTACAATTTTTTTTTTTTTAATACAGTGAAGGTAGAAGGTGAACAGCCTCTTAGTCTCAGAAGGGAAAGAGGAAAGGGCAAGAGGATGAAGATATTTGGTGTTGGGTGGGGAAATCCCCTTTTGCCTTCTCCATCAGCTTATCACATGCAACTTCTCTAAACTACTTAAAACCACCAACCACCCTTCCTTCTTGAAACTGCCTTCTGATTTCTAAGTCACTCTAGGGCTCTGCTTCTGACTATCCCTCTGTGGTGGACAGAAATTGGGTAACTTGTTCATTAATTTGTCTTCCTGCTTGATATATGTGTGTGGATGTACATTAACACTATGACCTTTGATGGTTAATACATATCCCACAGACTAGTTGTGGGGACAAGAACTTAGTACTCAGATAATGTCACTCTTGAGAGTCCTTTGGACTGTAAGGAGATCCAACCAGTCCATTCTAAAGGAGATCAGTCCTGGGTGTTCTTTGGAAGGAATGATGCTAAAGCTGAAACTCCAATACTTTGGCCACCTCATGCGAAGAATTGACTCATTGGAAAAGACTGATGCTGGGAGGGATTGGGAGCAGGAGGAGAAGGGGATGACAGAGGATGAGATGGCTGGATGGCATCACTGACTCGATGGACGTGAGTCTGAGTGAACTCTGGGAGTTGGTGATGGACAGGGAGGCCTGGCGTGCTGCGATTCATGGGTTCGCAAAGAGTCGGACACGACTGAGAGACTGAACTGAACTGAATGTCACTCTTCCTGTTTTCTTAATATAGGAATTGACTGTGGTTTATTTGGAGGATCCCTCCCATCCCCACTCCCTTTGAAGTGTCACCTAGGTACTCATGACTCCCCACACACAGCTCTTGTTTTCACTTCCACTTCTCTCCTGAGAACAGTCTCTTTTACTTACTTTGCTATTCTTACAAGAACATCAGTGTTCTCCTGATCACTTGGGCTATAAATCAGAGAAACTTACTCAATTCTTATAATCAGACAGCTCCCAGATCTTTGGTTCTAACTGTTTATTATCTCATTCATTCATTCATCTATCTGATAGACTGAATTATTTATCAAATTGCCTGGTACTACGCTAAGTATAAGACATGATTCTATGCTTACGGTAACACATGCAGAAAATTACAACACCACGTAATGATTGCTCTGGAAGAGTTTAGTATACAACTCCATAAGACACTGGGGGTGAATGCCTATCCTAGACTCCGTTGGTCATGGGGATGGTCTCTAAAAGTTTCTTAGCTTGAGCTCAGTTTTGAGGTTCTGTAGGACTTAGCTCCATGAAGATTCCCTGCAGAGACATTGAGGTAGAGGGAGTGTGTGTGTGCAGGTCGAGGCATTTGCTGCTGTTGTTGACCATGGTCACAGTGGAGATGGAGAAGGAAGGGAGGAGAGAGAGAGAGAGAGGACAGAACAGGTACAGAGCATGAAGGGCTGGGCGCCTAGCCCAGTGCTGTCAGTAGAAATAAAATGAGAGCCCCCTGAGGAATGTAAAATTTCCTATTAGCTACATTTAAAAAGGAAAATGCATCGGGTGTATATTGTAATGGTGTTTTATTTAACCCAATTCAAAATATCATCATTCTAAACTGGATTCAATATTTTAAATTTATGAACAACACAGTCTACATTTCTTTCTTACATACTAAATCTGAAAAAATCATCTCAGTTGGGATATTAAAATTTCATCAGAAATACTTGATCTGTACTTAAATTTCATGAAAGTTTACAGTTGAGAAGGTAGATTCATATACCTAAGTTGTTAAGCACATACCTGAAAATTTGAACCAATCACTAAACCAAGTATCAGTTTTTAAATTTAAACTACTTTGCATTAAAGTTTCACATATATAAAAAAATTCAGCTCTGCAGTCACTGTAGTCAAATTTTACTTGTTCAATAATCTCATATAGCCAGTGGCTTTCACACTGGGCAAAGAAAGCCTAAAGGTTTGTGACTTCACTCGTGAGGCATTAGGGAGCCGTTGAAGGAGGAGCCACTAAACAAAGGAGGTGACATGATGAACGTTCTGTGATGCGGCCAGACTGGAAGATGTATCCATTCTCCTTCAGAGTTCTAGAGTGATGGGGGGTGTGTTCCAAGGCAAGGGTGTGGAGAAGCAGATGTTATTTAAATAGGAAGCAGGGCTCAAGCTCTAATTCCACTCCTTCCCAGGCATTTTATTTTTTGAAAATTTGATGCACTAACCTGTAAAATGAGTAATAACTGTCCACACTTTCCATTAGAATGGGAGTTGCCATAAAAATCAAGTGAGAAGATGTAAATAATAATACAAGCTTATGTTTTTTAAGCAACAAATGAATGGATGAATGCATAGGAGGTAGAGTGGATGGAAATTGGTAAAGGGGGAAATAAAAGAGAAAGAAAACTGTCAGATAACTCTTGACCTGGGAGGTGGCCCCCTTTTTAAAATCCCTGAGTTAGGGTTTGGATAGAGGAAGAAATAGATGAGCTCAGTTTGACATAAAGTTGAGTTTCTTTTAGAACGTCCAGAAGGAAATGTTCAGCAGTGTCCAGAAGGTTGCAGGAGTTGGGATCTGCAGCTCTGGAAAGATAACTTTGGTTGGTGGAAATGATTCAGAGCTGAGAGGACAGAGATAGGACTGCAGTGAAGCCATGGGGAAGATAAGGTCTCCCAGGGATGGTGCTTTTGAGCAAGAGTCAGCAAAGTACATCTCTGTGGACCAAATCCTACTGCCACCTGTTTTGTAAATAAAGTTTTGTTGGCATTCAGTCATGTCTGTCTGTTAGTGTCCTGTTCCTGGTTGCATTTATGGCACCAGGGAGCTACAGCTCTGCATGGTTGGGACAGGGACTGTGTAACCTACAAAATAGAAAATATTTATTCTCTGGACCTTTTCAGAGGGGGAAAAAGACCCAAAACTTGTCACTGCCTGGTTTAGAGTTTTGGAGTCCTGAGGATGGAACTCTAGGCAAGATGAAAGATTTCAGAATGAGCAGAGGAAATTAGGCTCATGAAAAAAGTGAGAAGGAGCCACCCAGATTTTGTAGGCAGAGAACCACTGTGAGCGGGGGAAACCTGGAAACAGAGAAGAGAGATTTTTTTTTTTCCCCCAGAGATTTTGGGGGCAGGGAAGACAGTGTGAATGTCAGTGTCACAGTGTCATTGACAAGAGGTCAAGTGAGTTAAGTATTGACAGTTGTCAATTGAATTTAGCAACTCCAGTCTCATTTGCCAGCCTGGTAGGAATATTTGGTGCAGAAGAGCTGTGCAGAAGCCAGCTTGCCATGGGCTGGGGATCCTATAGGGAGGAGGTAGGAGGGGCCAGAGGTTAGCTCTCTTCATCAGCAGGCAGAAAATGGGGAGAGCCCTTGGGGGAGCCAAGGGAGACACTTGAGGCTGAGGAAGCTTGTTTTTAGCTTGGCCTTCATACTTGTCAGGAGAGGTAGAGTTTGCAGGTAATAGCAAAAGAGGGAGGCATGATGGAGCAGGTGCACAGGAGTCAGGGGGAAGAGGGAGGGATGGAGCCTCCAGCCCTCTTCTTAATCCCACTCTTAACTGCATCTGTCAGTACTGGCTCCAGCTTCCTAATTTGCCCCCTGGTCTCCTCACATTTAGCGGCATCCTGTATACTTGCATTGGATTTCTCTTGATAAAATGTTCCTCTTATTCCAGCCATTCCCTGTTCCCAGCTCAGTGAAGATTCCACCTACAGTCTTCCCTTCCAGGCTCAACCATTTCTTTTCCAGGCATCTCTCCTATTTGCTTGTGAATGTGCACTCCTTCAGCCCATCTTTCTCACCCTCGTGAAACATAGCATTCCAATTACAAGGCATCACCCGAGTCTTGCCTAACCTGACCCATCATAGATGCTTCGTTCACTAGTATTTATAAAATAGAAATCCAAAGAAAAATCACAAGTCATTAACATTTGAAGGCATATTATAAATTTATTATGGAAAAAAGAGTTCATTGCTTTGATGTAGTGCAGATTCCATAGGACAGTCAGATGATACTGACATGAGGGACCAAATAAGTTGTGGTAGGGGCTGTTCTGTGAATTGTAGGATGTTAGCAACTTCATTCCTGGTTTCCCAGTAACACCTTTTCTTCCCAGTTGTGACAACCAAAAATGTCCCCAGGCATTGTCAGATGTCCCCTAGGTGGGGGTCAGGGAACAAAAATCATCCCATATTGAGAACTATTGATGTGGAATGACAATGTTAGGCAGAATCTTTTCCCTTGGCATTTTGATTTTTTCAGATGTATCCTCTCCCTCATACTTTGCATTTTTAATAGTTAGACCCAAGGGAAATTACACTGAAGATATATTTCACTCCAGGCAGTAAGAAATGGAAACCACCCATTTTTGACTTCTTACCAAGTTATTAGTGACTCTATCCTATTCTATCTAACTGTATGAGCAACTTATAAAAATCAAAATAAATGTTCCAACGTGAGCTAATGATGTTATCACTAAGCTTCCGTACAGTAAGATCTGTTTTCTTTTTTTTTTTTTTTAATTTATTTAAACATTTTTATTGGAGTATAGTTGGTTTACAATGTTGTGTTCATTTCTGCTATACATTGAAGTGAATGAGCTCTACAGATATCCCCTCCCTCTTGGACCTCCTTCCCTACCCCTCCCCCCACCACATTCCACTCCTCTGAATCATTCATCATCACTGAGCTGAGCTCCCTGTGCTGTACAGCAGGTCCCCACTAGCTGTCTGTGGTCCTGTGCATATGTCAATCCTGCTCTTTCAGTTGGAGAAGGCAATGGCACCCCACTCCAGTACTCTTGCCTGGAAAATCCCATGGACAGAGGAGCCTGGTAGGCTGCAGTCCATGGGGTCGCTAAGAATCGGACACAACTGAGCGACTTCACTTTCACGCATTGGAGAAGGAAATGGCAACCTGCTCCAGTGTTCTTGCCTGGAGAATCCCAGGGATGGTGGAGCCTGATGGGCTGCCATCTATGGGGTCGCACAGAGTCGGAAATGACTAAAACGACTTAGCAGCAGCAGCAGCAGCTCTCTCAGTTTATCCCACGCTCCCTCCCCGCTGTGTCCTCACGGCCATTCTCTGCATCTGTGTCTTGATTCCTGCCCTGAAAATACGTTCATTTTTGCCATTTTTCTCGTTTCCACATAAATGCGTTAATATACAGTATTTTTTTCTCTTTCTGATGTTCTTCACTCTGTATGACAGGCTCTAGGTCCATCCACAAATGACCCTATGTTGTTCTTTTTTCAGTTCAGTTCAGTCGCTCAGTTGTGTCCAACTCTTTGTGACCCCATGAATCGCAGCACACCAGGCCTCCCTGTCCATCACCAACTCCCAGAGTTCAATGCAACCCATGTCCATCGCGTCGGTGATGCTATCCAGCCATCTCATCCTCTGTCGTTCCCTTCTCCTCCTGCCCCCAATCCCTCCCAGCATCAGGGTCTTTTCCAATGAGTTAACTCTTCGGATGAGGTGGCCAAAGTACTGGAGTTTCAGCTTCAGCATCATTCCTTCCAAAGAAATCCCAGGGCTGATCTCCTTTAGAATGGACTGGTTGGATCTCCTTGCAGTCCAAGGGACTCTCGAATCGTCTCCAACGCCACAGTTCAAAAGCATCAGTTCTTCGGCACTCAGGTTTCTTCACAGTCCAATTCTCACATCCATACATGACCACTGGAAAAACCATAGCCTTGACTAGACGGACCTTTGTTGGCAAAGTAATGTCTCTGCTTTTCAATATGTTATCTAGGTTGGTCATAACTTTCCTTCCAAGGAGTAAGCATCTTTTAATTTCATGGCTGCAGTCACCATCTGCAGTGATTTTGGAGCCGAGAAAAATAAAGTCAGCCACTGTTTCCACTGTTTCCCCATCTATTTGCCATGAAGTGATAAGACTGGATTCCATGATCCTAGTTTTCTGAATGTTGAGTTTTAAGCCAACTTTTTCACTCTCCTCTTTCACTTTCATCAAGAGACTCTTTAGTTCCTCTTCACTTTCTGTCATAAGGGTGGTGTCATCTGCATGTCCAAGGTTACTGATATTTCTCCCGGCAATCTTGATTCCAGCTTGTGCTTCCTCCAGCTCAGCATTTCTCATGATGTACTCTGCATATAAGTTAAATAAGCAGGGTGACAATATGCAGCCTTGACATACTCTTTTTCCTATTTGGACCCAGTCTCTTGTTCCATGTCCAGTCCTAACTGTTGCTTCCTGACCTGCATATAGGTTTCTCAAGAGGCAGGTCAGGTGGTCTGATATTCCCATCTCTTTCAGAATTTTCCACAGTTTATTGTGATCCACACAGTCAAAGGCTTTGGCATAGTCAATAGTGCAGAAATAGATGTTTTTCTGGAACTCTCTTGCTTTTTCTATGATCCAGCGGATGTTGGCAATTTGATCTCTGGTTCCTCTGCCTTTTCTAAAACCAGCTTGAACATCTGGAAGTTCACGGTTCACATATTGCTGAAGCCTGGCTTGGAGAATTTTAAGCATTGCTTTACTAGCTTGTGAGATGAGTGCAATTGTACGGTAGTTTGAGCATTCTTTGGCATTGCCTTTCTTTGGGATTAGAATGAAAAGTGACCTTTTCCAGTTCTGTGGCCACTGCTGAGTTTTCCAAATTTGCTGGCATATTGGAAGGTGAAAGTGGAGAGTGAAAAAGTTGGCTTAAAGCTCAACATTCAGAAAACGAAGATCATGGCATCCGGTCCCATCACTTCATGGGAAATAGATGGGGAAACAGTGGAAACAGCGTCAGACTTTATTTTTCTGGGCTCCAAAATCACTGCAGATAGTGACTGCAGCCATGAAATTAAAAGACGCTTACTCCTTGGAAGGAAAGTTATGACCAACCTAGATAGCATATTCAAAAGCAGAGACATTACTTTGCCAACAAAGGTCCATCTAGTCAAGGCTATGGTTTTTCCAGTGGTCATGTATGGATGTGAGAGTTGGACTGTGAAGAAGGCTGTGCGCTGAAAAATTGATGCTTTTGAACTGTGGTGTTGGGGAATACTCTTGAGAGTCCCTTGGACTGCAAGGAGATCCACCCAGTCCATTCTGAAGGAGATCAGCCCTGGGATTTCTTTGGAAGGAATGATGGTAAAGCTGAAACTCCAGTACTTTGGCCATCTCATGCGAAGAGTTGACTCATTGGAAAAGACTCTGATGCTGGGAGGGATTAGGGGCAAGAGGAGAAGGGAACGACAGAGGATGAGATGGCTAGATGGCATCACTGACTCGATGGACATGAGTCTGAGTGAACTCCGGGAGTTGGTGATGGACAGGGAGGCCTGGCGTGCTGCGATTCATGGGGTCGCAAAGAGTCAGACACGACTGAGCGACTGATCTGATCTGAGTGCAGCACTTTCACATCATCATCTTTCAGGATTTGAAATAGCTGATCTGAAATTCCATCACCTCCACTAGCTTTGTTCGTAGTGATGCTTCCCTAAGGCCCACTTGACTTCACATTCCAGGATGTCTGGCTCTAGGTGAGTGATCACACCATCGTGATTATCTTGGTCATGAAGATCTTTTTTGTAAAGTTCTTCTGTGTATTCTTGCCACGTCTTCTTAATATCTTCTGCTTCTGTTAGATCCCTACCATTTCTGTCCTTTATTGAGCCCATCTTTGCGTGAGATGTTCCCTTGGTATCTCTAATTTTCTTGAAGAGATCTCTAGTTTTTCTCATTCTATTGTTCTTTTTTTTTTCTATTGTTCTTTTTTATGGCTGAGTAATATTCCGTTGTACATATATGTACCATATCTTCTTTATCCATTCATTTGTTGTTGGATTTGAAGTCTTAACAGAAACCACGTTTTACATAATGCCCCTGCCCCAACATCCCTGATTATTCCAGGGTCTCTTCTTCTGTTGTGAACTCTTCCATCAGGGGCTTTCTGGTATAAGTGAAGTCAGATATTTCTCATCACAGATATGCACTTGTTGGAAGGAAGCCAACTTTTGAGTAAAGAGCCAAAACCAAACATGTTGAGCTATCCTGTTAAATTTGTAATGTAGAGCTCATGAACTCATGGGAAATGAGCACGAGGAAGCCGTGATGGGCTTGGAGTGCTATTTGAAGTAACGCTGAACACGCTCAGTTGTGAGGTTATGAAAGCTTCCTCTTCAGTAAGGAAGAATGAGGTAGCCTCACTGCTGGGATGGGTGTCCTCGGTGGCGGGGATTTGATCATGGGGTCTCTGATGCCTGTTCAATCCCTGTTCATGCCACTGTGTAGCCACATGCTAAGTACACTAATGATTAACCATTGCGTCTGCAGTATGAGGTACAAGTTGTTAATTCTATTTGTAATTATTAGCATGTACTTTATTAACTTCCACAAACCGTGTATACCAAGGAGAAATGCTTCTTAATGGCAATTACAGTTGTTTTTTTTTTTTTCCGGAGGTGTCAAAGCTTTAAAGAGGTAGGTTAGAACACGGCTGGTGTGCAGTTGCCCTCTGCCCTGCTCTGCATTTTCCCTCTTAACCACAACTTGGTAAACAAGAGCTAGTTTTGAACAGTAACCCAGAAAAGGAGTGCCATTCTCTAAGCTGTCATCTGAAGAAATGTTGATTTTATTGATGTTCTAGTCCTTACATCTCCAGAAGAAAGCAGGAAATGTTTCTAAAAATCGTTTTCGCTGAGAGCACAGTCCTGCTTCAGACTCGTTTTATGGTGGGGATAAGAGTATTCTGCACTTGAGGATTTTATAGTGTCGTCTGGGTTTTATGGGCTACTAGTAATTCCTGTGATTTATTGAGCACCTACTACATACTAGACACTTTACATATATTGGCTTTGCTTGCTCTCAAAGTCCTCTGCATTTTTCATTGTAACACTACTCACAGCTTATTATATGATTTATTGATTAATGTGTGTTTTCCCCATCAGACAGTCACCTCCATGTTAGTGGATCTGTATCCATTTTTGTTCCCCATTGTTACCCCCAACACTTAGAATAGAGCCTGACACTTATTAGGTACAAAATAAGTACTCTTTCGAAGGATGAGTGGATCCACATGCAGAGTGATGTGGTTTTAGAGATGAGGAAATGCACAGATAGAGTGGTGGGCATATTGTTGAAACCTTACAATTGGCAGCATCAAATTCAAAGTCAAGTGTGTCTGGTCCAATGGCAGACAATTCTTTCCACCACACATGGCTTCTCAGACTTTAATCTGAATCACCTCTGGGATCTTTACCAACGTGTACATGCTCATTCAGTGGGTCTGAGATGAGCCGAGAAGGTGCATTTGCTCTCAGGCAATATGCATGCTACTGTCCATAGACCATGCTTTGTCTAGTAGAGGTCTGCATGGTAGTTGCAGTGTTAGAAGTGATAATTTTCTCATCTGATGGAGGCATATGTGATTCTGTGTCTGAAAATCCTTGCCACAAGACAGAGTCTTTGCACCTGTACTGGTCTCCTAAGGAAGGTATCATGGGGCTCTGCTCTTGGATAAATATATTGGCCACATCATTTGGTTATCCATGGGCTGTGTTCTTTGATGTGTCTTAGATATCGATGTTGCTAATGGGCCCTGTTGCCTCTATTAACAGTCTTATACTCAGTATCCAGTGGTGTTTCTGCTCTAAAGATGTCCAATACCCATAGTCTTCACATTGACCTTGGAAATGCCCCGGAGTAGCAATGCCCTTTATAAGTTTCTTTGCATATTTAGTTGACTCCTGTTGAGAATCTGGAGTCTCCAGACGTCAGGTGGTCCCACCACTGACTCCATAACCGTCTTGTGGCCCCAGTATGCAGTGTGTGAAGGGAGGCTGCCATCATGGATCCCACTTTGGTGCCTGCTGTATCGAGTGTGGGCGTCTTAAGCTCTGCCCTTCTTGTTGGCGTGTGTGTGACAGTTTCTTCCTGATATCCTCCCTAGCTTGATACTTCCTCCTAGCTCTTGAGAAATAGGTACAGAGGTTGGCCTTTTTCACTAGTTAGAGTGGAGGGTTCAAGGTCTGGTTGCTTATCTTAGTCATTTGACACCACATGGTGGAGCAGCAGCCAGAAGCAAGAAAACCAGGGGACAAATTAGGATGGTTGAGCCTGTACTGACAGATGAGAAGGGGCCCCTGAATCAGAGCTGTGATTACTTACCACCAAGCAGTCTGATGCCTGGCTCCACCTATCCTATGTCACCAGCCTATGGCTCTTTCACAGTTTCTCAGTTCATCCCTCGCTGACTAGAGGATGTATCTGAGTTCTTAAGACTGACTCTTTCTTCTCCCCAGCCATTCACACCAGAGCTGTTCATCATCATTGTGCCTGATTGGAGTCTACCCTTCATTCATCATGTAACATAATGTCACCATTTTGGGGGGTATGCAGGATTTGAAGATCTGTGTATGTTGTATTCTAATTGTATAGTAGTAAAAATTGAAGGGGCGCTTTGAAAAAGATGTATTTGAGTTCAGGATTTTGAAAAACTCTTCTGCTCCACCTTCCTTTAAAATATTCAGCTATATTAGATGGTCAGGAAGGCTGGTTTAATGAGATGAGGACTTAAAAGTTAAGAGCATCATTATATTATCGAAATCACACTGAAAGTAAATTGGCAGATACCTGTAGTTTGTCCTCAAGTCACTTATTGAAGACCTTGCTTTAGTTCTCTTCACGTGGATAGACACAGCACAGGAATTTATAGACAATGAATGAGGAGTCTGCCACTGAAGAAATTTTCGTAAAGCACATGATGGTTTTGTCTATCTAGTTACATTAGACTTTTCTACCTTTCATTTTTATTTTTCATTTGTTTGGGAATGTTATACGATCTTAATTTCTGGAAACTCGGTGCCTATGCCTTTGGATTGATCAGCATTGCAAAGGCAGTGATTAAAGTGAACAAATGTGGAAAGCCACAGAGAGAAAAGACTGCTTGTATTTTTCTTTTATATATAAAAATTATTCTGATTTGTAATACTTTAGCATCATGGTCATTGTTCCCATAAAAAAAATACTGTATTTTGTGAAATGATACAATCTGTGAGGCATTTCCCATTATGTAGACACCATGTCTTTAAATTATAGCAATTTCTTAAGATTTTAAGGCAAAATGGGCTCTTAGAAGTGTGATTAATAGCAGAGAATGAGGCTAATGCTGGGTCATCAGTGGCACTCCATTACAAAAAAGGTTGGACTAATAAAAGCATCCATCTTTTTGACCAATAAAGCATTTGAATGATATGCTTATACTTTTTATCATATAGTAGTTACTTAGTAATGAATAAACTCTGAACTTGCATTGAAGAAAGACAACTCTACTTAAGTGACTGTTGGACTGGTATTTTGATGATGTCAGAAAAGGCAGGTCTGGGAGGAAGGCTGTGTTGGAGTTGCCAGTTTAATTTTTAAGCTGTCTTCTACAAGCATCAGACCCAGGGCCCAGGAGTCCCATCCATTTTAGGGGCAAAAGTAGAGTCTAGTCAGTTGATTGTTTCTTTAGCAGTGTAAGTCTATACAGTAGGTTCCCTAAGTGCTTTATGAGGTGCATCCTTAAGAATACTGTGCTTGGGAGTCCAGGATGTAGCCTGATCCCAGCACAGATCTCTCAGGCCTCCTTTGGCTTGGTTCCCCAAGACATAAGCTTATACCCCATACCCTGGTGTGTTGGAAGAGGATTTTTAGATGGTTCATAAATCATTCACCAATTCTCATTATTGTGATTTGATGTTGAAGCAATTCCATTTTCAGTCTGTTTTAATCCTTCTGATAAAGGCAAGGAGAAAGTCTCCATTTGGTGCTAGTATGTCTTTAATCTCTCTCCTTCCATTGTAAGCTCATTATTTAACAAAGGAGGAACATGGCTCCCACTCAGAGCCTTTGTGGACAGCAGGATCTAGCTAGAATTTAATAACACCGGTTGGGTTGTATTACATTTATTACAAAGTCTTTCTCTCCTTCAGAGGAACGCATAGTGGTTTTTCCATTTGACCAAATGATATAAAGTTTTCTTTGAAATAGATTTATGTTTGTCAAAAGTGAATAAAATTTTAAAATGACATTGGAGGTGTAGATAAAGCCTGCAAAAATCATGAAGGGAAATGCAGAAGTGAGTGCTTGAGGCTTGAAAACCGGCCCAAGGGACTACTCAGATGGCATGACTGCTCTGAAAATCTCAGGATTTGTAAGATTTTTTTGTCCCAGAGAAAAAGTTGTGGAAAGAATAAATCAGTCCTTTCCAATCTTGGATCTCCCTGTATCTTCCTCAGGACTATTTTCAGTTTTTAAAATAATATATCAGGCAAGTTGTAGGATTAGGAGTTTGGGATTAAAATATATACTCTACCATATATAAAATAGATAACCAGCAAGGGCATACTGTGTAGCACAGGACACTCTATCTTGTAATAACCTATAATGAAAGAGAATACAAAAGGAGAAAAAAAGGTGTTTATATAAATATATATCTAAATCACTTTGCTGTATACCTGAAGCTAACACAACATTGTAAATCAACTGTATTTCAATAAAACGTTTTAAAAAGTAAAAAATAGTTGAAAGTTAAGGCATGAAAGACTTCTTAATGCGTGGTCTTTTCCTCTTTGATTTATTTTACTTTATTAATATTTTTTTAGTAAATGAAACTAAGCAATTGGGGATTTTGGGGAACAAAGTAAGTAAATATTAAGTCAGTGCAAACATAATTATGGTTTTGGACCATGGATTTTAAATCATTATCACTAGACTCAAACACCCATTGATTAATTAAAATAGGAACCATTACAATCAAGCACATTTTTGCCAATGAGAAATAAGTTTGTTTATTCCTGTAGTGAAAAATCTGTGGTTTGGGATTCGACGAACTCTTGGAGAGCATCTTCTTCCTCCTGCTGGTTGTGGAAGTGTTTTCCCTGCAAAAAAAGTTGTCAAGATGCTTGAAAAAATGGTATCAGCTGGCGAGATATCAAGTAAATGTGGCAGTGTTGCGGAAGAGAATCGGGTCCTTTCTGTTGACCACTGCTGGCTGCAGGCGTTGCAGGTTTTGGTGCATCGCATCGGTTTGCTGTGCAGATTTCTCAGAGGTAACGGTTTCGCCGGGATTCAGAAAGCCGTAGTGGATCAGACTGACAGCAGACAACGGACAGTGTCCCTGACCTTTGTTTGCTGCAAGTTTGGCTCTGGGAAGTGCTTTGGTGCTTCTCTGTCCAGCCACTGAGCTGGTCATTGCCAGTTGTCATAAATAAGCACTTTTTGTTGCACATCACAATCTGATTTAGAAATGGTTCATTGTTGAGTAGAATAAGAGAAGATGACTCTTCAAAATGACGATTTTTTGGATTTTCAGTCAGCTCATGAGGCACCCACTTATTGAGCTTTTTCATCTTTCCAATTTGCTTCAAATGCCAAATGACCATAGAGTGGGTGACATTGAGTTTTTCAGCAACTTGTGTAGTCGTAAGAGGATCAGCTTTGACGATTTCTTTCCACTGATCCTTGTCAGCTTCCTATAGCCAGCCACTGCGCTCCTCATCTAAGGCTCTCGTCTCCTTTGCAAAACTTCTTGAACCACCACTGCACTGTATGTTTGTTAGCAGTTCCTGAGCCAAATGTGTTGTTAATGTTGCAAGTTGTGTCTGCTGCTTTATGACCCACTTTGAACTCGAATAAGAAAATCACTTGAATTTGCTTTTTTGTCTAACATTATTTCCCTAATCTAAAATAAATATAAAACGAACAGCAAGTAATGTCATTAGCATAAAACATAAAGTGAGAAATACACATTAAAATTATGTATAACCACATTTATTTAAGAATGTATTCCAGTGTCAAGTAGCAAATTTCAACTGAGCAAAACTGCAGTTACTTTGCACCAACCTAATAGACACATGCCGGTAAAACTGAAGGTACATTAGGATAACTGTAACACCACAGTTGGGATGGAAGAAAAATGCGTGTTATCCGTCCTAGCCATGCTAAGAAATCAGTAGAATCATCCTGGAATTCAAAGGCGTCTCCCTCCATTTGGGTGATGGTTATGTGTTTGGTGTTGTCCTTTACCAAGGGAAACAGTTATAGCTCTTTGGATTACCATTTAGAATTGTAAATGCTATTTATAATCCTTGACCAATAGTCTAGTTCTTCCAAAATTCAGGAATAAGAAATAAAAATGAAGGTCAAGAGAAGGCCTGGACAAAATTAGAAGTGTGAATAATGAGTAGTCCGCTTTTTCCATTAAAGGGGGGAACTAGGGATGGAAGAACACAATATTATGCTTTTACTTCTTCATTTTTTCTCGCTTGAGTTTTGCTGGGACACGGGATCGGGCATCTCTGTCTCCTAGTTATCTCAGCCTCATGCACAGAGCAGTGAGCATGGAATTTGAGAACGTTCTGTTCCCAAAGCATTTGAGGAAGAGTCTCTGTGTTAGTTGTTTCAGCCGCCAGACTTACATCATCAGAGTTGAGCAAGGCTGAGTTTCCTTCTCTAGGGCAGTGGAACGGCCTAAGCCCCAGAGGGCTTGCTAGGACAGACAAAGGAAACGTCTCCGTGTCCCTTCCCTGTGTCCGTATGGTGGTAACAGGTTCATGAGCCTGAGAAATTCCCTCTTCAGATGGCACGGAACCCTCCTTGGAAATTTCTTCTCCTGACACTGTTGAGGCCTTAGGGGCTATGTTGGTTTGGGAAAAGGAGACAGTCAGCAGAGATGGACTTGGGAAGCAAACCACAGTACAACAAAACAAAAACACAAAAGAAAATCCTCTGTTTCTTTGTGACTTAAGCATCACAGAACAAAGAATAGGTTATTGAAGTAGGAATTGGGAACAAGAGCTGCTAGAGAAGGTTAGGAGGTTTATAGTGGAATTGAGAATGAGGAATTGGGGTGGCCAGGAAAGACCAGTACAATTTTGTTACGATTTTCAGACAGAGGTAGAAATTTGAGTAACTGATCGTTATCAGTGCAATTGCCAGAATCCTCTCAGGTGTGTCTTCAGTTGTTTTTTTAAATTTCATTTTCTTATTTTCAAATTCTGTTTTGGATATCCAGCTGTTTTGCTGTACTTTGCACTGACATAATGCTGAGTTTTTAAAAATTAACTGATTGTACATGTAAGATATGTACTTAAGATATGGACTTCGCTGGTGGCTCAGATGGTAAAGTGTCTGCCTACAATGCGGGAGACCAGGGTTCAATCCCTGAGTCGGGAAGATCTCCTGGAGAAGGAAGTGGCAACCCACTCCAGTATTGTTGCCTGGAAAACCCTAGGCGAGGAGGAACCTGGTAGGCTACAGTCCATAGGGTCACAAAGAGTCATACATGACTGAGCGACTTCACTTTCTTTTTTACATGTAAGATATAGATAAATTACCAAACTGTCTTTCAGTGTGTCGTTGCTTTATAACTTTTAAGTAATGGAGAGATGTTATTCACAAGTATCAAAATTAAGTAGTTTAATGTTAAAGTATCTGTAAAATAGATTCCCAAATTCATGTTATAATTGCAAATTGTTTACTTAAACATAGCATCTCCGATACAGTGTGATAACTTTCTTTTGATATACAGCATGCTGTTTAACATGTTAGTACACATGAAACAGATTTTTGAACATAAAACATTTCTTTGTAATACTTTGTTAGCGGACAGATTAAGCTTATTCACTCTTGTCTTCCAGGATTTAAGGTTTCTTTGATATGCTGACAAAGTGAACTCTTGCATACTTGTATGTAACATCAACCAATGTCTTTTAAGGGGCTGAAGTTTGATTTTTGCTGGGTGGTTAAGAATGCTACAGATCTATTTGTGGACCCAGTGTGCTTAAGGATATCTTGGAACAAGAAACTCGGGGAGAAAGTAACATCAGGGTTTTCCTTCTAGGTAAAACATTCCTGATCCAGGTCGGTGTTTGACTCATATATTTCATTGATAAAAGATGAGCCCAGGAAGTGAATGCATGGTTACTCAAGCATGAAAACATCACAGTCTTTTAAAGCTTTTACCATATCCATCCTATAGTAGTTTAAACCATGTAGCTATTTTACTTTTTATCTATAAGCGAGGAAATAGAAGGGCATTGACTGAACTCTTTTTTTGTTTGTTTTGTTTTTCATTTGAGGCAGGAAAGCAGGGGAGCCTGTTTTTCTTAAAGGGGGTCAGGCTTTTTTTTTTTTTTTGATTGCTAAATAATGTCACCAGTAAAGAGTTAACCAGATTTCACTTGATTCACTCTGGCTTAGATGATGATGAGTAATGCGAGGTTGGTAACTGCAAATTGTTGTTTATAAGCAAACATGGCATTGTGCAAACAAGCAGGCCTGGTCTCCAACTGGTTTGATTTCATGGTGGTCAGCAGCTGATCTATGTAACATACAACCTTTCTGCCTCTCTAAATGTCAGAAGAAGGACTGTTTGTTTATCTTGCCTTCTTTGCAGCTGTTTACTCTGTAATGCATTTACCTCGACCTTGATTCCCAAAGAGTGGCCCCTCTCTCCTCCCCAGCTCTGTTTACATTAGTCCTGCCCCTGGTGTCACCTATGAAATCTGTTGATTATTCCACCTGGTTAATGTTAAATTACTCTTGTAAGATGATGTGTTTGTTCATAAACACAAATGCTGGGCCCCTTGTTTACTGTACCCATGGTAGCAATCGTTATTAAACAAATATTGCTTTGTTTGCGGGTGTGAGCAGCAGTTTGTCCTGCAAGGTCTGTTTTTAAAAACACACACGCATTTAAAAAAAAAAAAAACTTACATGCTAGAATTTTGATAAAGAAAGAAAAGGGGAACTTGTCCCTGGAATGTGGTTGAAACAGACTTAGGTTTGCTTTTCTTATCTTTTGCTTGGATGAAGGGGCTGGAGAGATTAGCGAGTTGTTTGGTTTTTCTAAGAGATTTCCTTAGTGTAATGATATCTATGCAGTTGTTTGCTTTTTTCAGAAGGGAGAGAGCTCTCCTGAAAGGCCAGTAATAGAACATCAGATGACTAGAAAACTCTTTGTGGAACAAACAAGGGCTTAGAAGGTCTAGGAGAAAAAGTCTAGTGCTATGAACAAGGCAGTCACGTTTGAAAGGTACAGTCCTTGAATTTTGTATTTTTATGTGTTGTGTGTTGTCCTGTGGGCTCCATATCGATCTTCTGTGATGCCTATACTACAAGTTTGAAAGAAGAAGACTAACTTTTAGTTTAATATGTTCTGAATAATTCCCTGTACTATAAAGACATCCTGAGAGGACAGCATACAATTAATATCAGTGGTAATATTTTTAAAAGCTAGTATTTTGATTCTCTGTTAAACTTACCTGCCTCACTTGAAAATGCATTTATGCTTATATGATTTCTTGTTAAGTAAAGCAGACCTTATATCTCTATTCAGCTTGAGGTGTCCGTGGAGGGGGTGTGTGTATGTGTGTGTGTGTGTGTGTGTGTGTGTGTGTGTGTGTGTGTGTGTGTGTGTCTGTGTGACTCTAGGACAACTAGAGTCTGGCAACCACAACAGAAGCCTGTCCTTTGTCCTATTTTGCAAACAACAGAAAAACTCAGCTCACATCATCTTTGTTTTTGTTTTTTAAATTACTGTTTGTTGCTGTTTCTGACTTTGCCTTGTGATTCAAGGGCCTGCTAGCGTTTGCTGTAAATTATAAGGATACACCACACACTGGGTTGAGGGTGGAGGCTGAGGGGGTCATGAACTTCAAGAAATGGTGGTCTTTTATGTCAGCAAAAGCCTGCTAATCTCTCTGTGAGAGTAACTTTGGTAGGAGAAGGCTATACATGCATAGGTGGAGTTTTTGAAGGATAAAATTAAATAATTGTCCATTTCACACAACAGAGAAGTGCAAGCAACAGACCTCTGATGGCCTGCATTCACAAAGCTGCCATGATTGCTATGAACTTATTGTTCACTTTGGCCACCAGAGCGGTTAGGTGCTGCAGGCGAAATGGGAGATACGTGAAGTGTGTCATCGAACATGCTGGTCATTAATTGCTGCTAGGTATCCGACTCTGTGTATATTCAGCTATATAAAATATAGAAATGAAAAAAATATATATTCTGACCTGGTTGTCGGTCACTTTATTCCATTAGACTCTTTCTGAGAATGCAGCTATTGAATGTTCGAATGATTAAAGTTGGGTAGGCTTTGTTAGTTCTCAAACTTAAAATCTGTTTTGTTCTATGAAAATGCATTTTAATTAAGCTCCCCAGAACACCTGGCTCCATCATACCTTAAGCTTCAGAGGCTTCCTTGTGGCAAAGCAAACAACCTAGTCCTGAACTGGCAAGGCTCCTTTCTGCTCTGTTTAATTATTTGAGCTTGTCTGGATTAATATGCCAGGGAGTGGGTATGGATTCTCCTTTGTACTTCTGTCTCCTGGAGCGGCTTCTTACTTCTATACTTTGCTCACAGTTGCTATGATTACAGCACCTAAAGTCTCATCTACTGGGAGAGAGCAGAAAAAAAGACCAGTGGTCACTGAACCTCTAAAAATATAATTAGAGATCTGTAACTTTTTAGAGGTTGGAATGTTGTCATCTACCCTTCTTCATGTCTTCTTAATATAAAGAGTACAGCGTTCCAGAAGATTTGGTTATGACAAGTCACGAGACTGAGGCATCTATAGTCCCTGAAAAGTTTTGCTGCCCTGGAATTGAAGTTTAGAAATGCCTTTTCTTTAAAAGGTTGAAGTCCCCTGTCTTCACACAGAAAGCCTGGTAGAAAAGGGAAATCATTTGTTGTTGTTGTTAAGACCATCATTTTCAGTTCAGTTCAGTCGCTCAGTCGTGTCCGACTCTTTGCAAACCCATGAATTGCAGCACGCCAGGCCTCCCTGTCCATCACCAACTCCCGGAGTTCACTCAAACTCATGTCCATTGAGTCGGTGATGCCATCCAGCCATCTCATCCTCTGTCGTCCCCTTCTCCTCCTGCCCCCAATCCTTCCCAGCATCAGGGTCTTTTCCAATGAGTCAGCTCTTCGCATGAGGTGGCCAAAGTATTGGAGTTTCAGCTTTAGCATCATTCCTTCCAAAGTACATCCAGGGCTGATCTCCTTTAGAATGGACTGGTTGGATCTCCTTGCAGTCCAAGGGACTCTCAAGAGTCTTCTCCAACACCACCATTCAAAAGCATCAATTCTTTGGTTCTCAGCTTTCTTCACAGTCCAACTCTCACATCCATATATGACCACTGGAAAAACCATAGCCTTGACTAGACGGACCTTTGTTGGCAAAGTAGTGTCTCTGCTTTTGAATATGCTATCTAGGTTGGTCATAACTTTCCTTCCAAGGAGTAAGAGTTTTTAATTTCATGGCTGCGATCACCATCTGCAGTGATTTTGGAGCCCCCCAAAATAAAGTCTGACAGTGTTTCCACATCTATTGCCCATGAAGTGATGGGACCAGATGCCATGATCTTAGTTTTCTGAATGTAGAGCTTTAAGCCAACTTTTTCACTCTCCTCTTTATTTCAACCTTATTCTACTAACTCTCTTCCAAGTCATGAATTACGGGGAAAATTAAACATCCTGTTATTTACCATCTCCAGGCCTCGGAATTATCCTCATGTGTATTACATGTTCACCATGGGTTTTGGTAGAGTTTTTTATTGGTTGGTTATCTTTACATTTTCAGCAAACTGGGACAATCTTACTTCTGTGAGGACTTAAAATGATTTAATGGCTGACGTTCTTTTCTGAGTTTTAGAACTCCAAAACAGTTAGTCATTCCTGAGTACAGGACGCAGAATATTTTAAAAGAAGCAACATAAAAGGTGGTGACTACAGGCCCTTGATCTCATTTGATTGAGAGGTTGGATTTGAATTTTTCTGTTGTGTAATCGTTTAGTTAAAAATTCAGCAGTTATATATTGGATTCCTATTATGTGCAAGGTGTGTCTGAAAGTCAAGTTGGAGATAAAGGAATTTTGTGCTGTTTAATTCTTATTAAACAAATGGAGATGGAGAGGTGCAGAAGGAAATCATTTTAATCAGAATGCCTTTTCTTGCATTTAATTGATAAATAAAAGTGCTTCTAGTTTGATAAGTACAAACTAGTTCCTATTTCTTTTTCCCCCCTCCTTTGCACTATAAAGGTTAAGAGAGCTATATTATTACTGTTATTATAAATTTGCAGTATTATTGTTATTAATTATTTCTTATTAACAATGAACGGAATTTTCATCTCAAGTTTCTCACCAACTGACCTCAATTCCTTGTTTCACAAAACCGCTATTGTTAGGGATTCTGGCTCTCTAGATGCATCCACCATATGGTTACCTGTACCCATTCCTTTCTCACACCAAACCCTGTGTTTGCTGCATTTTTGAAGACCAGAGAGAGGAGTAACTCCTTTAGTCCCCAAATGCCAGTGCTTCCTAGGAGGGATGTTCCTGGAGCTTCTTTATTTCTCCTCCCAGAGAGGCCCAGCCCATCACCTGCATAATATTCTCTCTCCACACTAACCTGGGACGGATGAAGATTCCAGTTTTACCCTAGATGCTCCCATATGACTAACTTGCCACTTGTTTTTTTTTTAAGATGCTTTGACCACTTCATTGCTCCTTAACTTTTTCTTCGTTAAGTACTACACGAAATTCCAGATTTTTAAAGATAGATGTAGACGCGTACAGTGCATGATAAAGTTGATAATACATAAATCATTTTTAACAACAGGTAATATGCATAATTTATGGTGTTACAGTGCTATCTTTTTGATATTTATGATGGATAATGCTCAATTTTTGCCCTCATATTACTGCTTTAAATTATACCACGAGAAAATTAATGAGAAAGTAGATTTATGGGTTTCATTTGTTTGTCAATTCGGAAATTAATTGGGTGTTAATTTTAGCCGTCCCTCATCAGACCAGGACTTCAGTCTGTATGCATTACTTTGTATTCATTGTGGCTTACTTCCCATTTACTGTGGGTCACTAGCTTTGCATACATTAAAATAGCCCTCCGGCTCATTCCCTTGATTACTTTTTGAACTGCCATGCATTAGAAAATTTACGCCTTTCTGTTATAATTATGAAAATTTGGTTTTGGGAGATGGTGCCTTCACAGCATAGTTAGTACTCTGACTTCTCTCCCTTAACTTGGCCCTAGGATGGTTGTTCCATGAAATGGGACTGCTGCCAGTGGGGTCAGTGGACGGACAGAAGTGTGTCTAAAGAGTTCAGAGACAGTTTGTGGAAGTGCTCTCAGATGAGAAAGTAATCAGCTGTGGTCAGTCCGTTTCTCCTGTTCTTCCTCCTCCCCTTCTTTTATCTTTGAGAGTATGCTGTGAGACTGCCGGTTGCAGACAGTCATTCAGTATCTTGGAGCCGCTGGGGCCCTTCCATCATGCCCTTTCTTCACTTGCTTTCTGTAATCCGCTCCACCGGCCCTTTATCTCCTCACTGCCACCTGCCCCAGTAGCATCTTTCCAGGTAAAGGGTGAAAGATTGGGAAGCTTGTCTCTCTCTCTGGGAAATGTAGACCCCTCTTCTCCATGGAGGCCCTGACTTCCATCTGTATGTTTTGGTATTTGATTCCCTGACTTGAAGGAGAGGAAGTGAGAGCACCAGGTGGGTCAGTTTCCCAGGTGACTCCACCGAACTATGATGGGGAATACGTTCCCCTTAGCCACGCCTTAAAACTCCTTGGTGTGTATAGTGTGGCGAGGCAAATCCTTCACACATTTAAAGGGAATGGTTCATTTATGTAATGAGACCCAAAAGTGTGTGTTGGTCTTATTTCTTAATACAGACAGGTATTATTTCTTCTTTCCTGAATCATGTGGAAATGATTGTTAAGGATTTTGAATCTTCATGCTGCAACGTGAGGATTTTAAAGAGTACTTCTTTCGAAGAAGAACTGGGCTGACGCTCACTCTTTTTTAACTCACCTACAAACCCTGTGCGAAGTCTAACTGATAATTGGGTCAGAGCCACATGATCGAGATTTTGAAAATACAGACATACCCTCCTGTTATTGCACTTCACCTTATTGTGCTTCACAAACACTGCGTTTTCCTTTTTATAAATTGAAGGCTTTTGGCAACCCTGTATCCAACAAGTCTATCAGCCCCATTTTTTTTTCCAGTAGATTTTACTCACTTTGTGTCTTGGTATCACAAATTTGTCATTCTTACTGTATTTCAAATTTTAAAAATTATTACTATACTTACTAGAGTGCTCTGTAATCAGCGGTTTTTAATATGACTATTGCAATAAAGATTACAACTTCTTGAAGGTTCAGATGGTGGTTAGCATTTTTCAGCAATAAAGGTTTTTAATTAAAGTATTTTTATTAACAGAATACTTTTTTTTCAGACACAATGCTATTGTACACTTAATGCACTACAATATAGTAGAAACATAACTTTTCTATGCACTGGGAAACCAAAAAATGTGTGTGACTCACTTTATTGTGATATTTGCTTTATTCAGATATTCATTTTCCTGCCATATTCTGGAACCAAACCTGCAGTGTCTCTGAGGCCTGCTTGTATTAGCCACTCACGTAATCTCTCCATTTGTAGAGTTCCCCCAGTCCTCCTTCCCTCCATCACTTCCTTCATCTCACCTTTCCATCCTTCCTTTTTTTTTTTTTTTCAAAGCCTCTCTTGTCTCTTCAAAGTGCATACCATTTTCCTTCCTTCCTCACACATGGATGAACAATGAGAAAGAGGGTATTTTGGAGGGGAGGGGGGCTGAAAGGGGAGGGGATAGAGTGGGAGAAGGACTGTATAATCACTCTTAATCATTTTCCTAAAAAGTGATCTTGCAGTTAACTTTTCTTCTCCTCTCCCCATAGACATATAAATATATTTTACAAAACTATGTTTAGTTTAATTTACACATCCTTTCATGAACAGACCAAGTTCTTTAAGGGCATTTATTCTGCTTCATATAAATAATTGATCAGCCAAGTTAATTTACTTCTGCCTGACTTGGTCAACCTTAATTAACTGCCCTGGAATCAAGACTGAACTTTTTGTTAGCTTAAAATCTTTCACAAGCATGATAACAAGGGTTTTATTTTCCTTAAATTTTCAGCATCAACACTGTAACCAAGGAAATAATCATAATAAGAAAGCATTGCTTTCATTTACTATAAATACATTGGCCTGGACATTATGAATTTTCCAGAATACTTCCAGAGAGCAGCTCTATTGGCAACGACAATAAATAAGCACGCTAAACTCAGTTCTTATCCCTCCTACAAGTCCCTCCAGCACAAAAATCGATCTTTTGAAATCAGTAGCGCTGTAATGTTTCCAAGTAAGATGAGAAGCGGGCCATTTTGGCTTTCGTAAGCTTTCCGACATCTGTGCGATTGTAGCATCAGCTTTTGTGCGGTTATGTTGAATGGATCATATGTGATTTAAACACGCCCAGCTCCTTCAGAGAAGTCATAGAGAAGGCTGGAGGAGGGTTTGGCTTTTGTTTTTTGAGACAGGACTTGCTAGGGGGGTATGGCGTGGCCATGCCCTTCAGGTGCCATGCCTCTCCTGTTTAGGCTCTTTGGATGATTGTGTGTCCTTTCTTGTTTTCAGTTTGTCATGGAGCAAAGCCCATCATTGCTTCTAGGATGCCCCCACCCTAGAGGGAGGCGGAGGTCACGCACACTAGGTGCTTGTGACAAGCACCCAAGAAGAGAGCTCAGCATTCCCAGCCAGAGAACAGAGATACCTCTCCTGTGACTTGCTTTAGATGAGTCTAAAATTGTAAAACTCAGTAGAATAACCCCAAATACAGTGGTTGGCTAGCGTGCTGATACCTTTAGCTTTGTACTTCGGATGTTTTTTCCTTGTCTACCTGCCACCTTCGTCGTTGTCTTTTTGGGTTTTGACTCCGTTTTCTTTGTGTAGATGTCCTAATTCACTACCCAGTGCAGGACTTTGCAAACTGGAAATTTGCTCATCCTTTATGGAATGGACAAGTTCATGTCTGCCTAACTTGCTGAGGTTTAGTTTTCTTATCTGTAAAGTGGGAATAGCCTTTTCTCCCTCATAGAATACTTCTGTGTTTGAAAAGTACATCAGAGGGCTTTGTAGTTTGTGCATATGATACAAATAGAAAAGCCTTATTAAATAGCTTGAAACGTTCCATAGAAAGAAAAAACTGCCAGCCCAGATATTGTTAGAAACATTCTTAGACATCGACACTCCTCATTTTTTCACATGTGCTTTTCAAAAAACCTGTTTTCTCCTGATTGGTGTGGGAGATTATAGCAAAATTTAAATCTTCCAACCAACATACTACTGTTAGCACTTGACTAATTAAGGACATCCTCGGACCAAAATAATCCTTTATGCAATTTCGATCCCAAAGCCTGCACTCTCACAAACCTGGTCCCCAAGCCAAGCTGCTTGGCTTGATGCCTGTGAAACTTGTGCTGGAGGACTTGGCAGTCTTCTGTGGAACTGCATGGAGCAAATCTTCTCATCAGATTGTGCGTTGGATATTATTCTGACTCCACCCACCACGATGTTGTCAAACCCAGGAAAAGGGAGCTGGGTCAGTCTCTTTGACACTTGTCTTCAGATCTGGGAGCCCAGTGGTCAACGTGACTTGAAAGCCGTATTTTACCTGTAGCACTGCTTCCTGAGGACGGGCTATTTGGCTAAATATGTCCCATTCTGAGGGCAGGTATAGAGTTTAGGTATAGACAAAAGCATTGTCTTTGTGGAGTGGGAAACCCCTGATATAGATAGGCTTTCTGGAAGGTGAAAAACATTTTTTTCCTTTTTTGTTTAGATATGCTTGTAACATACCCTAAAACCTAAATGGGTTTCCTTGCTTAGTACTAAAACGACTATTTCCTTAAACACTTTTTTTTCCCTTAGCTTCTGTACATGTGGGAAAGTTTATGACAGAGAAACTAAAATGTTGAGGGACAAAAAAACACCTACGTTTCAAAAATTTGGTGTTTTTTTTCATGATGAACTAGATACTTGCTTTGCCTGGTTCTTGCATCTTAAAGTTTTAGTTCTTTTTTGGTAGATTCTTCACTCTGCAGACAGTAAGATATGAATGCAATTTTTAAAGGACTATAATCACTGAAATATCTGATCTAAAGAGACAAGAGTGAATCAGCTGTTGTGTCTGAGTTTGTTTTCCACCTGTTCACAAAACATGCCATTCTTAATCCAGTTCAGAATTGGATTAACTTTAATGTGTGTGTGTGTGTATATATGCCTTCTGGGTTTATGAAATTTGTCATTACATTGGATTATACTATGCACGGAAAGGAAAAAAGATATGGATTTTTCTGTTCTTAATTTTTACAGTTGTTTTTGTATGAGTATAGAACAGACTTAAACCAATGTCTTACAGGAAGACAACCTCCTGTAAAGATGCCTAGAGTGTTTAAATTTGCGTGTTGTCATATATTTCATCTACGGGGCAGAAATCTGTAACACTTTGTGTATGTGTCATCCATGATTTGAATCAATTTGTGTAAAAGTTTTCTGCCCTTTTATCTAAGATTGGTATTTCCCAGTTGTCTTAATTATTTGGGCATTCCTTAGCTTGGATGTTTGAATTACCACCTCCCTGTAGTGATAATTGTTTGTGTCTGGCCTCTCAGCCTGGAGTGCGACCCTGAAATGTTCATTGTTTGGCCCTTTCTTTACCTCAGCTTTAAAAAACACATAGCTAAGAACTCTGACATCAGACTGAATTTGTCTTAAGTAGTCCCCCTGCCGCCCAATCCACAGCTTCACTCTCTGAGGTTTGTTTTCCTCAGTCTGAAAATATTAAATGGAAAATTCCAGAAATAAGCAATTGTTAAGTTTTAGATTCAACGCCATTCTCAGCGAGATGAAATCTCACCATCCTGCTCCGATTTCCCCAGGACTGGAATCATCCCTTGCCCAGCGTTTCCCACCCATTTTCCATTCAGTAGCTATCTCAGTTGTGTCCAGGTATCACAGGGCTCATGTTCAAGAACGTGCAAGACTAGTGATGCTGGTACTTCGGATATGCCAGAGAGGAGCCATAAAGTGCTTCCTTTAAGTGAAAAAGTGGAAGTTCTCAGTAAGGAAAGAAAAAAAATCATGTGGAGAAGAACCAATCTTCTATCCATGAATTTGTGAAGAAGGAAAAAGAAGGGCATACTAGTTTTGCTCTTGTACTTTGAACAAGCAGAAGTTGTGATCATAGTGTCTGAAAAGTGCTTATTTAAGCTGGAAAAGGCATTAAATATGTCCAGCAAGATATTTTGAGAGAGACCACACTCATAACTTTCACCCTAGTATATTGTTATAATTGTTCTTTTATTGTTAGTTATCACCATTAATCTCTTACTTAGAAATTAAACTTTACGTTAGGCATGTATGTATGGGAAAAAAAACAGTGTATATAGGGTTCAGCAGTCATCCACTGGGGATCTTGGAATGTATCCCCTGTGGATAAAGGGGGGATTACTATAATAATCCTTTATGCAATCCTTTATATATATCTTTAAAATTTTTTTTGATGTTTAGTACTTTCAAATTCAGGCTTCCCTTGTGGCTCAGCTGGTAAAGAATCTGCCTGCAATGTGGGAGACCTGGGTTCGATTCCTGGGTTGGGAAGATGCCCTGGAGAAGGGAAAGGCTACCCACTGCAGTATTCTGTCCTGGAGAATTCCATGGACTTGTACAGTCCATGGGGTCGCAAAGAGTCGGAAATGACTGAGCAACTTGCACTTTACACTTTCAAATTCAGAATTTTTTTTTAATCTGCCTAGGCAACATTTTCTCCAAAATAAGCATAAGAGGGCCTAGACCTTTCACACCTTAAACCAGACCAGACATTAGGAATTCAGTATGAGAAACACGTAACTCTGAATGGGACTTCTCAGGACAATCTTAACCATAAGACAAAGACAAGAGTCAATTTATTTAGCCTCTGAAAAGTTGTGACTCCCCCCTCCCTCTCTCAAAGTAGCTTATCTTATTGGAATGGCCAGTTTTGAAAAGTTCCAATACTTGAATGATTCCAGGGAGTGCAAATCTTGAGAACGCTTTTGGGGTTTTGACTGTAAGGGGTTTTAGCATGAATTAATACCTCAGGAGGCCTCTTGCTAAGGTGTGTTATCTCCTGATAGACTACATTTGGAAAATACTTCTCTAAGAGTGTAATACATCATACAGAGCCTATACATACTAAAATTAAATGTTATACCTAATACACTGAATGAAATGACTTACTGGTTTTTGAGCAAAACATCCAGATATAATCACAGGAATTTAACCATAAATTCTAAGTTTCATCTGACAATGTTTTTTTTTTCTGAGGAAAAAGATAGCATACATAGAACAATACTACGAAAAGTTGAATTTGCTTTTCTTTTAAAGTTTTTAATTAACTTCTGTTTTATATTAGAGAATAGTCATTTGGCAATGTTGTGTTAGTTTCAGGTGTACAGCAAAGTGATTCACTTGTACATATACATGTATCTGTTCTTTTTCAGATTGTTTTCCCATAGAAGCTATTAGAGAATATTGGTAGAGTTCCCTGTGCTGTACAGTGGATCCCTTAAAACTTGAATTTGGACCAACGGTTCCATCTTCAGAAACTAGACTATTGGACCGCTAATAAGGGATAAGTTGAGTGAAAGGAAGTGACAACTGTTTACAGAGTTTGGCAACATTGAAGGCAGGGCCCTTCTCTTTATGTACAACAACTGTGCTAACAGCTGCTTGTTTCTTTCTCCCTGGCTCCCTCCTGCAAATCAGGTTTTTGAGTCATGATGCAAGAATCTGGGACTGAGACAAAAAGTAACGGTTCAGCCATCCAGAATGGGTCTAGCGGCGGCAACCACCTACTAGAGTGCGGCAGTCTTCGGGAAGGGCGGTCCAACGGGGAGACGCCGGCCGTGGACGTGGGCACAGCCGATCTGGCCCACGTGCAGCAGCAGCAGCAGGTACCGTGCGCTGGAGTCGGGCTGTGGAGGGGGGTGGGTGCAGATGCTACCGTTCCATCGCACACTTCACCACCGTGACCGTCTGATACTCAGCCGGCTATCTGACTGTACGCAGCATCTTTTAAGCCAGGGCCCCAGCCATTGGCTTTAAGAAACAAATTCTCAAGCTTTTGTCATTTCAGTCTTGGGAAGCCCGTCTGTCTTGGGAAATGGTTGTTGAAAGTGAGATCGGGTGGACCTCTGGCCACTTCCTTGGAGCCCCTAATATGCCAGCCTAAAGTTTAACTACTTGGAATAAAAGGAATCTTTGGAGAAATGGTTCCTAATGCTTGAGTTTAAAAAAAAAAAAAACAATGATAAAAAGACTTATTAAACCTTAGGAAGAAGGAAACAAATAAGGGGTCAAGGATACAGGAGAAACAAGGGTTATAAGCAAGAAAAGTAGGTGAAACAGGAGAGTAGGAATAAGGAGAAATACCCAAGCAAAATTGGGTAGATAACAAGACATCAATAATGCAGTCATTGGTGTAAGAAATTGCTTGCTGTTACTCAGAGTTTAGGGAGATAGGCGACTTAGAAATGTTTCTTATATCCATACAGCAGTTGGTATGTGACTAAATCTTATTACTGTTTTAAAGTATCTCTTTTTGGTGGCTACCCCAAATGATCACAAGTTGGGACATACTCATTCTTGTTATATCCTTTGTAGGCATTTATATGGGTAACTGTGATTGACTGGTAAAATATTTACAAATGGCAAAGGGTGTGACAAGGTGAATGTTGCTGGTTGGCCAAAGTGTTGATGCAAATTCAAGTAAGTAAATAGCATTTGCTTGAAGATAAGCATTGTTTTCACAGCCTCTTTTGGAATTAGGAAATAGTGTACATTTTTGTTAATGATCATGAATGATTTTTGTTGCATTTTAGTGTTTGATTCATTTATTAAATACAAAGTAATTTGGGAAAATGGTTTAAAAAGAGTGGTAAATCTTTGGCCCTTTCTGAATGAAACACATTGTTGGGGGTTGGGGGAAAGAAGGAAAAATGCAAACCTTTTCTCAAACCATTTTCTTAGAATCTATAGCAGAGAAACTAAGGCAGTCCCTTCCTGTTTTAGGGATATGGCATTTGGCGGTCTCTAAAACATGTATTATTTTCTCCTTTCTAAGAATTTTTACCAATAAGGAATCATTAGCTTGTTAGTCTGTCAGAAACCGTTGGAACCAGCTTGAGACAGTGGAATCTGTGGGGGAAAAATAGAAAAGAATGGAAGAGACTTGAAGTGATTTGATCTCTCTTTTAGTGGCAGCTCAGATTCGATAGTGCCTGCTCCCTGGGCATCACATCAGCTGGGATTTATGTGTATAAACTTGGGGTGTTTGCAGTAGTGCAAATGGCCAAATCCTAACCAGTGACACTGGTGACAGGACCTATCAGTGGTAGAAAGGGATCCACGTATTTGTGTATGTGTTTGTTCGTGTGATATTCTCAGATATTTGTGGATATATTGGAAATAAGTTGGTAATTTGGTTTGCCATTTTCTGTGCCCGTACCAAACAGAGGCCAAGATCAACTGTTTCTTTATGGAGCAGCTGAAGTGGGGCTATTGACTGATGTGGTATACGCGAGTACATGCTGAGTCACTTCAGTTGTGTCCGACTCTTTGTGACCCCATGGCCTGAGGTGGTATGAACACAGAGTAATTAGTATTTAGAACATGTCAATTGGATAAATGGGAAATTAACATCTTCTGATTTTTATTTAAAGAACTGAAAATCATCCACTATCTCAAAGTCATAAGCCAGCCAAAAACATTACTTTTATGCCACAAACACACACAGACACACCCCTCCCTCCCTACTCCATGAACAGCAACCACAAGTTGACCTCACGAAGAAGGTAATATACATTCATTTTTTTAAGAATTAGTTTATTTTTTAATTGGAAGATAATTGCTTTACAACGTTGTATTAGATTCTGCCGTACCACAGCGTGATGCAGTCATAACTCTAAGCGTACCTCTTCCTCATCCCACCCCTCTGGGTCATCGCAGAGCACCAGGCTGGGCTTCCTGTGTTCACAGCAGCTTCCCACTAGCTTCTGTTTTACACATGATAGTGCATATAGGTCAATCCTACTTTCTCTGTTCGTCCCACCCTGTCTCTCTCCCACTGTCTCCACGAGTCCATTCTTTACATCTGCATCTGTTTGCTCTGCAAATAGGTTCATCAGCACCATTTTTCTAGATACCATATATATACATTAATATGCAATATTTGTTTTTCTCTTTCTGAATTATTTTGCTCATGTATATGTACATTTTAACAGCATCTTCCTTGAAAACCATCAGCCGCAAAATTAGTTATTCATGTCTCCCCTCTTTTATCTTGGTTCTGACGACTTTTTAGAGAATATGTTGTTTGGGTAATTGGTATACAGGTCATTACCTTTTGATTGTACTTCAAAGTGCTTTTAATATTTTTATAACAATTTTATTTCTAATTGCCTCTGATATGTTTTGGGAAGGAAGAAAGCAGTTGGGTCTATCATTGTGCCTGAAACTCCATATATTGTCGTTGGCAGGCCTTTTGAGTCTTTTAAAATAAAACAACTGACAGCTGTGTGACTTCCTTAAGTGTATGATGAGGCGCTTAACAGGTTGTTAGGGGGAAAGAAAATCTGTAGATGAAATAAGAAAAAAAGACAGGATTCAGAAAGTTTTATGGAAGTCGTATTATCAGTTTTCTCTCAGACTGAAACTGTAACAGTTAAACAGTTTGTAGTTATCTGAATGTCAACATGATGGACATGGGTTGTTTTCGTCATTCTTATTCTACAGGTTTTTACTTGAAGTGAGAATACCAGCAGTGAGAAAATCACAGCCATGCTGAATTCATTACTGCGGTAGTCACACAAAACCACGGATAAAATTTCAATAACTGCAGGCCACAGTTGAGTAAACAGTTGCACTGAAATTTAATTCCTGTTGACTTTTCCCCCATTCCTCGCCAGGGGCACATTCTGATTCTGTAGTACAAAGACAACAGGGGTTACAGCTTTGATTAATGTAGGACACTGGAAGAGAATTAGAACTGTAAAATATGTTAGAAGTCCATGGAACAAAAAGATCTGGCTTAAAAGGCTTGGTATAAAAATGAGTTAATTATGCTGTGTATGAAACTGAATGTTCTAGGATTTTCCAGTTGCTCCAGTGCAATCATTGACAGTATAGGGAGAATTTTTACCTACTGCCAAGATTTAAAATAAATAAATGCAAGCCTTTCCACCTTTGATCCATGTTACCAAAGATAATTACGAATGAGAACAAGTGCCCTTTCAGAATGGAGAGCCTTCACGAAGATTCGCTGTGGAGTGAGTGGCTTCTGTTCTGGGTTTGGTCTGTAGATTGGCTAAATTGGGTCCAGACAGAATTGCTGTTGCTGTTTTTTAATTATGTTGTTGACAGCCTAGAGAAATGGGGGAAATCTGGCTTTTCCATTTTCTCTTGAAAAATCCGATCTGGTAACCATGGGCAGTATTCCTACACGGGTAACCGTTGTTGGGAGATGAATTGTTACTAAGTCAAGGAGCCCGTAGCCCTGCAGTCGGCCTGAGTGCCCACCCAGGACCTTGGCTGACTTGTGCCCTCTAGGCAGTGGAGTTGGTGATTCTGGTCTGGACATTGCCATCATCACTCAGAAGCCATCAGCCAAAGAGAGGGGCTACCATCAGCTGGAGAAGCCCACCCACACACTCACAAACTGGCTCCCTTCCTTAAAACTAAATGTATTATTCTGTAATGCTTCAACTGTACTTATATCTGGACCACGAAACCATTATAACAATAGTTTTCTAATAATATAATTTGATAGAGTTTCTGAACATTTTCTTTTAGCTCTTGAATAATTCTTTACCCAATCCCATCACTGCTTTTTATTTCCTATTATGCCTGCCCCATTTCCAGGTCTGTAAAAGTTCTCTACTGGATACTGACTACTCCATTATGAAACTCAGCAACAAATACTATTACCAGTTACTAAAGTTTTTTTTTTTTTCCCCTTAAAGGAAGGATTTTAAAATGTCCAGAGCAATTTCACAAACTGTGTGGATTAATGCATTTTAAAAGTCTTGAATTTTAGAAAGCAGAATTTTATTTCCATATTGCTGCAAATGAGAGCTTTTTCAGATAAGCATATTACATAGAGCATAATGTTTAGAAGTTTCTCCATATACAGCATATGCTGTCAGGTCAATTAACAGAATGCATACTAGAAAATGTTTATTCAATAAAAATGAATAGCTGTTAAATAAAACAGTGATTTCTTAACAACATTCCATTTAATGATGGGTTTTTTTTCTTTTTTGGGGGGGATACCACCTGGCACTTTTATTGTCTGCAAATCAATGTAGGGAGAGCTTTGGTTGCTAGAGTTTTTAGGTGTGGTTATCGTTTTATATGAGAAGGGCAGTTTAGAAGTAGTCTGTGAGAAGGACATTTAAATAAGATAAACTATATGTGGAATTCAAAACTATATTATTTGGAGAGTTGTGGCTAAGTGATGTATTAACTTCATATAGCTTCTTTGACATTCGGTTTAAGGTACATGTTTCACATTAATAATGTAAAAGAAAAAGAGAAACATTCGGTGACTATTAAGGAGGTAAAAAGGTAGAAAGGACAAGGAGCTTCTGCAAGATCATGGAAGAGAAAGAGGAGGATCCATTGGGTTGAATTTTGCCAATGAGCCTTTGAAGGAAGTAAAATTAGTCATTACAGAGGACCAGAGACACTCAGAAATTCTCTTTCTTGTCAGGATCGAAGAATGAATCCCTTCCTCTAGTGTTTGTTACTGAAGTTACTAGTGGGTGGGTATTAAACAGAACTGGAAGAATGTCCTACCAGTGTTTCGAATTGTAACTGCCTCTGTGGTAAACAATGCCTGGAAGAAGTAGCTGTCAGTGTTTGGATGGGCAGTAAGCACCTATTACAGGGAGCCTCCCTCAGTTTCTTGTTCTTCCCCATCTTCCTCTGGAGGGCTGTGTTAAATGCCACTGGTCATCTTTGGCCTTGTTTCCCCTTCTACAGAGAGAAGCCTGGGTGATTAGGTATAGATCTATAGATGCAAAGATGAACTATCAGTAGCCAGTTCGGCTTTGTCATTCTGTTTTTTTCTTTGAAAATGATTTCTTATGAACTTTCTACGGAATCCTCTCAAGTGGGCTTTCCCATGGCAGGCAGGGACTGTGTCTGAAAAGAGAGGGTCTTTGGATGCCACCAGAAGGGTAAATACGTTCAGCATATCTGTGTCCTAAAAGGACTTTCTGTGTCCTTTCTGTACTTTCAGAATAAAGTACAGAAGAGATTATTCATATTTTTTGAAGATTTTTTGATGCCCATTTTTAAAGTCTTTATTGAATTTGTTAAGATATTGCTTCTGTTTTATGTTTTTCTTTTTCTTTTTGGCTGTGAGGCATGTGGGATCATAACTTCCTGACCAGGGATCAGACCTGCACCCCTTGCATTGGAAGGTAAAGTCTTAACCACTGGGCCACCAGGGAAGTCTTGAGATTACTCTTTTATTAAATGCCCTCATGGGCCTGGGGACTATGATAAGAGCCAGCACCTTCCTTCACTAATGGTTGAAGACCCAAGCTATAATTTTAAATTATAAAATTAAGAAATTTCTAAGGAATTGCTCTGTTCAGATAGACTCTTTGAAGACACAAGGTAGAGTTCAAATACTATAGAACCGATTGATGGTCAAATACATTTTATAGGAATCAGTGCCACCAAAATGTTAGCAAAAACCAAACAGATTAAAATGAAACTGAGACAGGAATTCAGATAATTCTGACAAATAAAGAAAAGGCAGGCACAAAATAGCAAACTTATACTTTTTCTTAACTCCTTTTGTGGCTATTTCTGGAAAAGGCATCTTTCACCCTGAATGCTAAATTTAGTTCTCTCCTCTGTTGTTTAGACCTGCCTTCCATCTAAATATTGTTGTCAAAGATTTATGTAATGCAGACTTTGAACCTCGTGTGAAATTCTTTCACGTTCTAATTTCTGAACAGCAGTTGTGTGTCATTAATCTCTCCATTGAAAATTAAGATGGACCAGGAAATGGGGGGAAAAAAAGCGTCACGTACATAAGAGAGCGTGGTAATAGCAACCCAGATGCTGCTTCTCATTATGAGTGAAGTGTACGCTCTTGACTTGAAGCAAAAGCATTGCTACTTTGAGAAGGTAATTTTCAGTCTTGACCTGTGAGCTAATAAAAAAAAAAAAAAATACTCCCTATCTCTTGCCTAGTCAGAAATCTCTTTTTGAACATCAGGAGGAATGACTTTAATGGTAATTTGTTGACAGATTAGCTTTGGTGATTGCAAAGAGTTTGTTTTGCAAAACTGGCAGGCTCCTATCTGTTCTCTGAAGGCAAGTAACCTACTTTGCTGTTTTGCAAGTGCCTGCCTTTATTGACAACTAGTGCTGAACAGGCAGAATTGGTATGTTTGTGTAATGTAAACCTATAGCTCGCCTGATGGAGTCTAGTGTACTTTTAGCTAGTGCATAGATTGCTTGATAAAAAGGGTTAGAAGGTGACTGCTTTTATGACAAAGTAGAAGAGCAATATAAATGCGAGTGGTGGATGGAGCAGCAGAAAGGAAGTTTATATAGGGAATTGAACCCTGTATTAGAAAGTTTCTTTTCATCACTTGGTCTTTGAACTCAAATCTATTGTAATTATGAAGTGTTACTTGTAACATTCCAGAGACTCTTTACTAAATACTGTATTTGATTTGGTTTGTGGAAATAAAATGATTTTTTTTTTCCCCTCTCTCACAAGAAAATTTACTGAAGGGAGTTTCACATACTGGCCTGGATTCAGTTTTAGTCCAGGTCGCTACTAAATGGACTACTAAGCTTCTTTCTTAGCTTTCAATTTCTTGGAGTTATTTATTCTCCTGTTTTCATTTAACCGTTATGATGCCACGCCTATGTGTAAGGAAATGTGAGGACCACACATGTGTGAGGTGCTGGGGAAGCAGGGGAGAGTAACTTGGAGTTTATCTGGTTGGAGCCTGATGAGTAAGTCTGAGAGTGATGTGAAGGTGGTTAGAAGGTAAATTGAGTTCAGTTTGTGTGAAAGTTGAGTTTCTAAGCCAGTGGAGGTTTCCCACCTGAAAGAAAGGCTGTACATGAGGAGGTGGACTGACGGTAAAAAAGAACATTGGGCCTGGCGTGGCAGGAAAGAGGCTCAGGACAGGTGAATAGTAGTGACAAGGCCATTGCTGTTGGCCCTGGATTTAGGAACGGGACACTAACCCTTGCCTCACGTCATTGAGGGCGCCATGGTTTTTTTTGGTTTGGTTTGGTTTTTTGGTTTTGTGTGTGTGTGTGTTGCAGTAAAGCTTTATTTATAGACACTGGAATTCAAATTGTATGTAATTTCCATGTCACTAAGTATCATTGTTCTTTTGATTTTTATCCCAATCTTTTTTTCTTGTAGCTTTTTTTAAAAAATTGAAGTATAAATGCTTTACAGTGTTTTTTCTGTTATACAACAAAGTGAATCAGCCGTATGTATACATGTATCCCCTCCCTCTTGAGCCTTCCGCCCACTCCCACCGCACCCATCCCATCCATTTAGGTCACAGAGCACCTAGCTGAACCCGAGGCTGCCATGTGGCTGACCCTGCCTTGTTCCCTGCATTTGAAGCCCTTGGTCAGCTGTCAGCCGCATGAGGGCAAGGATGAGCCTTTCCCATCCCTTGCTGTTCCTCAGCACAGAGCACAGTACTGGGCGGCGAACAGTCCTCTGACTCTGTGAATGAATGAAATGGGAAGAGAAAGGAAGGCCTGGGTCACAAGAGGGAGTTCAAGGGTGAATTGGCAAATCAGTAGCACCTTTGGAAAACAGGAGATGTGAGCGTGTCTATGAGGGGTGACTCAGGATTTCCGATCTGACGGGCAGCATGGTACACCCGTGGTGCACCGTGGAATGAAGAGAGAGAAGGGCAGCGAGAGGAGAAGGCAAGCTCCTTTCTGCCCGTCATTAATCAATTATTATGATATGATAAAGAAAGCACAAACATAATTTGTATATAAAGAGTAAGTTTATTTTGGAAAAATCTCTGTTTAAAGGCTGTTTTAAAAAAAGACACCCTCCTGTGTCACTCAGTCTCACTATTTGATTGTATATGTTTATTCAGATTAAAATTATCAAATATTTTCCCTTTAGCCTATGCCATTTTCTAATGAGTATATCTTCCAGAAGTCACATGGGAAGTGCTGATAAACTGCTTATGTTCCTATTGATCAGGGAATGCGCTTATCTCTCTTAGAGAACAAAACTACCAAGTTAGATCTTTGATAAAGTGTCTCATATTGACACAGGCTTCTTAGAATGAATAATTTTTTTGTTTTAAGGTGAAGGGGGTGCCTGTTGTGTTTCCTTTGTTGGAAAAATACAATCTGTAATTATTAAACAGCTGGTGCTATTGGAAAACCCATTTAGGGGGTATAGATTCAACTGCTAAGGGGGAGCAAGCCTTGTTTATGAGTTGAAGTTGAGCCCTGCATAGAGATGGATGGAGGGAAGGAAGCTCTTTCCCTTTAATCTTTCCTGAGAGAGTATTTTCCAGTATCTTCTGCATAAACTGACAATGCAAATACTGGCTTTGGAGGGGTTAAAATTTTTTATTTTGTGAAGTTGATAACCCTAAGGTTCTCTCTGAATTAACTCTTTTATCCCTATTTTTAAACTGTACCTTCTTTACCCAAAATAAAATGAATTCCCTGATGCAGGTTGGTCTTCTGTAAAGTTTCCTAAAGTAGACTGTTTATTACACACTTTCTGATCCAGGCAACCATATGTAATTGTCAGTATCACGATCACTTGTCAAAAAAAGGCAAATGTGAGCTGATCTAAATTGGTATTTTTAACATTGTACCTTTTCTTGCCCCCAACACCCCTCTCTCCACATTGAAGGGAAGGTGACATGATGTCTTCTTAGTCATTCAAATCCAATAACTTTTAATCTGAAGGTTAAGTAGTGAGATATAAACTAAGAGATGATAATATCAATTTTATGTTCACTGAAGGGCACAATATACCTCTTTCTAGTAGAGGAAAATTGTGCGTAAAATGTCTTTTGCTTCTCAACAGCAGAGCCAGGCCTCTTAGAGTCAAAGGAAGAAAGAATTTTGGAAAATTTTAGTAAAATAGAACGTAACTTCCTAGAATAGGGTGAAAGTAGCCTTTTATTGTTGTAATGAGTGTGTTAATTTTTCAGGGTAGCACAGGAAGAACCAGCTCCATTTTTATAGCCTCTTGTATTGACTCTTGTTATGCTCTCTATGAACTCAACACCCTTTTCAAGGTTAAAGACTGGGAGAGAATGACATAATGTTCATTCTTTCCTGACTATTTTTGGTCCTAATGTGTATGATAAATAATACTGTGATAGTATTGCTTACCTTGCCTCATTTTTTCCCCTCTTCATAGTGATATTTCCATTTCCACACGATAGCAATCCAGCCTGCCAAGGTTCTAAGTGAAAATGCCTTGGCAACATGCATTTTTATCCTAACCTGCTGATTTATCCCATTAGATCTGCACTTGTCTTACACAAGTTTGTGTAGTGTATTTCATGGATATGCTACGTGCATTTATGTATAGATATACTGTACCATTAGCATATCATAAGAGGGGAAGCAGTGTGCATCAACTGGGGATGTGATATTCTCCATTATTATTGTCAAGGTGATATTCTGTAATGTAGTGATTCACAATTACAATTTGCGGGATTGCATTCTGGAATTATTTTAAACTTGTTTCTCAGCCTTTCAGTCAGTACCTTTATTGGTAAATTCTAAGTAAAAGGCAGTGTGTTGAGCTGGCAGACCATACTGAGGATTGGTGAGCTAAGGCAGAAGGCCAAATCCTACAGATCTGGGTCTGCTTCCTCCTCTTTGAAATAAAGATTTTTTTTATTGGAACACAGCCATCCCTACCCCCCTTTAAAAACATGTTTTTTCTAATTTTTGGCCATGCTAGGTCTTTGATGGTACATGGGCTTTCCTCTAGTTGTGTGAGTGGGGGTTATTCCCTATTGTAGTGCAGCGGCTTCTCTTGTTGTGGGGCACAGGCTCTAAGGCCTGCGGGCTTCAGTAGTTGGAGCTCCCGGGCTCTGAAGCACAGGCTCAGGAGTTGTGGCGAACGGGCTTACTTGCTCTGTGGCATGTGGGATCTTCCCAAATCTTGGCTTGAACCCATGTCTCCTGCTTTGACAGGCAGGTTCTTTATCACTGAGCCACCAGGAAAGCCCCATATTTCCCTCTTTTCTCTTGTTTGTGGCTGCCTTCTCCCTACCACAGCAGGGGCAAGTTGTTGCATGGAGAATGTATGGCTCATAAAGCCTAAAATACTTATAATCTGGTCCTTACCAGAAAAAGTTTGTTGACCCCCTGGATTAGCGAATGGCAGATGTAGCAAGATTTGCCTTCTAAAACTTAGTATTCTTATTTTATAGTATCATGTAACAAAACTGAAAGATCATTCCCTCATTTTTCCCCTAAAGTGTACATTTATTGATATATGTATTTATCTCATAATTTGACTTATTTTGCCTTTTCTGAAATGGAAGATTAACATGTAGTTGTCATCATACCTATATGGGTTGCTTTCTAATCATTTAACTGAATAAAACTTACAAATGAAAGGTTTTGACAAAATTGTTGCTTAGAAGAATAATCAGCGAGCCTACTAAAGAAATGATGGAGTGTGAGATTCTGAACGAGTCACTCAAAGAGAGGACTTCTTTGGTCATGGTTCTCCTACCAAAGAAAATTAATATAAGAAAGTAGCATATATTTGTAGTCCCACGGTTGGCTAGAAGATGCAAAGAAATATCCTGAATGTGTCCCTGCATTCATAAAATTCATAATCTAATTGGCCTAGGACAAGATGTAAACATGTGAATTGAATAGCAATAAAAACTTCAAAGCACATGAAGCTGTAGAAGAGATGCATCTGACTAATCAACAGATATGGGATTTAATCAATAAATGTTCAGTAACCTCATGGACGGAGGAGCCTGACAAGCTACAGTTGCAAGAGTCATGGGGTTGCAAAAGAGTCAGACACAATTTAGCGACTAAACAACAACAAGAACCCAGAGAGGAAGAGTTTATTTGTGTCTGTGTTGGTGGGATCTTTGAAGACTGATGAAACTGAGGAAACAGTAGCTCAGTATGCGCACACCAGCAGATTTACTTTAACTCTTTCAATCAGGAGATAATAGATAGAGGGTATATACTGAGCTATGTGGATTTGGATTATGACTTAGATATTAAATTGCCAAGAGATGTATCTTTGCTATTTTGTCATTTTTAATTTGGGGAGTAGCGAGAGTGGTTTTCTATTGTGGAAGGCCTGGGGGCATATCATAAGCAGAGGTCTTTCTATACTGGATACCAGCATCCGAGTTGATTGGTCTCCAGGAAATGGTCCGGGGCCTATCTGTTTACACAGACCATTGCCTGAGTTGAGTGTATGATTTCCAGAGATTAGATGAGGGCTGACAAGACTGGTCATTTCGTTGGTGGTATCCATATTTCACATATTTTTATATTGAATTTTAGCTCATTCACGTCTATTCATCATTTAGCTGGAATGACTGAAACCATAGGACCTTAATTTTAAAATAGTTGTCAGATTTGAAGATCTTTACTCAATGCAGCTATTTTTATGAACTGATGGTCTTTTCTGGAAAAATGCACTGGCCTCGCGTTTTCTCCCTTTCAAACTTATTTCTTGTCTTTATTTGTTTCTAAGTTTGTTATTAGATGACTTATCTCCCAGTTAGCGAAAATCTCTTTAGTCTTCCAGGCAGGTGGATTTCCCTGCCATGGGTCATATCTTTAATTCCACCATTCTTATGTTTTGCACCATTTTAAGACCCCTCCTTTGTAAGTCTTATGAGATCCCAGCACCTTTCACTCTGCAAAGCGTGTGTATACACGTGTGTGTGTATGATTTTGCAATTACAGTTTCATGTGTGTCACACCCCAACCCCCCACCCCCAAATTAAAACACTGTACAGCCCACACTGCATGTTAATTAGGTTTGCTAGCTGGTTCAGTGTTTTGACAAATGTTCCTAGATTCTTTTATGTTTAATTAATGTTAAGTGCATTAGTAACCTATCTCTAATTTGGAAAAGGTTTCCTCTTTTGGCTCTAAATGCTTACCAGTGTGTCCCTGGAATTAATTCTTGGATATCTTAAATGTAGCACTATAAATGCCAGCTCTGAAGAAAACCCTGGTAAGTAAGGTCATATAAAGTCCTCTGCATAGGTCCTGAGAGTCATTTTATGTTTATTCAAATGCACTAACCAGGTTTACATACTCTTGCACAACACTGTATACTCGTTGGAAGGTCTTTGACCAAATCAGCAAAGATGACAAGAAATGATGCATCCACACTGTGACTTATATAACATTGTGTAGGACTCCTGCCTGGAAAATCCCCTGGACGGAGGAGCCTGGTGGGCTGCAGTCCATGGGGTCGCTGAGGGTCGGACACGACTGAGCGACTTCACTTTCACTTTTCACTTTCATGCATTGGAGAAGGAAATGGCAACCCACTCCAGTGTTCTTGCCTGGAGAATCCCAGGGACAGGGGAGCCTGGTGGGCTGCCGTCTATGGGGTCACACAGAGGCGGACACGACTGAAGTGACTTAGCAGCAACAGTCCATTCTGGGGGTGGTTTGGCATTGTGTAACAGGTTTAGAACAGTCACACAGTTGAATTCAGGGTCACACTTTTACTGAGCAATTATATAGCATTCAGCAGTGGTTCTCAAACTTTTATTTGTGTGGAAGTCATATGGAAGACTTTTTAAAACAGACTGCAGGACCCACTCCCAAGTACTTTATTCTGTAGATCTTGATTGGGGCCCCAAAATTTGCATTTCTGATGCTTCTAACCCATTGTCTACTGCTGACTAGAGCACACTTGATAACCAATGAAAAAGGCAGAGTATCAGAAGAGTAAATGGTGGAGCCAGTTTTGTTTTGTCCAGATCATTACTCTGACACTAGTTTGGTTATTGTGCAAGTCAGTTGATTTCTCTATGCCTAACTTCACACATCCATCAAATGGGGATAATACCAGCATTTAATAGTCTGAGTACATGAGTCTATAACGGTTAGCTGCTGTTATTCGTATCTTTATCATCATCATTGTTAGGAATTTAACCAACAGAAATAATGTGAGGCATACACAAAGATTTTTACCTGAAGATGTTCATTATGGTAGTATTTATGATATGAAAAATAAAAAAATATGCTGAATCACTGACATTAGAAGAAAGGTTAAGTTTGAAGCAATATTAGGTACCCATTAAGACTCATACTCCCTTAGAAATATAACTTTATCAATTATGGAAACTTAACTTTAAAAATTATAGTAATTGGTGGTGGGGGAAAGCTTGAAAAAGCCTGTCAAAAAGATTATCAATAGTTTTTGTATGTTTATGGGATTGCATTTTATTTTGTATGCTTTTCACTTTTCTGTATATTCTAAAATATCTATAGTGATATTTCTTGCCTTTATAATTAAAAAGTTATTATATCATGCACATTCACACTGTTTGAAAACTTTTAAGAGTGGATAGAAATGGCAGAGAATACCTGTCCCTTGAGCAAGATTTATATGCATTTTACATAAAATATCTATATTGTATCTTATATAAATATGATACAAATTTAATATAAATTTATAAAATAATATCAGTAAAATATATAAGTATATATCTTACCCATATTTATCTTTTAAAAATTTTTGCACAGATTTCAAGGGATAAATTTTCATAATTGTAAGATTGGTCTCCCATGACATGTTTGTGTTTGCAGCTACCACATGTTTTTTCCCCTAGTGCTGTCTCTCCACCAGCTTCTAGGTGCTTCCACCATCCACCGCTAGCCATCCTTATATAGCATCATCAGTGTGTGACCGAAGTCAATCTATGGTCACTGAAAAGAATATAGATGAAAAAAATGCAGTTAGATTTCTCCACCACTCCCACATTGAAAGTTCCTTCCTTGTTTGTTTGGACTTTGTCATGCATTGTCATGATAATCATATACAAATATACCTAGTTGCTTGCCCAATGCATGTTGTTTCCAGTAGGTTTATTTCACTGCCCTAGAGAGCTAGAAATAGAAGAATGTTTAGTTTAAGACATTTTGGAGTTGTACTGACAAAGGTTTAAAACCCAACTCTAGCATTTACTGAATGCAGGAAGTTGAGCAAGTTATGCCAGTCTTCCTGAGTCTCACTTTTCTCATCTGTAAAATGGAGCAATAAAAACAACTTGTGGAAAGGGTTCATGTGATGAATATACTGAATAATAATATACATAAAGACCTTGACACATTTGGAGCCTTTAAAATGTGCTCATGACACCATAAGTGTCCTTGTTCATTGCCTTTTGAGGATATGACAAAGGCTTGACTGTCGTCTTAAGAACCTGGAGGTAGAAGTTGGGGCTTCCAAGTGGTTTCTCTACACTGTTCCATTCTTTTGTGACCTCAAGCCACTTCATGTTAAAAGCCAATATCTGTAGGACATTGTAGATATTAAAGTTGGATACCTCCAAGGGAACCCTTCTCCATGAATATAGGAATTCCTGTGTCTTCCTTCATTGAGATGATTAACTGAAATAAGCACACAGGCCTGTTTAACAACCAGGCTCTTCATTTAGAAACCGGCCACTACATCAAGACTGCAGAGAATCCGTTCTTGTAGGCAATTAGTGCCCTAATTTACCATTTTAGAAAAGAAAACACATATCCTAATAAATACAGAATTTCTCCTCGATACCTACTAGCAACATTACTGAAGGGGCCCCACACACAAATGTTTTAAATTTAGAGGCAGAGTTAAGGACACAGTTTGTCTCCAGAATCTGAATTGAATCAGGGTTTTATTTCAGATAAAATCTTTGGGGCTCATAACTTAAAAAACACAACTTTTACTGGCATTACGCAATTTGCCACGGGTCATTTAGCAAAATGTTTGTATATGTAAGCCCAGGTTCTTCTTTTAAGAAAAAGGAGGAGGGGGAAGGCAGGGATTGGATTTTGCTAAAATCCAGGTGGCGTTTCAGTTTATATTTAATTTTAATTGGAAATCAAATACAGTCAAGGGAGAAAAAATCGACCATGTTTTCTTTACTGAGAGTATCCATTGGGGAGGGGAAGGACGCTGCCAGCCAAATTTTAAGAAGCAGCTTTTTTATTGGCATGTCTTTTTTTTTTTTTTCTGGCTAAATTCTTGTGCCTGCATTTTGTTTTTTAACATCTGAGTTTTTACACATGGCAGTGATTTTTTTATGTCTCAGTGCTCCTTGCTGCCCTTCCTCTATAATTTTCATGGGATTAGTACCTAGAACCAGGATAGCTAATAATTGCATACTACACATAACCAATAACTTCCCTAGGCTGTTGTTTGGCAAGTACCCTGTTTAGGTTTTAATCTGAGATAATATTTGATTCTTGTGACCTGACTTGATTTGTGAAAGACTGGGGAAGTTTCTGAAGAATTAAGAACAGAGGGGAAAAAACGGTGATTTAAAAATTTTTTTTCAAACTAAAGTCTTAGAAGGTCCTCTAGCCATAGGTGCATTTTGTGAAAGTACTATAAATTAATGGCAGAGATTGTGACACAGTTAGAGGATGGCCATAGAATATGCTAGAAGAGATGCGTAGACAGGCACTTAAATCCACCAGTTCCTGCAGAATACCCCCATGTGCCAAAGCCAAGAGCGAGATCCTCAGTGCCAGCCCTGAGTGAGGCGTGGGTGTCATTCACATATTTTCAACTGAAAACTGAATAGAAAATTATTTGGCATTTTCTACTGATCAATTAATTATGTGTCCATTGGATAAAAAGTATTAGAAGATGTAACTAAGAAAGCAGAAAAAGAAAAAGCATACCTAGTAAAATCTCATTTTACAGAGACAGCAACTGTTGACATTTTTGTAGATATTCTATAGCTTTTCAATTTTAATATCATGGCTTCACATTTTTACATATTTCTTTCCCATTCCCACCATTTAACTTTATAGATTAAAAAAAAAATAGCTGTTTTTTACGGAAAACATTTCGGTAAAAGCGTTTACCAAGGGAATTGTTTGTTCTTGGTTCAGTCGCTAAGTCATGTCCTGCAGCACGCCAGGCTTCCCTGTCCTTCACTATCTCCCAGAGTTTGCTCAGATTCATGTCCGTTGAGTCGATGATACCATCCAACCATCTCATCCTCTGTTGTCCCCTTCTTCTCCTGCCCTCAGTGTTTACCAACATCAGGGTCTTTTCCAATGAATCGGCTCATCACATCAGGTGGCCAAAGTATTGGAGCTTCAGCTTCAGTCCTTTCAATGAATATTCAGGGTTGATCTCCTTCAGGATTGACTAATTTGATCTCTTTTCTGTCCAAAGGAGTCTTAAAAGTCTTTTCCAGCACCACAATTCAAAGGCATCAGTTCTTACTGGGGAATGGTTAGGATTAATTCTCTTATACGGTAATTCACTTGTTCATGTTAATTTTAAATGTATTTATAGCTGTAAGGGAAAACCTGTGTTCTTAGTTTCAAATTTCATAGTTTAAGGGCTAATTAATACTACCTCTTTTCCTGATTTTCCCCTCCCCACCTTCTCCCAGATTCACCAAGTAATTCCATATTTAGGCACATTTGTTACAGTTTTTGCTTGGTTTTTGTTGTTTGTTTGTTTGATTAATTTCTGTTGGACAACAGTTGCTTTACACTGCTGTTAGTTTCTGCTGTACAGCAAAATGAATCATTTTGCTATATGTGTACACATTTTCTCTCTTTTTTGTATTTCCTTCCCATTTAGGTCATCACGGAGCATTGAACAGAGTTCCCTGTGCTACCCAGTAGGTTCTCATTAATGGCTCAGTGATAAAGAGTCTGCCTGCAATGCAGGAGACATGGGTTTGATAATCTGGTTCTACAAGATCCACTGAAGGAGGAAATGGCAACCCACTGCAGTATTCTTGCCTGGAAAACTCCATGGATAGAGGAGCCTGGTGGGCTATAGTCCATGGAGTTGCCAAGAGTCAGATTCCACTGAGTACGCGTGTGAACACACCCACACCCCCACACACGCACACATCAATCCTAGTCTCCCAATTCATCCCACCTCCCTTCCCGTGTGTTATCCATAAGTTTGTTCTCTACATCTGTGTCTCTGTCCCTTTTGTACATAGATTCATCTGTACCATTTTTTCTGGATTCCACACAGAAACAATATTATACAAGGTTTTTTTTTTCTCTTTCTGACTAACCTCACTCTGTATGACTGTCTCTATGTCCACCTACATCTGCAAATGGCACAATTTTGTTCCACTTTGTGGCTGAATAATATTCCGTTGTATATATGTACCACACCCTCTTTATGCATTCCTCTGTTGATGGACATTTAGGCTGCTGCCACGCCCTGACTGCTGCAGATCGTGCTGCAGTGGACGTTGAGGTGCACGTGTCTTTCTGAATTACGGTTTTCTGCAGGTGTGTGCCCAGGAGTGAACTGGCTAAGTGAGGAGCAAGCACTCAACACTGGATGATGGTTGATAAGCGACCCATTTTCAGGAAATGAGTGTGTTTCCTCATTTGATCCAAATATCTTGAACATCCTTCTTGTCACAGATTTTTTGAGGCTTGAAATGACTAATATCAAAGATAGTAATGGTATTAAAAGTAGTAGTAGTATTGATAGTAAATTTATTGAAAGCACCTTTCTTCCTGCCTAGAGCGGTACTCCCTCGTATTTTAGTACCGTTTGTACTCACAAGCACCCTGTGAGCTAAGTAATCTTAAAATTCCTGTTTGTCCTAGAAAGAAACAATTGGCTATGCAAGTTCATGCGTCTTATACCGGGACAGGCCCAGCTTGTAACCCATGTGTGCCCACGTCCACAGCCTGATCCCTTCAGTCCAGCGTGTGGTCCCCTCTGGTTGTGTTTACTGTGGTGGCCAGCAGACGAGGCTGCTCCCACTGTCCTTGGCCACCTTCCCCATTGTGAGTACCCTAAAAGGCTATCTCATTCAGAACTCTTTCACTTCTTCCCATCTTATTTTTGCTCAGTCAAGTAAGAAAATCCCAGGTATTCCCTCCCCCTTTTATCTTTAGGTTGAGTCCTTATTTTTCATGAACATGCCCACTTTTAAGCACCTGTGCCTTGTAACTTGGATTTGTTTCTTTCCATTTTTAAGGCCAAGTCCTGCTTCACACTTATTGCCTGCATCCTCTTCCTCCTCTTAATATTTATTTATTTATTTGGCTGTATTGGATCTTAGTTGTGGCATACAGGATCTTTACTTGCAATATGTGGGATCTAGTTCCCCAACTAGGGATTGAACCCCAGCCCCCTGCATTGGGAGCATGGAGTCTTACTCGTTGGACTACCAGAGAAGTCCTGCCTGCATCCTTCTAATGAACACCCAAGGAAAAATGAGCTTGATTCCTTCTCTTCCCCAAACACTTCTATTGGAAGGTCTTTGTTTTCCTCCAGAAATGACAGAAATTCAACAGCACTTGTGGTAAGGTTTATAGCATGCTGCTGACAATAAAGCTCAAGCATGATGGTTCTGAAAGATCTACTACATAGCTCCAACATGGCAACTTGTCGGATGCCATATGGCTGTCACCTTAGCTACTCAGGGGCAAGGGAGTGTTGACTTTTAAACAATGGGAAATCTGGCTGGACTAATAAGTCTGCACATAAGAAGCTGTAATCTGTGGTGGTTGCAATAGCTATTTTATAGACAACTTGAAAGCAACCTTTTGGGTTTGGACACGTTTCTCTTTCTTGTTCTTTTGTTTGGGTCCATGGAACCAGAAAACTTAAAACTGCAAACTTCTCCAGGTGCCCCAGACAACTGTCGCTGACTGACAGGGCTGGGGAAGTACCTCTGTGTTTTCTCAGTATTACGTAACAGGCTTGAACCCTTTCCCCAACCAACAAAAATGGATTGACAACACAAATATATCTGGTACTTTGTATTTCTTTTGAAAATTGCTCAAGCAGCTTCACTGATAAATGAGTTAGTCCTTTTGAAGTCGCCACAGTCATTTTTTGTTGTTTTACTATCTGGAAGAATATATATATATATATTTTTTAATTAAGAATAACTAGTCCTGTGGAGGTAGTGTCCTTTACTCCCCAAGCAGTGTTTTGTGTTAATGTTTCTGTGGCCCATGTTTTGCCTGCATCCAACATCACTCCAGTCAACAAAGAAAAATGGCTTAGAGCAATAAATAAAAGATCATACTCACTAAGAATGTGTGCTGGGACTTATGGTGGAAGTTTTAAAGATTCATAACCTACAAGTCAAACTATGTACATTTCCCTGGCAGCAGAGCATGTGTTTGTTTCCTGTTTGGGAAATAGTCTTAACTTTCCTGGCTTATTTTGCAAAGTCAGCTGATGGCACCCAATCTTTGCTTGATCCGTTCAGTCAGCTCCCATGGTAGTTGGTCACTATTCTGGATCAACACAGAGGCCCAAATACTAGACTGCAACAGATCTAATGGAGTTTATCTCTATCTCTCACCTTGAGAAACAAAACAGCAGGTCAGCTTTTCACACAAACTCTGGAGCAGGCTTGGAAAAGCATATTTCTTTGAAAAGAAGTCAGAATTTGAGAATTTCTCCCAGTTTCACTGTCTGAGAGCCAGGGAACCTCAGTTCCTCCAAGGTGTCACCATGGCCACGTCTGTGTTGTCGTCACAAAAGAGGACACACTTGGTGGGCTGGAGAAGAAAGCCAGGCTATTTTCAGTTCCAAGTAGCCAGGGCTGAAAAAGTGCAGGTCTCGGGGTGGCTCGCGTGTTGGCTTCTCAAGCTATTTTGAAAGTTCAGAATAGGTCCCATTCCACCCAATCTCCTTGCAGGATCATTATTTTTCTCCAGAAGCTTTCGTAGAACCGTGATCTCTCCTAACAGTTCTTTTTATTTATGTATTTATTTTTGGCCAGGCTGTGTATCACGCAGGATCTTAGTTTTCCAACCAGGAATCAAATCCTTGCCCCTGCATGGAACCGCAGAGTCTGAACCACTGGACCCCCAGAGAAGTCCCTCTCCCACAATTCTTTCTTATGTTTGAGTAGGTCTTTCCTTCTGCCCCTTGGTACAGGTGCTGAGCTCTTTCAGAATCTGTCCTTCCTGTGCGGCTGATAGAAGGACTTCATTTTGTCACTTTCACACATTTATCTTTTCCCACTTGGCTTGTGTGTGGCGTCTCCTGTATCCTCAGTTCTTTTACTCCTCTCCAAACCCAAGCCCTAATATATAGATGTGTGTGATTACTTCTCTCCTTTTTCTTTCTCTGTTAGAGTTATAGAATTTTTTAAATTCCTTTGATGATCCAGCCTCACATTTTATGGATAAAGAAGCTAAGCACAGACAAAGTGAAGGCTTTGTCCTTTGATTAACGTTTGCATGGACGCCCCTGATGTGTTTAGAAACAATCTTCTGGGATAGGATGTGGGCCCTTCTACAATCTGTCAGCATGGATAAAGTCAGAAGTTCATTCCTGCGGTTACCAGCACCATTAAGAACTAAGTTTGATACATATAGGGTATAACTGTGTGACTGTGTGTGTGCACATGTACATCTGTTTAGAAGTTTTTGTTATCAGTTATTGGGAAGTGGATATTTTTCTTCACTGTAATCTTTCTAGAATAGGGCTTAACAAACTTTTACATTTACTTTCAATTGTAACCCTTTTTGGCTCTGTGAACTCTTCTGTCCTGTTGCAAATATTCTGTTCCAAAGCTCCCATGGTACATAAATGGACATCACCATGTTTCAATAAAACTTTATTTACAGAAATAGTTAGTGGGCTGGATTTGGGCCCCAGGGCAGTAATTTGGTGACACCTGCCCTAGAGGATGCAGAGATAGTGGCCCAAGGAAGTTGTTTCTGGTGACGTTCTTCTGCTAGTCACACCAGACCTTAAGACTGGTGACTTTTTATTTTTTTTCACTTTCATCGTTAAAAATGAAAACAAAACTTCCCAGCTCTATCCTTCCCGCCACAGTTTGTTTCCCAATTCCCATTCCTTAAAGCTTCATTCACTGTGGTTATCCTGCAAGCCCACATTTTCCTGAATGCTATTGGGAAATAAGCAAAGACTTCCCAGAATACACCAGCAACCCCTTGTAAGATGACTTCAGCCCTCCTCCCCTCGTCTTGCAGTTGTCAGACTGGCAAGAGGTAACCTCTGTAATTCCTTAGTAGACATTCATAGTCTTCATAAACTGGTCTCCCATCATCCGCCTCCCCACTCTCCTGTGGCCTTTTATTGGTTTTGTACTTGGAATATGTAACATCTTAACTGTGAATCAACCTTGGTCCTTGTCTGATGTGTGCAATGTATGGTTTTACTAATAGGATAACAATGTGCTGCATCAACAGATCATTTTTTCTCTTTGATGCTTGCAGTACTTTTCTGCTGGGCAAAAGGGAAACAAACAAAAAACAAACTTTTTTTTTCCTTTGAAGATGCTTTTCATTCTAGAAACTTTGCAAATGGGGTCAGATTGGTCTGATGGTTGGAGGTGAAGAGAAATGAGGATGGAGACTTTGGGGTTAAGGGAGTGAAGCTGACATGCCTTTCTGGCTGATTGTTGCTATCAATCCCCCATGTCAACTTCTGGGGAATATTTAGCGTATTTGACTCATGTTCTTAGGCAATAGATGAGAAACTCCTTCTGTGAGAGAGGAAAAAAAAAAAGTGACCCTGAATCAAAAGGAAAAAAAAATGACTTTTCAAGTTTGGAAAATGTAAGGGCTCTTTCTGCAAATATGGTCCCAGAATAGTGATGGGAGTATCAGCCAGACTAGGTTTGAGTTTTGCTGCTGTAAGTCACTCTGATTTATAGTAAGCCACTAACTCTTTGAGCCTTGGGAAACCACTTCCTTTCAAAGGTTCCTTTTGCTTCTGAAATCACATGCTGTTTATTTTCTCATTTGTGTCTGATTAAATTAGAAATCATGCTCCATTTTAGATATTGCTTCTTGGTTGATTTTTAGAAATTTTAGTATTGAACAAATCATCAGTGGGCACTCCAGACCTTTAAAACATGAATATCCAAGCAAAAGTGTCCTTTAAAATGCCAACAGTGAGTCAAAAAGGAAGAAGGAAGTTAGAGGCAGTCCTCATTTTGAAGACAGATCCAATCAATGAATTAGGATTCAAACTCCTAGAATTTAGTCAGTGTCCTGACACCTTGTAGCTGGGAGACCTTAAACAGTCGCTTCATCTTAGTTTCTTCGTCTAAAAGATAAAGTTAATAATAACTGTCCTGCACACCTCAGAGGGGCTTTAGGGGAAGTAAATGAAGTATCATTAGGTCAAAATGCTTGGAAAGTGATGAAACTATATAAATACAAGGTTCTTCGTTGTTAAAATGTGGTTTTCATTTGCATTCTACTCTTTTCAGGCTTTTGCATGTTTTTATTTTTTTGTAAGCTTTTTTTTTTTTTCATGTGGACCATTTTCTTATTGAATTTGTTACAGTGTTGTTTCTGCTGTTTTATGTTCTGATGTTTTGGCTGTGAGGCCTGCGGGATCTTAGCTCCCCAACCAGGGATCGAACCCTCAGCCCCTGCATTGAACCCCTGACCACCGGACCGCCAGGGAGGTCCCTCACATGTTTTTAACATGTGATACATTCCCCTCGGGTCACTCATGTGCCATGACTGTGTGGTTTTCATGCCTTGGAATTTCTATCCCTGGGTATTTTCCATTGAATAATGCAGCATATAGCCAATTGGGAAAAGAAAGCAGGCATCCAACCATTTTTCCAAGGTTTTAATTTTTATTCTCTCTTTCTCATTCATTTAGTGTAGCATATCAGAGACTTTCAGGTTTAACAAAAAAACCACTGTATGAGTTTTCTTTTATTAAAAAAAAAAGGAAGGACTCATCTAGAGCTTCCTGGAAACAAAAGCCAGGTTATCATGATGAAGCAAAGGAGGAGGCTGCATGAGATTTGGCAGGAAGGATAACGGATTGGGTTGTTACTTATCAAAGGAATATTTGCTGTTGGCCTTAGTATAATAATGTTAATGAGATTATTAGGTGGAGGAGATTTTCAATAAATAATTGATAAGGATTAGAAACTGCCTTTTCTGCAAATAAACTTCAGAATAATTAATATTCATGGACTCTGTTTGTCAACAGAAAAATGTAAATGAAGAGTCAGTCCCATCACCAGACATGTATCCTGAAGGGCATCTGTAAGATAAGGGTTAAGGAAGGAGAGAGGCTGGCTTCAGAGCCCAGGCCCAGACCCCAGCCTTGTGCAGTCAGTCCAACTTTTCACATCTCAGCAGACAGATTTTCCAGTCTCCGTCTCCCTCTGAAAGAAGCCCCGAAATTCAGATCTCTAATAGATTTTTGGTTGTAGGGTATGAAGGACAGGAAGAGGTAAGAGAGAAGGCGTCTTGCTAATGCAAAAGCAGTGTACTGAAAGTCACTTTTATTTCTTATTTATAATCTACATGCACACTCTGGATAATAGATGACGCTGTTCATTCAGTACTTAAACTTCAAAGTCGAGCGAAGGCATGGATGACAGAGCCGGGAGCGGGGCTACAGAGGTGCTCACAACAAGAGGAAAAATGCCTGTTTACAGGATTGCAGTTGTTAGCACGCTTCTCTTCAGATATCGTTCCCCCAGGAATAGCAAGAATATGTGCAGCGCGAACAATGATTTAACATCTGAAAATGGTCCTTAAAGAGTTTCTGTCTAGTAGTAATGTGATGAAGGCTTCTGAAGGGAACCTGGGGACTTCATTTCTGCTATTTATCTATATGTCTCTCTGGTTTTAGTCGGAGATAATTGCATATTTAACCCCTTAAATAGCTTTAACCCTCAAGGTGCCAACTTTTTATACCCAGTGTGAAATGTGCTTTTCTCCTGGCAAAAGCAAACCTTGGAATTCCCTTGCCAAAAATGATTTATTTAAAAAAAAAATGTGAGTATGTATGTGTGTGAATGTGTGTATGGATGGATGGAAGGAAAGAAATTAATACCTGCGTTTAGGGATTAGAATTAGGTAAAGAAGCATGTCCTTGCTCCCCTGTTCATAAGGCAAACAGTTAAAATGCAAATATTAAGAGGCATGAAAACTTTTAAAGAATAAAAGGAAGAATGACAGAAACAGCTACCTTTTTATTTTGATTTCCTCATGGCTTGAGCTGAGAGAGAAAAGAGAAAGCACCAGAGACCCCAGAGAAGTTGTAGATGGACCCTAAATCAAGAGTGTCAAATTGTCGCTCGCCTCCACAATATGGTTTTCTCAATTAGTGGTCCTTCTGGGAGGCCTGCTTAAGAGCTGAAGCGAAACAAATATTAACACAAATTGTATAATTATATCACAATCCCCAATTCCTCCAAGATGCAAAGTGGTTTTCAGCTAAGAACACGCCAGCAATAAAACATCCTATAGTCAAAGGAAGCGTGCTCAAAGGCAGCCATGAGACTGGATCCGAGCGGCTTTCACAGTTTATTTTCATGGTATTTAAATTATGATACCAGTGGGTATTTTTAATTAGTGTGCACTTGTCTACATAAGCCATGTTGGCAAATTTGACTCATTCATACAGTAGTTGCTGTAAAAGAGGCCAGCACAGCCTGCAGGAATTAAAATTAAAAGTTTCTGCAAGCTGTTGTCGACATGACCATATCTCATTAACTTTAAAAATGGAGATTATTTGCCTGAAAGCTTGATGTGACTAGCAGTAATCAAATATTAGGCTCAGCGGAGTGGAGGGTGGGGAGCGCCATTGTTGTGATATACACCACTAAGTGTTTTGCAGTTTACTTTAAATAGCAGTATAAGATTTGTGTTTTGACAAAAGGAATAAGAAAGAGAAACACAGACATATGGCCTTCAAAGTATTATTAGGATAGTTTTATTTTAGATTAAGCTTCATTATTTACTAAGTTTGCAGAAGACAAATGTGATTGTGCTGATGACTGATGCTTCTCTCGTTAAGGAGGCAGCTTGATGGTCTAGAGTGGCTCCCTCGGCTGCATCAAAGTTTCAGTGTTGGACACAGGGCCGAGCTCAGGATGGTCTTTCCTTTTCTCAACTGATAAATTGGCATGAACCTTAAATTGCACGTTGGATGCATCCCGTTGTTTTAACTGAATGTGATGAAAAAGGTGCACAGTAGTGTATAAAATGAGCCCAAAGAGGAGAGCCTACATCCTACCTGCTTTCTAAATAGCTTCTTATTTGTACGAGGTGTATAAACAAAACATCTCTTTTTGCCAGTAATTATTAAGAAGTCTAATGCTGAAAACCCAGAGTCACTGAAATAGACAGTAGATGTGGTCCCATTTTCAGATCTCGTTTTATGTTTTCACACGCACAAAGGCACATTTGTAATGCAGAAGTGTAACTGTAAAATGAAGATGCATTTGGGGGAAAAGGGGGGAAAGAAAAAAGGTGCAGTTAAACAAAAGACTGAAGATCAAGTCTTATGCCTTTTTATGTCTCCGAGCTGAGAACATGTTCTGCATTTTACTAAAGGACCATGAGGCTAGAATGTAACTGGTTTTTGCATTAGGCTCTCCCTGGAGGTAGCAGAAAAATATCATGTCCCTGCATGAAATGCGAATGTGAAATCTACCAGAAAGAAATATTTATGACCATTTTATGCTTGATTAGGCTTGGATGACATCTGTTAGAAGACAGGGACTGGACAAAGAGAGAGCTGCTCGGGGGCAAATGTTAACGGAGTTGTTTAGACGACGCTAGGGCAGAAGCGTCCATTTACTGCCAGGCAAAACACAGGAATTGTGTTAGCAAGAGTGCGGCTGACAGGCAACCCCTAGGGTGGAGGCACTGTAAACTGACTCAATGAAATAGTCCAATCCAGCTGTTGACAGTCAGTGCACCGCTTCAGTTTATGGGTAGGGACCTAGGCAGAAACCCTGGTCCCGTAACTTCCCGGGAGCTGGTACCTCAATAAAGTTACACACATGTGACTCAGCTGTAAAAGGAGATGATCTTCCCTTTTCCAAGTGAGTTTTACATTCTCCTGCCAGACAGACTTAGCAGTACCAGGAAGCATTTCTCTATCTCTCAGCGAAAGGAGAATTAATTAAATGACACAATTGCTTCTGGATTCTTCTACCACTGAAGTGCTTTTAAAAAAAAAATTATTGAAATATAGTTGATTTACAGTGTTGCGTTAGTTTCTTGTGTATACCAAAGTGAATCAGTTATACATATATCAGTGTTTTTTAGATTCTTCTCCCATATATAGGACATTACAGAATATTGAGTAGCATTCCCTGTGCTATCCTGTAGGTCCTTATTAATGATCTCTTTAGTAGTATGTGTATGTCAATCCCAGTATCCTAATTTATCCCTCCTCCCCTCCTGGCCATAAATTTGTTTTCTATATCTGTGACTCTGTAAATAAGTTCTTTTGTACCATTTTTTTTTTTTAGATTCCACATATAAGCGATATCAGATGATATTTGTGTTTGACTTACTTCACTCAGTATGACAGTCTCTGTGTCTATCCATGTTGCTACAAATGATTTTATTTTGCTCTATTTTATGACTGAAGTGAAGTTTCTTTTCTTATGCTAAGTCTACCCATTTCAAAAAAGAGAAATGTAGGCCCCTCAGTTTTATAGAAGCACTTCATCACTTTAAACAGTACAAACGTTTGCCTGAAAAGAGAAAAGAAAAGTTTGCCAACACTGGCAAACATTTTATCAATTGTTAAACATTTCAGTGTTAAAGTCAGGACTGTTTGCCTGAAGCAAGGGCTCTACCAAGAGTGGAGGTATGAACAGTTATTTCATTCTGGTTCTTTTCCCAGCTTCTCTTCCTGTAAATTTTCTCTGTCTGGAATGCTGATGGGAAATGTTATTTTGTTTTTGTTTGCAGCAGTTCTGTTGTTTTGATTTTGTCTGAGTGGTATGGAAAACAGTACGTCACTTAGAGTGGGTGTTTTGTCTACCGGCCATTTGGCCATTGCACATATATTTCTCATACTTATTACATGATGACAAGGGAACCAAAAAGGAACAATTTTCCAGTTGAATTTTTTCTTTCCAGTTTAATAATAGTGAAAAAAGAAAACAAGGTTAATAGATTTAGCAGTTTGATGGTACTTAAGATGTGATAGCTGACTTGAGGTGGTTTTGTTTTTTTTCCTTCGTTCCTGTGGTTCAGGGCCTATTTAGGCGAAGGGGAGATTAATGCATAGATCAGTTTCTATAATAAACTGCCTATGGATCGTGTTTCACTTTTTGCAGAGAGTTGTGAAATACTGTAATTTAAGTAGGAAAATTCATAAAAGGATAATAAACAATTTTAACATCATTCCTGTGCTTAGCTTGGAATACTCTGGCCCTGGTTTTAGGCCACATGTAACATAACCTCTACCGATAAATGGATTTTAATTAAAATGAATCGAAATGAAATTTGGATGAAAACCCAGAATACAAATCTCGAAGAATAACTTAAGGCTGTTTACTGGCTCGGTTTGGACATGCTTTATCTGAAATCATTCTCCACATTTGCAATGTTAAGGAACATATTGCCAGAGTGTAGAAGTTAGCTCTACAAGTAAGTAATTTTTGGTGTAGTACAAAAATATAAAATGGAAACGATGATTAATTTTTCAATTTCTCTCTGCAGATATCTAATCATTGTAGCCATGGACTGCCAAAGGCTCCCATTAAAGATTTAAAATGCAAGAGGAAGGTAGACTCCAAAAGATGGGATTTGGGATTAAATAATGTAAAATAACTTCAGGGCACTAGTGAAAGAGTAGCTATTGGCACAAGAAGAGATTCACTCAGACTTTTTTTTTTTGAGAGCCACTTAAAATATTGACACCAACTTACATACAGTGTCATAGACATGATATTAATAAAATGATTTACAATACTGATTAAAATATGAAGGTATTTTTGTCTTTAGACATTCATTTATACTAATTAATAATAATAGTAATAACAGACTGGCAGAAAAGCTCCATGGAAATTCACATGACTGTTTTGTACACTTTAAATATTGCTCTCTTTATTAAAGGCCTGCAGTGTTACACTGAATATATGTTGCTTCTGCCTTGAGAATTTTAATATTAGTTGGGGAAATGTAGTATTTGGGGGGTCACCCGTGTATGTACAGCATGATTTTCTTCAAATTAAGGGAACTTTTATAATCCCAGTAGAAGGGGACATCACCGCCTCAGTATATAAAAGCTGTCAGTAAGGTCCAGCCGGGCTTCTCCGAGCTCCGCCGTACTGTCTTTATCACTTTGCTCAGTTCCACATAATAACATCTTCATCTGAGATTGCTGTGGCACAGGGGAACTGCATTTGTTGATCAAATTTGGCTGGATAACACTGTGATCTCGTATCCTGAAGTGCGGAGATGTGCCTGGAATATGTAAGTGCAGAGCTGGCCTCTTGATTGATTGATTCTGCCTGTCACAGAACAAGATAACCGGATCAGTAAATACTCCGTGCACTTCAGCATCATCTCCACAATCAGAAGTGAGAGCATCATGGTGCTGGAAAACACCGGGGCATCATGGGAATGCACACAGCTCAGAGTGATCCCCAGGAACCTAGATACACACGCGCGCACACACACACACACACAGAAGATTCTTTGTGTGTGGGTTTTCAAAACAGCCTACAGAAGAGTCTTTTCTGTCTGTTTAGAACGCTTCCTGGTTATAAAAGTCGAGTTTATTTTGTAGCTGTCATCTTGGAGGTGTTCACCATTTATCATAAAAAGTTGTTATTTGAGTTGTGTTTACAAAGGAGATTTCTGATGCAGATTAGGAAGACGGGGCTGGATAAGAGGTCAGTAGTGGTCTCAAGCACAAAAGGCGCTTGCACCCAAGATCTGCTCCTATGAAAATAAACTTTGTGTTTAAACAGATGGGCCAAACACATGTAAACAAGTTGTTTAAACTTTTACTAAATTCCCAGCGAGTGCCTTTCAAAATTAGCATGGGTTGCCAAATTTGGTGTTTAATTACACAGGGTTCAAGAAAAGTTGAAAGAAGGGAACTGTGTGAATCTTTGGGAGACAGGATGATGACAGGTCACATGGTGACATATATTATTCATGGTGCCTTGATGGTCCCCCTGATGGTGTTTGTCACCATGTCCCTTCTGTTGCCTCTCACATGCTTGTCTTTTCCTCCCATAAGACCCGAAGTGTCTTGAAGGCAAGGACTGACTGCCTTTTTATTCCTGTGTCTCTGTCCTTGGATTCCTGAAGACTGCCCTCTGCAAGCTCTCTAGCCCACAGCAAGTGTGTTCAGGAGGACTGAAGTGCTGGGCTCCCTTTCTGAAAGAGTTTGCAAATGAATACTTTGGAGATTGTCTTGGTCTCCAGGAGATGAGTGGTGTTATAACTTAAGGTTGTCCTTTAGGGGAATGTCATTGTTTTCTTAAAGTCAAGCAATCTAACCCGTCTTCTTTCATCTTGTTTTCATGAGGCCGAGTGGGAGATTGCGATCAGTTGCTGAAACTTGGTGTTTCTGTCACCACTGGCTACCTAAAATTACTGGAAGATACTGTTACTTCTCGTTTTCTGTGTGTGGAAGATTTTACCGGAAAATGCTAAGGAGGGTTTGTGGCCCCCTCACCTGTGAATCTTGCAGAGGCCTCCAGGTGACTCGTGGTATTCCATCGGACCTTCTAGTTGTCTGAGGTGCCTCTCAGGTGGTTGACGTCTAGCCCGTTGTAGCCCAGTTGCTCTTTTTCCTTTTTCTGTTTTGTTTGGCTGCAATCAGTCCTCACCCTCTTCCTGCCTCATAGTTTGACCACATGGATCACATGGCAAATTAAAGGGGAAGGTGGGGGTTAGGACCTGTTGTGAAGTCAGGAAAGTTCTGTCTCCGAATAAGTTTCTCCCATGGAAGGTACACACCAGTTACAACCAGCATTTCAGTAGAGATTTTTATATAGTGAGACCAGGTCTCACACTTAAGGAAAAATTATGACCGCTTTTGAAATGTCTGGTTAGTCCTTTGCGACTTACTTACTTTTTATTTGGAATGATTAAAAAAGCCTCTTGGCAGAACTGGTCTCCTTTCTTAATTTTTTGAATATAAAGAAGCTTAATTGAGTTTAATGTTTCTTAAACCAAAAAAAAAAAAAAAGTGAGGTGTTGATGATTTTAGAGAAGTCCTTCTGGGAAACAGGTTTTGATTCTTTTTTCATAAAAAAAAAAAAAAAGTGGCATTCCCTTTCACTTTGGTGAAAGCTATTCCTAGTAACGTTTTATAAAATCATTTTCTTTTCAGGGTGTGTTTTATTTCCTTTCCATCTCTTTCAGGAAAGAGAAAGTGTTTTTTATTGGATATTTTTGTTTCAGTCCTGTTTCCATTATTTTTGCCAAAATTCATGGGAGTTCACTTTCCGTTTAAATGCCTGAAATATTCCTTGAAGAATCTGCATTTTGGGACAACTAGGAAAAAGGCTATGTAAATTGGTTTAAAGAAGAAAAACAGTTGTGACTCTAGTCAGCTTAACCACTCACTTTTTCCTTTACTTTATAATTTTGGAGGCAAAAAATTTCAAGTGTAATGGGCTGCGGGTGGGAGAGGGCATGAGTTGGAAGTTCTAAGGAAGTTTGGTATTTGTTGTATGATAAAGCGTATCTTAGTTTTCAAGTGAAAGGAATGAGTAAACTTTATTCCTTTAAAGAAAGAAACAGTCAGTAGATTTGTTAGGAGAAATTACAAAACTGATTCTTAAAAAAAATAATGTACACTCTCTTGTGAAGTACTCTTGGCTAAAAGATGTTGGTGAAAACCATTTCCTAGTTTTTGAATAGACTGTATAAATAAATATGTTTGTCTTTTGGGCATTCTTGGGAATTTATATTAGGAAGTTTCTGTTCTGATGATATTCCTTTTTTTTCTTAAGCAAAGTGTGGTCTGTTCTGTTTTAGAATCAGCTCTCCTTTGATTACTTTAAATTCAGGATTTTCCAGTATGTAGACACCATCCTAGTGTTTTTCTAATCCTTATATGGAACCAAAACCATTTGCGATGGGCTAGTCTTTATCTTTGAACCAGGACTATAGATTTCTGCATTTGGGGGGTGGAGCTGATGGGTTGGTATTTTGCTTTCTGTCTGGAATCATATAGACAGACTCACATTTGACTGATGAGACATTGATCCTTGATCTCCCAGTCACCGTGGTGAAAAAGAGGGAGCATTTTCTCACTAATATCTGTGGGTTACCGCTTTCTAACATTTCTATTGTCTTGAGAGAAAATTTTTAAAACTGGTGAAAAATGGGCAAGTGTGTGGCTTATATGAAGATTATGCTGCTCCAAACCGTGGGACTTGTTTATTTTGGCCAGCTTCTGTGGCAAGACTGACATATTTATGCAGAAAGCTCATATTTAGTATTAACTTGGAATTTTGCACATCTGAATGGTGAAGGAAACAGAACGCAAGATTTCACTGTTATTCATGTTTTTCCTTCTTCTTCTGAAGACACATAGAGAAGACACATTTTCTCATCGTCTCCCCATGCTTGGCCACCTGAGCCTGTGACCAATCAGATTGCTTGACAGTGCTGCGGCGGCTGGGCTCTAAAAGCCACCACGTTTCTCCCAAAAGAGTTAATAAAAATGTTCATTGCTCGAGGAAAGCCTATATACAGTAGTCTGTTTGTCCTGTGTTTCAACCACCTGAGTCACAGCCAAAAAAGCAATTGTCTACTACATATTTCAAACAGATGCTGAGGGATAGAATGGGTGACCAGAATTCACAGCAATAAAACCCTACTCTCCAAGTTCCCTTGAAGGAAGTGAACTCGTAAAACTTTTGCTGCTGACTTATTTGTCCAGGCCTTTGAACTATTTAACATTAATTTAGCCTACAAATCATTGGCACCTCCATTTTTCATTGAAGTATCAGGGCCTGTTAAAGACAGACCTTCCAGGGTGTGCCTGGAAGAAAAAAAAAAAAGATTCTGGAAGGAGATCTACTCATTTAACTGTTATTCATGCACATTGTTTTTATTGAAGCCAGCCTTATGTACATTCAGAGTTCTTTAACTCAGAAAGTAATTCTTTTGAGTTTATGTTTGCTGGTGTGTGTGATTATAGAAATGTAATCTGTATAGATTATAGAAATGTAATCCATGTAGATGGGCCACCAGCTTGCTTTTTTTCCTTCCATTTGTTTCTGTTGTATTGATACATCTTCTAATAAGGAAAAACAGACCAGTGGCCTTGGAAGAAGGATGGCTGTAGTGATTGGAATAATAAATACTACCAGGAAAATTAGAGGAAATGTGAAAAATAATGGAGAGATTTACTCCAAACTGAAGTGTCTTGTAGCTAGAATGTTGGTAGCATGTCATACTATGTTCATCTAGGGGCTCTGATGAATTAACCAGAGTAGATAAAGGGTACCATCATCCAAAGGAAGCTTTTTGGGGTTCCTTTCCATCTACTTAGTAGCAGTGGATGGCGTAGAAATTGCTTGTTTCCTAAACTTTCTAAAAGAGCAGTATTCTCTCTTCCTACCATATCTCTTATCTAGTTCCTTATAGCTTCAGAACTTTTAAATGGCTTTCTTTTCTTAAAGCTCAGAAGAAACCTCAGAGAACATTGGAAATAAGAAACGAATGGGTCAGATAAAGCTTGCAGATGCCAAAACACGTGGCTTTTTAATTTTCATCTGACACTTTGAAAATCCAGGGAAGACTCTTCTGTCTCAAGTGGGTTCTGCATATACATGTCACCATCCCAGCTCCCCATTTGATTTTCATCACAACATGTATTATAAGCTGAAATGATCCTAGAATGATGTTCTTATACATTGTCTTTTGCTTATAATACGTGTGAATGTACTTCCAACAAGGTGACAGCTGTGTCACATTCTTTGCTGCATCCCTGGCACATGGCATGTAAAATATCTCACCAGAATGGACAGTTACTCCAAAAATCTCAACTATCTTTTTAAAATAATTTAAGTAAGTAATTGGGTGGTGGGGGGCGCCTTGCTGAGTCTTCATTGCCGCATGGGCTTTTCTCTAGTTGCAGCAAAGGGGAGCTACTCTCTGCTTGCGGTACGCAGGCTTCTCATTGTGGCTGCTTTTCTTGTTGCGGAGCCCAGGCCTTTGGGCACACCACCTTCAGGAGTTGGCGGCTCCTGGGCTCTAGAGCCCTGGATCAATGATTGTGGCACACAGGCTTAGCTACTCTATGACAAATGGGATCATCCTGGACCAGGGATCAAACCCATGCATTAACAGGTGGCTCTTTACCACTGAGCCACCTGCGATGCCCCAGCAATCTCAACTCTTTTAATGGGAGACATCTTAATGGAATGGGCTCCTCCTTCAGTTAGAATAGAACTTCTGGAAAGATGGTATTGATAATGCATATTTCGAAAGAGACTTAAAGACAAAGGCTGTGGGAAGAAATGGTTAACCAGAACTCCAGGCTAGTATTTAGTTGCATTTGTCCAAATATTTTAGCCAGGTTCAGTTCACTGAGTATCTCTTATACCCTGTAATTTAGTATACAGTTTCAGCTTTCTAAATAATGGCTTGCTAATGGTAAATGTTGTTTAACTTTCTAATTCAGGAGAGCTACCTGTTCAGCAGAATTTTTAAAATTGTAAGTGATGATTGAAACCAGGTTAAAAAGCACTTAAGGTACATTTGACTGACGGCTTGGCGTCTCCTTGGATGGGCCTGTGACTTTCAGTCTTTTTGAATCTAAATATAAACTGCAGGTAGGGATTTTTCTCATTTGGTTCAGAACTACAACGTATCCTTACTTAACAAGGTTTTCCCATCTGGGTAAGTCATGCATTATTTTTTGGTTATTCTGATCTAAAATGTTGACTCTTCTCTCCACTGCCTTCAATTATAGATGCTCATAACTGTAGATTTTTTTTTATGTGAAGTAGTTCTTACAGTCTCCTGATTCCCTCCAAGACACTATTTTTTAAATCAGACTAAAATGATCATAATCACCTAACAGATCTCTGTAGCCTTATTTGATGCAGTCATCCAAACTTGATTTTTTTCTCTCTTAAGCACAACTCTGATCACTTTATTCTCTTCTTTCCTAATTTAACTATGAAATTCAGTCTAAACACCTTAGCTTGTTATGTGGGAAATAGATGGATTAAACGTAGTCAGACGACACCGTAGAGGAAGGAGATGAGGGGAACGGATTGCAAGAGTAGCATTGGCATATAGATACTACCATGTGTAAATAGCCAGCTGGTGTGAAGCTGCTGTTAGCACAGAAAGCCCAGCCCAGTGGACTGTGATACCCTAGAGGAGTGAGATGCGGGGAGAGTTGGTGGTGGCGGCGACGTGGAAGGGAGGCTCAAGAGGGAGAGGATATATGTGTATGTATGGCTGATTCATGTTATACAGCAGAAACATACACAACATTGTAAAGCAATTTCACTTCAGTTTTTTTTTAAAGTAGAAAAAAAGAAAACCACCACACATGTTCTTTGCCACTTGTGTCATCAAGAGATGGAGTCTCACTCAGTCCCACTCACATTCACCTTGGACGTCCTTTCGTTTGTTTTGGCCAGTCCAATGTAGTGGAAGGGCCATCATGCGAGTTCCAAGTTTGGGAGCTTCCTCCTTAGTTCTTTTGGGGCACACTACCATGTAGGGATGTTCAGGCTAGACTGCTGGATGATGAGAGGCCACTTTTAGGGGGAAAGAATGGAAATACTCACATCTTGAGGGTCAGATGAGCTCCCAGATGAAAGCAGTTGCACAAGCGATCCCCTGCCAAAGAAGAACCGCCTAGCTGAGCCCAGACAGTCCTCAGATTTTTAGGGAAAAAAAAAAGTTTAATCATCCCAAGTTTTAGGGTGGTTTGTTACAGAACTATATATTACTGAAACAGGAACCTTGAAAATCAGGCCTAAATTTCTCCCTCTTGTCATATTCTTTGTTTTCCTAGGCCTTTCTCAAATGTCAGCCGAGCTTGACTCAGAAGCCCACATAAAAGGTTAATGTTTCCCTCTGCTTATGCCTCATCTTCCACTTGGACCATCTTTACCCTCTCTTCTTTTCAACTTGTCACCTTTCTGAAGCTTAGTCACCTCCCTCTCTAGTCTTCCTTTCCCAAAGCCCCCATGACTCAGTGACTCGTGACCCCTCTTGGCCCTCTGTAGTCCCAGCTGCATTGACCTGGGCGTTGGTGGGAAGATGACAGTTAGCTCTTTGGGCACATCACATTCTCTGTGTGGGACTTAATTCCCACATCTGTGAAATTACTTGTCTGATTTGTCAAACCTCTTTCTACCTCTTCTGTTCTAGAACAGAGCTGCCCAACAGAATGTTCTGTGGTGGTGAAAATGTTAATATGTCTGTGTTCTTCCATGCCGTGGCCAGTATAGCTCTCTGGCACTTGAAATGTGTTTAGTGCAACTGAGGAACTGAATTTTTAATCTCAGTTAATGGCAGTTACTTTAAATGTAATTAGCGACATGTGACTCTTGGCTTTATATTTTTGGGCTCCAAAAATCACTGCAGATGGTGATTGCAGCCATGAAATTAAAAGACGCTTACTCCTTGGAAGGAAAGTTATGACCATCCTAGATAGCATATTCAAAAGCAGAGACGTTACTTTGCCAACAAAGGTCCGTCTAGTCAAGGCTATGGTTTTTCCAGTGGTCATGTATGGTTGTAAGAGTTGGACTGTGAAGAAAGCTGAGTACCAAAGAATTTGAAGTGTGGTGTTGGAGAAGACTCTTGAGAGTCCCTTGGACTGCAAGGAGATCCAACCAGTCCATCCTAAAGGAGATGAGTCCTGGGTGTTCATTGGAAGGACTGATGCTTGAGGCTGAAACTCCAATACTTTGGCCACCTCATGCGAAGAGCTGACTCATTGGAAAAGACCCTGATGCTAGGAGGGATTGGGGGCAGGAGGAGAAGGGGATGACAGAGGATGAAATGGCTGGATGGCATCACCGACTCGATGGACATGAGTTTGAGTGAACTCTGGGAGTCAGTGATGGACAGGGAGGCCTGGCGTGCTACAACTCATGGGGTCACAAAGAGTCAGACACGACTGAGCGACTGAACTGAACTGAACTGAACTCTTGGCTACCACTGAAAACAGTCCATAGAATTCTGTGGAATTGAAATGAAAACGTCCATGTTTGCATAATGCCAGCAAAGGTTTAGTGTTTGATTTTCACAAGAGTATCAGAACTTACTCTTTGGGATACTTTTCAGAACCACAGATACAAATGACCTAGAGGCTGGATGTTTCCCCAGTGCCTGACCTCCCTCTCCTTATCTGACATTTTCCTTGGCTTTCACCTTCACCTCTGCCTCCAGCCAGCACTGAGCCCACTCTTCGCTAGGAGTGTAAATCATCCCCTACTTTTGATCACAGCTCAGGCAGACACCAACAGCTTGATGTGGAATTGTAGTTTTTTACAAAACCCCAATAGGCCCAATGTTGGGGACGGGGAGAAACACAGACACAGCAATGTCAATTGAAAACCAGCCGGGTGGCAAGCGCAGTGCAGTGTAGTGGGAATGGAGCTGCCTTCGGCCTTTTGGATGATTGGGGACACAGTAGAGATATTGTGAAATTACCTCTTTATTGGTTCTTGAGCCTTCTGCCGTAAATGACTCTTCTGGAAGGAAGAGAAGAGAATCCCGGAATTCAGCTTGTATTTAAGACATGCACTTGACAGTTGTACCTTCAGTCTGTAATTTAGCAGAATGGGACCTGAGGGCATCTTCCATTGGGCTAATTTCCCATCTAAGCATCGTTATGTTAACCAGGGCTTCTGTGCTCTTGCTTATCTTTACTCTCATTTATTGCATTATAAGTAATGTTGGTGAACCGATCCAGTGGATCTTGCTAAATCTTGATCTGTTTCACCCCCTCAGTTCTTTGGGGAATGGAATATTGGAGAAAATCTTATCACATTTCTGAACCAACAGTTGAAATAGCATAAAAAAGGACTAATGAAGGTCCTTGGTCTCAACTTGACTTCCACAAACCAATAAGATCTGTTTACACTCAAGGCAAATGAGTTGTTTGGGTGAAAAGCTCCCTGTAGACTTTTTTTCCTTCAGTATATTACCCAGCATAGTCAGGTCTGGTCTAGAATTGACTCCTGTGTTTCACCAAATTCACTTGCTGCTTTTCCTCTTGCTGTAATTTAAGACAGACTCTTCTGTCTTCTCTGGTGAGAGACGATAACTTGGTGACTCCTTTGTAATAACCCATCATAGACTTGAGGTAGGCAGTTATTAAGTTGCCCCTTGCTGCTGCAGCTAAGTCGCTTCAGTCGTGTCCGACTCTGTGTGACCCCATAGACAGCAGCCCACCAGGCTCCCCCATCCCTGGGACTCTCCAGGCAAGAACACTGGAGTGGGTTGCCATTTCCTTCTCCAATGCATGAAAGTGAAAAGTGAAAGTGAAGTCACTCAGTCGTGTCCGACTCCCAGCGACCCCATGGACTTCAGCCCACCAGGCTCCTCCATCCATGGAATTTTCCAGGCAAGAGTACTGGAGTGGGGTGCCATAGCCTTCTCTTTTTCAGGCTAAGTCATCATAGCCCTTTTAACCTTTACTTGGAGCTTCCATTTTCCATCGTCTTGATTATTCTATTTGCCTCTCTCTGGATTTTTTTCCAAACTTTTATAGTTTTCTGAAAACATGCCATCATAAAGGAGATCCTTGATATCTTGCTCCCAGTTTCTGCTGCTGTTTTGATGCATCCAGTAGACTTTTTCTTTTAATTTACATTTTTTAGTGGGGGAGTGTGACCTGTGGACAGACAGAGTAATTCAGAGATCTGATGACTTTTTCAATCCTATGTTTATCTGTATTTTAATTTGGGAATCCTTTTTATATTTGACTACCTTGTTTATTTTTAAATTATTTTTTATTGAGATGTAATTGATATAACATTAAATTAGTTTCAGTTGTATAACAATGATTTGATAAATGTGTATATTGGCAAACTGATCATCACAGTAAGTCTAATTAACATCCATCGCCTCACATAGTTACAGGTTTTTTATTAGTGATTAGTACTTTTAAAATTAATTTTTATTGGAGTCTAAGTGATTAACAGTATTGTGTTAGTTTCACAGTGTATAGCAAAGTGAATCAGTTATAGGTATACATATACCCACTTTTTTTTTTTTTTGTAAAGATTCATTTCCCATACAGAGTATTGAGTGGAGTTCTCTGTGTTATACAATAGGTGATGAGTACTTTTAAGATCTGCTCTCTTAGCAACTTTCATTAAGTCACCATGCCGTATGTTACATCCCCAGGACTTACTTACTTTAAAATTCGAAGTTTGTATCTTTTGACCTCCTTCACCCATTTTGCCCAGCACAAGCCCCATCTCTGGTAACAATTGATCTGTTCCCTTGTGTCTTTTAGTTAATTTTCCCTTAGACTGAGTATATGGTATTATTACTTTATTTATTTATTTTGTGGCTGTGTTGAGTCTTAGTTGCGGCACACGGGGCCTTTTGTTGCGCTGCGTGGACTCTGGTTATGATGCACAGGCTCAGCAGCACCACGGCATGTGGGATCTAATTCCCTGATAAGGAACTGCAAGCCAGAATCTTAACCACTGGGTCAAGAGGGAAATCCTATATGGTATTATTTTATAGAAAGACTGGTTCTCCATTGCCTCTACTGTATGTGGACAGCTGTGGTTCAGAGTGGAAGGGGCAGTGAAAGGGACACGTGTGTTGATTACTGAGCTCACGTAGGCCCCAGGGTCTCTGCTCAGTGTCTAAGCTGTTCACTCGTGAGTTAACGTGAATGAATCAGAAGAAAGAGCCCAGGAGACCCCCTGACTTTACCTGAACTTGTCTTTTTCTTCTGTTCTCTTATCAGTCACTTTTATATCTTCCTAGCAAGGTCAGGATCTCCAGTCACTGCTATTATTCATTTCTCTACTATCTGATTCTCTGTTTCCTACCTTAGAACAGAAGCTTTGTGAAGACAGGAAGCTTGTCTGTCTTCCTAACTCATGTTTGCATCACTAGTGTGTAGCTAGCTATCTCTTGATGGAAGGCAGGAATGAAGGAACAACTTGGTACCAGAAAATTTCCATTTTTGTCTTCATAATGCTCCTTGTTCGCTGTAACACTGGATAATACACTTAATATTGCTGGTATTTGTTTCCTCTTCTTTTGAAAGAATAGCTCAAAAGATACGTTGAAAACATCTGTAAGTCTCAACTTTGCCCCTAAACTAGGAGATTTCAGATTCACTGAACTGACTTACCTTATGAGGTATAGGTGAGTGGGTAATTTATCTATTTATAGTTAAGAAACATGTGTTTCGGGGTAAATTTTTTCATGCTGCCTTCCTTATCTTTTCAATATTTTGATATTATTTTGTTCCTGGGCCCAGAGAACTGTTTGTTTTTTTTTTTTTTAAGGTACTGAGAATTTGGAGGCATTAAGAATTCTTAAGTCCTTTCTGTGTTAGATAGACTAGTTTCGATCTCCATGTTGTCAGCAACCTTTTTGGCTTCTATTCCAACACTCCGGGGCTCCCCTGGTGGTTCAGAGGGCAAAGCGTCTGCCTGCAATGCAGGAGACCAGGGTTCGATCCTCTGGTCAAGAATATCCCCTGGAGAAGGAAATGGCAACCCACTCCAGTACTCTTGCCTGGAAAATGCCATGGACGGAGGAGCCTGGTAGTCTGTGGTCAATGGGATGGCAAAGAGTTGTACACGACTGAGCAACTTTACTTTTCTCCAACACTCTAAAACTACTTTGAAAATCTCTACCTATTTAGTTAATTTTCTAACATTGTTCTGAATGGTCTGCAACCAGAGTCAGGTCCAGGCCTAAACCAGTTGACCTCATTAACAAAAGATGGCATCGTCCAGTATCCTCACGATCCTCTGGCGTAATCCTCAAGAGCTGCATACAAGGTGCACACTCAGCCACAAGTCTGTGCTCTTCTAGTCCCACTCAAACCAGTCTTCTTTCTAGGCCTTGCAGCTGGCTTTTCCCCAGTCAGCTCTTGGTCAAGATAGCCACCATGTGCCCCTGCTTGTCCAAACCTCTCCCTGGCCAGTTTGGCTGCCGACACCAGTCTTTGCCCTGATATGCTGATGTGAGGAGCCCCACCCTCCTTCCTGTGCTTCCTGACCTCCTTGCTGGACAGAGAAATGTATCAGCATCACGCAGATTCTGCCTCCCTCTTGGAGCATTTCATAAATTCTAGATGTTAAACTAGCCTGTAGGCTCTAAAATCTGATTTCTTTGAATGGTATTAAATTACCAGTTATGCTCTGGCCTCTGCTCATGACAGGAGAGCTTCTCCTGCATTTTCCCTTCCGCCAGCACGAGACCAAATTCCCAGCAGCTCCTCGAACGTTCTGTGCCTTTGCACACACTAGCCTCCTTCCCCGAAATCTTCTTGAATCTGCCCTCTTCCCTTGCTCTTTTTTTCCCCAGACTCATTGGCTTCTTTTGCTCCTACTCAGCACACCCCTTCCCAGAGGCACCAACCCTACTGGATGGTGGTAGATGAGGGGCTTGTCTACCATAAGGCCATTGAAGCTGCAGACGTATCTTTCCCTTTCTGTGCCCAGTGCTGAGGACTCTTAGGCCGCACTGAGTGAATGAAGGAAGAACGGAATGGGGAAGGACACCCGCTGTCACATCCATAGCCTTGAGAATAGGATCCCATTATCCATTCAGCTTCCTCTTGAAAAATTCTTTTCTTTTTTTCCTGGAGCTGCTTCCCTTTTTCCTTGGGATGATTTGCTGTTAAAGACCACTCAGCGTCGTTCAGCAGTCCTCCCGATTCTTCTCGAAGTGAAATGCTCATCTGTAGCCTGTGTGTCCCCTGCCGGAGAGATTGCTATCAGCCAGTGAATCAGCGAGCACTTGCCGGCCGAGCCGAGGCTCACCAAAGGAACTCAGGGCCAAGCTATTTATTTATTTATTTTTAGCAAATAAGGGACTGTTTTCGTAAATCACCCATTTGCTTTATAGTTACCAGCTCGGTGGGGCTGTTTCCTCTGTTTCACTTCTGTTTCACATGTGCATTTCCCTGACATCAGGTAAGGATGTGTGCTCAGAAGTTTCTTTTCTAGAGGTGAAAATACCAAGTCTTTGTGGCTCAGAGTATGGTTCTTAGATTGCAGCTGAGAAATGAGGCGATGCCTTGAGTTCTCTCTCACAGGTCTGCCAGGCGAGGGCTTAGGTGTGTCTGTCAAGCGGCATCAGCGATTTCGGCCTGTGCTGTTTAGCCTGAACTGTCGTTGCAAGGAGGTCCTCGTGCCTCGGGGTTCAGGATGGTGGGCCCGTGTGGCTGTGGAGTACATGATATACAGCTGGTCTGAAGTGAGACGTGTTCTATGTGGACAACACACTGTAGATTTTAAAGGCTTAGTATTTTAAAAAGGGCAAAATATATCTTATTGAGAATTTCATGTTGATTTCATGTTCAAGTGATAGTATTTTAGAAATAAGGGTTAAATTGGTTTATTTAAATCCACCCGTTTCATTTATTTTTTTCAGCTTGCCTACCAGAAAATTTAAAATGACATATGTGGCTCACGTTCTGTTTTCTCTTGCATAGCTCTCTACTAGAGGTTTCAGCATAAGGTTGCATCTCAAACTGGACTCAAGCACTTTTTTAGTGTATCTGGATTCTCCAGGTGTCTTTCCTTGTCGCCTGGAGGGTTACCTTCAGAATACGTGTCCTTCATAGGCTCCTCTGTCCCTGGGATTCTCCAGGCAAGAACACTGGAGTGGGTTGCCATTTCCTTCTCCAATGCATGAAAGTGAAAAGTGAAAGTGAAGTCGCTCAGTAAGTGTCCGACTCTTCGTGACCCTATGGACTGCAGTCTAGCAGGCTCCTCCATCCATGGGATTTTCCAGGCAAGAGTACTGGAGTGGGTTGCCATTGGGCTGCCGTCTATGGGGTCACACAGAGTCAGACACGACTGAAGCGACTTAGCAGCAGCAGCAGCAGCAGTCCTTCATAGGATTGACGCATATGTATGGCTGAGTCCCTTGGTTTTTCACCTGAAACTACCACAGCATTGTTAATTGGCTCTGCTGCTGCTACTGCTGCTAAGGCACTTCAGTCATGTCTGACTCTGTGCGACCCCACAGATGGCAGCCCACCAGGCTCCCCCGTCCCTGGGATTCTCCAGGCAAGAATACTGGAGTGGGTTGCCATTTCCTTCTCCAATGCATAAAAGTGAAAAGTCAAAGTGAAGTCACTTAGTCTTGTCCGACTCTTAGCGACCTCATGGACTGTAGCCTACCAGGCTCCTCTGCCCATGGGATTTTCCAGGCAAGAGTACTGGAGTGGGGTGCCATTGCCTTCTCCGGTTAATCGGCTCTACCCCAATACAAAATTAAAAATTTAAAGTTTGGGGGGTGGGGGGGGGATGGATGTCCGATAAAGGAATGGACTTTGGATTAACAAAAACCTGAGTCTCAGTCCCAACTCTCTCTCTGTAGCCTGTACACCAGCTTCTGAAACCTCTGAATCTCAGGTGGGTCAGCTGTATATATGGAAGAAAGACCTTCTGAATTCACTGTGGTTAGACTTGGGGTAATACAGTAATTTTCTAGTAATATAGGGGAATTTTGTGACAATAATTGAATAATTGTATTTTTCCAAGGTAACAAAAATCAGAGACTCTATTTTGAAATTTTATTGCCAAAAAAAAAAAAAAAAAAAGAAAACCCACCCCTTGGAGTCATTTTTGGTTCATCTGCCAGTTCTTAGAAATGAGACCGTGATAGCTGATGTTCCCTGAGAGCTACATGCCCGCCAGTGTGCTTTCCAGAAATTGTCTTACCTGATCCTCAAAACAACCCTGAGGGGAAGTCCTTTTATTGTCTCCGTGTAATAGATGCCACATTCAGGCATGCTGCGGCCGCGTGACTTGCCTAAGGTCGCACAGCTAGTACGTGGTCAACTGACCATTGAGCCTAGGAGGTCTGACTTCAGAGCCACACTCCTTGTTTCTACCCAGGATTGTCCACCAGTGAATAGAGGACAGCACAAAAGATCCATGAGCCAACAAATGCTCACGGGAAACATGCTTCCCGTGGACACCTACTCTCATGATGTTAGGGGAGACTCCTAAAATATCTGCCTTAGTGAATTTTCCCTGGTTTGTACAGCAAGCTGAAATATATCCAGGGTTTAGAGCTTCCCTCAGAGAATATTTGGATTCCCAGGCCCATTGCAGTCTGAATAGGGCTGAAGCAGTTCCGAGATAGAATTATATGAGGGAAAACAGATTGCCTGGTATCTAGACCATGATGCACTTTTTGTTCTTAAGGGCCTTGCCTCAAATGTATGCAGTCGTTGCAGTCCCTAGTATGCTCTGTTCACATGTATACAGTAGGGACTCCATAAATGCTGTTTATTGCAGGGCTTCTGAAAACACACCTTTAGAAAGCAAAGCATCCAATATGTGAAAATGACCATCACTCATTCTGTTCAGTTGTCTGACCTGTGATGTGGATGTGGCCCCTCATCGTGTATGATTGTCTCATACAAGTTGCCTTTCACTGGAGCTAAGCTCTGAGTGGTTTTACTTCCATGATGCTGGCATTCTCCTCATTACCTGAATGTGACCATCTACTCCCCAGAGACACAACCTAGCCATTTCATGATGTGTATCTTTCTTTGTCATCCTGTGTTTAACCAAGAGCATTAGCAGACACTGATGCAGTATTTTCTTTTCAAGTAGGATCCTAGTTCTGAGGTGGACTAGAGACGGTGGGGTGGGTGGTTTCTGTTTGCAGTTCCAAGCCTCCATATCATTTGGAAAGGTGAGATACATGTCTGTGTTTGATGCCAGGGCTTAGACTCCTTGGCAGGAAATACCTGCAGACTTAAAAAGTCCCTGGAGAGTATTTAATTCAAGGCAAAAGTTTGGATTGTTGAGAGCTAAAATGAAACTTTGCAGCCGCAACCTTTACTAACTTAGCTACTTCTCCCCATCCTACCAGCATATTCGCTGGTCTGAGCACTTGTCTGGAGAGGCTGGAGGAGCGGGTGAGTTGGGATACACAGATGCGTTATGGGAGGCACCTTCAGCACATGCATTGCAATTGCCAGGCAGACCTCTGTGCCTTTAACTGGTTGTTAAACAGAAAGCAGGATGTGCTTATCTGACTAGCAACTCCATTGGTAAACACTCCGTCCCAAAGTTCAGCATTCTGATTTTAGGTGGGCCAGCGTGGGGCTGGAGAGGTGGTTACCAGGGAACGCCCGCTCCGGGCAGGTGGAGAAGGGCGAGGGAGGGAAAGTTAGCTGCAGACTTGCTGAGTTGTTAGACAAAGCCTGTAAATACGTCAGCACGGGAGCGGGGCTTAGAGCCTTTCCATTGCACCCTTCTTCTTGTGCACGTGGGTAAACTGAGGCCCAGTGAACAGGACTCTGTGTTTGAATACTCACCAAAGCTAACATGTGTTGTTATCAATAACACGCCCGGCACTAGGCGGAATACTTCCTGTGTGTTCTCTCACTGAATGTCTTGACAGTTCTGTGCAGTTGATACTAATGTCCTACCCATTTTTCAGATGGGGAAACAGTGTCAGAGAATAAAATTGCTTCTTCAGGGCCAGAGAACACAGAAGTTCCGGAGCTTGGGTGTAGGAGCAGGTAGAGCCACTGCTATTTCCCCCTCGTGCCCGGGACTGCCTCAGCAAGGTGGGCCCAGGCATTGCTTAGCCTGACTCTCATGGAGCCCCATCGACTGTGGCAGATGCAGTGTGTGTGTAGGTGTGTATTAGTTTTTTATTGCGATGTAACTAAATACTGTGGATGGAGTAGCTTAAAACAGCATGTATTTATTATCTCACAGTTTCCAAGGAGTCCAGACCTGGTTTAACTGGGTCCTGTTGTTAGCGTCTCACATGTCTGTGATAAAGGTGTCAGCGGGGCCTCTTGTAAGAGGTGGTGTCCTCTTGTAAGATGGCTTGTTCAGAATTCAGAGAACTCAATTCATTACAGTCTTAGAACCAAGGCCCTGAGTTTCTAAAGGCCACCCTCTGTTCCCTGCCTTGTGGCCTCCCCTCAGCAAGGCAGCTTGCTTTTTCCAGGGCAGCAGAAGACTCTCTCTGTCCTCAGGTAGAGCCTCAGCTCTTCTTTTTAATGAGTTCACCTGAATAGGTCAGGCCCACCAAAGATACTCTTGATTATGTCAGTGCTAACTGATAAGGGACTTCTGTTACCTTTGCACAACCCTTTGCCCTACAGCCTGTTCAGTTCAGTTCAGTTCAGTTGCTCAGTCATGTCTGACTCTTTGCGACCCCTTGAATTGCAGCACGCCAGGCCTCCCTGTCCATCACCAACTCCTGGAGTTCACGCAAACTCACGTCCATTGAGTCGGTGATGCCATCCAGACATCTCATTCTCTGTCATCCCCTTCCCCTCCTGCCCCCAATCCCTCCCAGCATCAGAGTCTTTTCCAATGAGTCAACTCTTCGCACAAGGTGGCCAAAGTATTGGAGCTTCAGCTTTAGCATCAGTCCTTCCAAAGAACACCCAGGACTGATCTCCTTCAGAATGGACTGGTTGGATCTCCTTGCAGTCCAAGGGACTCTCAAGAGTCTTCTCCAGCACCACAGTTCAAAACCATCAATTCTTTGGCACTCAGCTTTCTTCCCAGTCCAACTCTCACATCCATACATGACCACTGGAAAACCATAGCCTTGACTAGACGGACCTTTGTTGGCAAAGTTAATGTCTCTGCTTTTGAATATGCTATCTAGGTTGGTCATAACTTTCCTTCCAAGGAGTAAGCGTCTTTTAATTTCATGGCTGCAATCACCATCTGCAGTGATTTTGGAGCCCAAAAAAATAAAGTCTGACACTGTTTCCCCATCTATTTCCCATGAAGTGATGGAACCAGATGCCATGATCTTAGTTTTCTGAATGTTGAGCTTTAAGGAAATAGAGGAAAACAACAGAATGGGAAAAACTAGAAATAAGAAAATTAGAGATACCAAGGGAACATTTCATGCAAAGATGGGCTCGATAAAGGACAGAAATGGTAGGGACCTAACAGAAGCAGAAGATATTAAGAAGAGGTGGCAAGAATACACAGAAGAACTGTACAAAGAAGATCTTCACGACCAAGATAATCACAATGGTGTAATCATTCACCTAGAGCCAGACATCCTGGAATGTGAAGTCAAGTGGGCCTTAGAAAGCATCACTACGAACAAAGCTAGTGAAGGTGATGGAATTCCAGTTGAGCTATTTCGAATCCTGAAAGATAATGCGGTGAAAGTGCTGCACTCAATATGCCAGCAAATTTGGAAAACTGAGCAGTGGCCACAGGACTGGAAAAGGTCAGTTTTCATTCCAATCCCAAAGAAAGGCAATGCCAAAGAATGCTCAAACTACTGCACACTTGCACTCATCTCACACACTAGTAAAATAATGCTCAAAATTCTCCAAGCCAGGCTTCAGCAGTACGTGAACTGTGAACTTCCAGATGTTCAAGCTGGTTTTAGAAAAGGCAGAGGAACCAGAGATCAAATTGCCAGCGTCCCCTGGATCATTGAAAAAGCAAGAGAGTTCCAGAAAAACATCTATTTCTGCTTTATTCACTATGCCAAAGCCTTTGACTGTGTGGATCACAATAAACTGTGGAAAATTCTAAAAGAGATGGGAATACCAGACCACCTGACTGCCTCTTGAGAAACCTATATGCAGGTCAGGAAGCAACAGTTAGAACCGGACATGGAACAACAGACTGGTTCCAAATAGGAAAAGAGTACGTCAAGGCTGTATATTGTCACCCTGCTTATTTAACTTCTATGCAGAGTACATCATGAGAAACGCTGGGCTGGAGGAAGCACAAGCTGGAATCAAGATTGCCAGGAGAAATATCAGTAACCTCAGATATGCAGATGACGCCACCCTTATGACAGAAAGTGAAGAGGAACTAAAAAGCCTCTTGATGAAAGTGAAAGAGGAGAGTAAAGAAGTTGGCTTAAAGCTCAATAGCCTAATCAAGGGAATGCTAATTTATCATATCCACAGGTCCTCCCCATACCCACTGGAAGGCCATAGTAACAAGGAGACATCTTAGTATTCTGTCACCACAGACACTAACACAGATGCTTGTCATTAAGCTTCATGGAGGGAAAGACAGGAGGAGGCAGGAGTGACTGAACTCTGGGATTGCTATGGTGCAGGGGAGTGTGTGTAGAACAGGAGACAGCAGAGAAGCAGTATTTAGGAGCTCATGGGCATGGCAGCCCTGCAGTCGGAGGCTGCCTCTGCTGTTTCCTAGGCATGAGGTTGTAAAAAGGTTATTTGGTATCTCTGTGCCTGAGTTTCCCTGTCTGTAAACTGCAGGTGATGATCCTTCCTAGCATTTTGTGATGGCACATGAAATAATCAGCTTGCAGTAGAGTATGGCACGTAGTGAGTACTTGTCAAAGGTGTTAGTGGGTTTGGTGTCTCCTATTTGAAGATTACAAGGACATAGAGACAGAAAGGGGGAGTTATTTTTTTTCTGTGGGGTTGCTGGAATCATGGGCCTTCGAGGTGGCATTTGTGAGTTCATACTTTGTGTGTGACATGTGGATCTGAGTTGAGGAATTGAGTTATGGTTTGTTGGGAGGCCTACTGCTCACCTGTGGAAAGAGAGTCAGGGTGATGTAGTGGAAATAAGAATATCCTTAGAAGTTCTGGGACCAGTTTTGCCAATAATTCTCTTCTTGGGCTACCACCCGCTTCTTTGGACCTCAAGTTCCTTGTCTGTAACAAAGGTCCTTGGGAGAAGGTAGGTTCTGGGATTGGCAGGCTCTCTAAGGTGCCTGCTAGGTTTAAATATCATAGTTCTGTTGGCTGGTTCTCTGTACAGGGATGACCCCAAAGTAAATAAGGCTATTTCTTTAGCTCTGTCCAAAAAATAAGACTGTGTAGGCATGCCACCCCTACTGGAGATGTACTAATGGGAATTTATTTAGCTGGGCTGCTGGACTTTCCACCTGTGTCTTTCTCCCGAGTGCATTGGTGGCTGTGCCCACTTCCCTTAAAATTGTCCTTTGTGGTTACTTTTATAGGCTGCTTAATGTAAAGTGAAAGAAGACAAACTTTAGTGACCTTCTAGGTCTTTGGGTGAGTGGACAGCGATGAGCAGAATTCAGAAACTCCTTGGCCTGTTTCCTGTACACACAGTCTTTCCTCCACCAACCTTGTTCCCATTATTGAACTAAGTAACCTGCCTATGATATTCTCAATCCTGATGCATGTACTAGTCATTGTCATTTTAATTTCTGTTGGTTGGAGTGAGGGTCTTGACAAAAGAAAATCAGTAAAATACAGCATTGCAATATCTACTCATAGCATGTATTTTTCAGGGGCTTAGATATATGAATTAATCCCACAAACAAAGTTGTGCCTTAAACAGTCGAACTCCCATTTGATAGTTGAGAAGACTGAGACTCAAATAAGTTCAATAACTTCTCCAGTGGTACAGAGTGACAGATGATCGAGCAGGGATTTGAACACACATGGATCTGCCAAAGTTTGTGCTTTTATCCAGCAAGGTGAACAGCTGGAACATTGTCAGTGGTTTTAAGCCCTGGAGCCTGCCCTTGACCCCCATCATGCCTGCCTCATCTCTCCTCAGTATAGCACACAGTTCAGAATCCAGGAGAACTTCCAAAAAGCTGAGGTTGGAAAGATGGAAGCAATGTAACTAGCTTCAAAAGACTGTATCTCAGGAAATACAAAAGGAGAAACAAGGATCTCTGTTGGTGTCAGCCACACCACCATGCCGTGTTCTCAAGGTTGAGCTAAAGGAAAACTCTGTTACAAATGATACATCTGATCTGCTTGTGGTAAAGACTCATAACTAGAAAATAAGCATGTGACAGTTCTTTGTTTGAGTGTAAACCTAACTCATTAATTTAAATTACGGTGCTTTTGGAACAAAAAGGGGAAACTATAATAATAATAGCAAGTAATGGTCCCTTTAGAAAATGTAACAAGACATTAGAAATTTTGTGCTTTGGGAAGTTGGAGGATGTACTTATAGTTAAGGATTAATTTTCACTTAGAGAGATCAAAAAGGTCTCGATGACTAAGATATGTATCGAGTTTCAGGTTGGTTGTATTTTTTTTTCCTCTTGCCAGACTGTCTGAAACTTATCTCAAGTATCATGGTAAAAAGAGAAGTGGCGGGTAGACACAAAAATGTAATAGATATATTTTGGGGATAGAATATGAACTGCTTTTCTAAATGCATATCAAAAGGAGAATTTATTCCAGTTGAGTAGGTTTAATGATATAATTTTACCACATTAAATCATAATTGCTCTTTAAAAGAAAATAGAAATGCATGTGTTGCCACTGACTGCCTGGCTGTCCCCTTCCATCCCAAAGCATCCTCCCCAGTACCTGTTGATGTCACCTTGGCTGACACCACAGCCTGTCTGTGGCTTTCCTTTGAAAATTTGGGGGAGGGGAAGGAAGGAACAATAGTCTGAGAAATAAGAGTCTGCATCAAATATTTGCCATGGTTTTGCCAAAATCATTTCCTGGTTTTAAGCTGGCAAGCTGAGGCTTAGATACAAATAGATGGCACCTCTGACTATCTGGAACTTCATTTCTTAAAGTTAGATCATGTATCAAGATGATTGGGATACCTGAATTAGTTAGGGACTATGTAATTTCCAGTGTTATGGATGTTGATAATCATTTAAGTAAATAGTCATGATTGCTTTTGTGGCTAAGTGATTTCGAATCTCATTGTATTCCCTTCTCCCCACATGCGCGTGCACACACACACACACACACACACACACACACACACACACACAAGGAAGGAAAGAAATGATTGCATATTTGGGTAAAAACAGAATGAGAATCCCAATCACACTTCTAGATTTAACAAAACCTGATTTTATATCATGAACTGAATTCATTGATTCAGTGGAGACATCGCTCATCTATGAATTTACCACCTAAACTTGAAAGTATGAACTTCCCTGTCTCTTTTTTAAAATCACACTCTAAATAATGCTCAGCTTATCTGACTGATAAAAAGCATAATGTAGTTTTCAAAAACATTTTATTATCTTTTAAAAATATAATACTTGCTACCTAAAAGGAATATATCACATTTCATTGAATCTAAGACCTTTATGTTATATACTGGTAATAATATAAAAGTGAAGCAAAGTCAGTTAATCCACAGTCCTTTCTTACCTCATCTCTTTAAGAGGCATCCCAATATTGGTGATGTTAAAGGAAAAGAAAACCAGTACACCTTATAAGCTCTTAAATACTTTATTCAATGTGCTTGATAAGTTATAAAGCATAATATAGCAAACATTCCTGAATATCCTCACACCCAATCATTCAAGACCCGTAACTTGCATTTCTTACCACAGCTCATACACATAGGGGACCCTTCTCTTAAATTTCGCGCTCGTTATTGCTTTGCTTTTCAAACATGCTTATGCTCTTTTTCCTGTTTACCTGTAAATACGTCAAGAGTAGAGGCCATCTCTGCTCTTGGCCACCGTTACCTTTAGTGTCTGACATAGAACCTGGCCCAGTGGATATTAACTCTCATTGACCAGGTGTGTGACTGTCGGAGGCATACCCACAGTGACTGTAGCTTACAAGGTATCGTTTAGACACCACTGCCTGTAGGAAATCTCTGACAGCCTAACTGTCTGTCTGGCTGGACACAAGCTTGCCTCCCTTTTGAACTGTCTCAGCAACTTTTCTTCATTACCAAAGCTGTACATATATTCCTTTCTCCTTTCAGTTCTAGCTCTTTCTCCATCCCTGCCTTCCTGCCAGGTTGGCTTAGGTGGAATTCCTATTGTTGTGGTTTGGTGCCTGACGTAATAATAAAAGGTAGCATAGATGAAATAATATCTGGCACTTTACATCTTTTCTCACCAAAATGACCTAAAAGAAGGTCAGCACCATGACTGTTCCCATTTCACAGATGAGGAATCTGAGACTTGTGAACATAAGCAATAAACATCTGTCAAATGAAGGAAGACAATGCTGTATCTACATTATTCTTCCTGAACATTCTTCATTTTTTCTCTAGAGCTCAAGCCTTTATGCCGATCCTTGGGCATATTATTCAGAAATAAATGGGAAAATTAAATGAAGTACATACAAGTTTTCTGAGTGTGGTTAGCAACTTTTTTATTGTTTGAGACATCTGTATTTTCTTTCATATTATTTACCTAATTTTCTATTGGACTTGACTTATTCCCTTATTGGTTTATAGAGATTCTTATGTACCATAATATTTAGACCTTTTTTCCTAAGTTAACTATGATATGCACGTATTTACCCAATGTTTCTGTGATACAATTTGGAATGCTGTTTTAGCCATATTCAATTTTAATATACTTTTATTTTTTAGTGGTTTAGTTACAAATTCTGAGCTTTTTGTTATTATGCTCAGAAATGCATTCCTGCCTCTGAGGTGACAAGAAAATTTCCAATTTTAAAAAATATTAAATAATAAATTCAGGTATTAATTTTTAAAAATATCTATTGTCTGTATACACCACAAAGTTGTCAGGAATCTGAAGGTGGCATCTAAAATTGTCTTTTAATATACTTTGCCTTTCACATGTACAAGGATATTTCAAAATAAAAAATACATAAAATGAAAAATAAATTCATACATGACTAGGATCATAAAAGACACTCCCTACCTTGGTGCACAATCACTTATTCATTCAGTTATTGACTCATCCTGTTTATTTAGCCCCTGTGGTATACAGAGATGATTTAGACTAGAAAATACTCCTGTTAAATGCAGTGGGGATTCCAGCAGTGTGAACTGATGCATCTTTTCAAAGGATCCCTCAGGCTGCAGTACGGAGGAGAGATTTTTAGGGGGCAAAGAGGGAAGTAAGGAGATACAGGTAGGGCAGTGATACCCACCTGTAGCAAACCCAGAATTTGGTCAGAAGAAGCAAGATTTAAAGCTGACTTCTGCGAATTAGGGCCAGAGCACCATTGCTGTTGCAGAGATGCTGGCCAATTCAGGCGCCCAGATGAAATACTACTTTGAACCTGGAGCAGAGTGGGACTTTGTGTGCGGGACCATTCACAGCAAAGCTGGACAGGTGGCAGCCCTGCTCACTTGGCGCCAGCAAGTGGAGCGGGCTCATGGATGATGGATGGCTTTACATTGTTCTGAACACAGTGCAGAGTGGGGGCGGCGGGGGGATGACCCCTGGGGAACTCAGAGAAGTCTCTGGGCTTTTCTTACACATTGTCTTCCCCTTAGTATCCAGCCAAGGTATTAACTCTGTGTTCCAGCCACGTTTCCACCTAGAAATCTCACTATTGCTCCATATACTCTTGTCCATGGTCCTGGTATTTATATTTTTGCACATTTTAACCTGAAAGTCTGTGCACTTTTGGTGAAAATGAGACAATTAAAATAGCTTGCAAAGCATAGTGAGGGTTTTTTCTTTTTAAAGGTAGAAAGAATGTGACGACATGCAATTTATTACTATGCTCCTCCCTTTCTTGAAGGTCCATGGACATTTTCTGCTCAATCAGTGTTTTATTTTTTTGCACCTCATTTTATAACTGATTCTTCCCCTTGACTTCCCAGTCTCGGGAGACAACAGTATTTCTCTTAAAAACCCAGAGGGCGAATGGGTCCTCTGTGTGTGTTGGTTTGCCAAGACAATTCTCATGAAAAGGACTAGAATTGCTAAGCCATTTTTTAATATAAGGAGGTCTGTGTTTGGGCATTGAAATTAATTTCCCTTATCTCACCATACAAATAGCCACCCTGGCTTTTTTGATTTATTATCTAGGATGGTTCAGCAGCACTAAAATCAGAGGACGGGAAGACATCACCTTTACGTGGCATCATTAGTCACAGTATTCAAAGCATCACCCTGAGTGGGGTGCTTTGCACGGGCTCCTGCCATGCCATGGGAACACCCCGTTTTTGTCCTGTGTGCCAGAGACTTTGGGCCCGGTCATGAATTCCAGGCTACATTTTTTTAATTCTTAATAAGTTACCCCCACCATAAAATCCTTCTTGTCTTTCCTCCCTAACATACTGTAAAGGAGCTTTCTAGATTACACATATAATCCCTGACTAGAGACAAAGTACTGACTTGGAGGGAAAAAAAATACTATTTTTATTTACTTTTTAGATTTTTTTAACATATTGGAATATAGTTGATTTGCAATGTTAGTTTCAGGTGTACAGCAAAGTGCAATTAAATTCTATGTATATCTTATTATGCATATATTTATATCTTTTTCAGATGCTTTTCCCATATAGATTATTACAGAGTACTGAGTACAGTTCCTGTGCTGTACAGTAGGTCCTTGTTGATTATCTACTTTATATATAATAGTGTGTATAAGTTAATCCCAACATCTTAATTTATCCCTCCCTCTCACCTTTTCCCTTTGGTAGCCATATATTTGTTTTCTAAGTCTATTTTTCAAATAAGTTCATTTGTATTGTATTTTAGATTCCACATATAAGTGATATCATATGATACTTGTCTTTCTGTGACTTCATTTGCTATCATAATCTCTAGGTTCATCTATGTTGCCGCAAATGACACTGTTTCATCATTTTTCATGGCTGAGCAACATTCCATTGTATAAATGTACCACATCTTCTTTATCCATTCATTTGTTGGTGGACATTTAGGTTGCTTTCAAGTCTTGGCTGTTGTACATAGTGCTTCAGTGGACATTGGAGTGAGTAAAAGAAGCTTATCTCAAAAGATTGTATGCTTTATGATTCCATTTATATGACGTTCCTGAAAAGGCAGAACTACAGTGATGGGGAAATAGACGAGCGGTGACTGAGGGTTAGGGACGGTGGGAGGGTGTGAATATGAATGGAAGTACAAGGAAGTTTGGAGGGTTATGGAGCTATTCTGTATCCTGATCCTGGTAGAGTGTATGAATGTATACCTGTGTTAGAATTCATGGTGCTGTACACCTCCCACACCCCAGGAGTCAGTTTCACTATTTGGTAACTTAGAAACCTGAACCCCAGCTTCTGCATATGACCTGCAAGTGGCAGCATCTGTCTCACTTCAGCTGCTTCTGGCCTCCTGGCCCCTCCTGTCAGGTCCTGTTCACTCCAGGTCACTTGTGTCCTCTCTGCCCGGGAATCTCTCCCACCTCACCTGGGTGCTGGGCATCCTCTGCTGCTCCGGTGTGGGGACCCAGCACTTGCTCTGGATGAGTCTCCTCTGCACACCTGCCCCTGGCTCTTTGTAGGGGCTGCCCTACCCCCTCAGGGTGACTTCAGGAGAGTGATTTTATTGTTTACTCCCCAGCCCTCGTAGGAAGGTGACAAGTAAGGCAGTGAGGATGAGAGGGAAGTCAGTGCCCTGCACTCACCGGCGAAGATCAGCCTTTATTTTTGTTTTACTTGTGTCTTTTTTCCTGGCTGCACTGGCCTCTGACCCCCTGGCTGAAATTCCTTACCTCCTTTTGCTCTTTCAGCAGGGGAATCCTCTTTTCTGGCTTTGCCCAAACTACTTGTTGAAAAGCAATAAATCATGGTTTTAAAGACCTTGATAGTCTCTTTTTTTTCCCTTTGAGCAAAATTATGTGGCAAAATCATGACTGCAGAGGGGTTTTCTCACCTTTTTCCTCAGCGATTAGATGGGTTTTATAGTGTACCATGAAAAGGCGTTAGTGGTAAAATCCTTATTATGGATATATTGTTGCATATTAGGTTGGCCAAAAAGTTCATTCAGGGTTTTCGATAACATCTTACAGAAAACCCAGAGTAAACTTTTTAGCCAACCCAGTATTTCCTGAGCCCCATCTTCCAAATTTTTCCAAATTCCCTTGGGGAAAGAACAGACTTTTGCAGGGGGGGAGAAAAGTAGCTTCTATTCTGGAATCCATAGCAATAGTAATAATAATAACACAACAGTATTTCTATGGTGCTTACTGTAGGTGCCAGACACGTCCTAAGAAGCAGTTTATATATTATTTCACTTACTCCTCATGGCAGCCCTAGAAGGTAGTAGTGTCATAACTTCCCTTTCATATGCGTGAAAACCACAGCACAGCCCAGGCGGTTACATCAGGGTAGGGGGAAGCTGGGATTTGAACCCAGCCTCCACCTTCCAGATGACTGTGGAACAGATGGAAGAAGGAAGATGGGAGACCTGGTCTTCCTCCCCAGAACCCCAGGCTGACCTCTCTTTCCTTCTCTCCTGGAAGGTATCTCCACCCCTTTGCATGGTCTGAAAGATGCTCCAGAATGGTTTGGGATGCTCCTTTTCATCCAAAGATGATTCCATATTTGTCTCTTGATCAGTATTAACACAGGTCATTGGAATAATTGGAAAAGTGAGCTAAAAATCAAAAAGACTCATGAAAGCAGTACCAAACTCACATCATATCTTGAATTGTGCTTTTACAGCTTTCAAAGTCCTCAACTCTGTGTTCTTCAAAGACGCCCGTCATCATTGCCCATTCTCATCATCTGTTTTTACAGGAGCAAAAGGTGAGGCCCACAGAGAAGTGAGTGGCTTGTCCTAGTTCACCACATTGGTCCTTTTAGGACTGGAAAGCAAGCTCAGTTTTTCCTTTCTTTTCCCCTTCTCCCATCCTCTCTTCCATTTAAGTTCTTATTCTTTGAATAAGAGAAACTGTTCCATTTACTTAAGATACAGGCAATGTAGTTTCATCTTTTTTTCTACATATAATGATTTTCTTTTGCTGTATAAACTCATTACCATGAACGTAGCAACTTAAGACATCCATCTGTTGCTCTCAGTTTTGTAGACCACAGGTCCAGACATAGAGCTGCTGGCTTCTGTGCTCAGAGCATTAGGGGGTTCAATGTGTCAGAGGGGTTACCCAGACTGAGTTCTTGTCTGGAGGCTCTGGAGAATAATCTACTTCTTAGCTCTGTCAGGTTTTTGGTAAAATTCAGTTCATTGGGGTTGTAGGACTGAGATCCTCATTTCCTTGCTATCAGTCAGCCAGGGGCCACTCTTGACTTCTAAAGGCTACCCACAGTTCCATGTGATCGCCTCTGACAGCATTGGTACATCACATCTTTCTTGACTCTTAAATGTTGAACTTTCTCTGTTTCTGATCCCTAAACCCTAATATAAACTGCAAAATATGAAGTCCATATGATTCTTTCAGGTCTGCTCAAATTATCTCCCTCTCCTAAGGTCAGCTGATTTTGGGCTGTAATTACAGCTGCAAAACCCTTCAGATTAATACCTTGATAGTGTTTGCTTGAATATCTGAAACAAAGGGTAGGGATGTGGAAGTTCATCTTAGAATTCTGCCTATCACCAACACATTACAGCGTTAAAAAGAGGTAAAGACAGGAAGAAGGGCTAACTCTAATCTCTATTTTTCAGTAGTAATTACATAAATTCCTTTTTGCCTTTTGCCAATCTGATGCATTTTGTATTTATTAGGCCATTTGATTAAAAGCATGTTCATAATCTGTGCAAGCTTTTTGTGTTAAAAGAATTGAAAAATAGATGAGGTAGGCATAATATTTTTGAACAACGCAATGAACTGTTACTATTTGACAAGTTTTTAGCATTGTTTTAGCATTTTTTAGCATTGTTTCAACCTGTTCTTTTTTTCTCAGCCTCTGTGGTCCACCTCCTTGACCTTTCTCCCTCCGCTCTTTGGCTGTCTTGTCTACTTGTCTACTTGCAGGTCTCACCTTAAATATCACCTCCTCATGGACAAATTTCTTGATGGCCTTACCTAGTAGGTTAAGAATGACAAGTATGTGAAATTGTTTTATTCAGGCTTCCTTTGTAATGACTCTCTAATTACTTCCGGGTTTGTGGATTGCCAATATCTTATCTGTTTCTCATAGACTGTAAACCTTGCAAGGGGAACCTTCATAGGCCTCGTGCCCAGACTGTGCTAGTTCAGAGGAAGCATCAAAAATGATGTGTAAATGAAAGGTTTTATAGAAAAGGTAACTGTAACATTGGTTTAGAAAAGTTGCTAGAGTAGTGAACCAAGTTAATCATGAGCTCACTGCTAAAGCATTTGTTGTTTGAAAAGCACCCAAATGACTGTCATAAAGATCTTGCAAGAGGGGAGATTCTGAAGAATGGTGGTGCCAAAGAGGAACAGTTTCCGTATTGTCCTTTGAAATAGGCAGCTCCACTGGACAGGAGGTGAGTGAGGTGTCTGCAGATCACAAACCACCTGATGTTTGGAGCACCAGTTCCTGCTAAGTTTTAATGCCTGAAGCCAGAGGCCTCTTTCCTCCCTGCTTACCTTTGAACAGCTCCCTTCTCTGATTGTCTCCTAAGCTTCACCTTCACCTCCAAGCAGTCCTCTACCCACTTGACCTTGGGCAAGTTAGCCTCCTTGAGCCCTATTTTTCCTTCTCTGGAAAATGAGTACAATAATTCGCACCTTGAAAGGTCATTGGAAGGACAGAAGGGCAGTGAATGCAAACGCTTGACTCACATTGAGATTAATAAATGTTATTTCCATTATTAGACTCAGCATATCTGACATGGAATTGAAGTGCTCATCTTAACAACTGATTTTTTGGAAGTTGTTATAAAAGAAAGGGTTATAGTAGATTGTAGGGTCATTAGAGAAATAGTCTTCTTATTTGATTTTTATCATCATTTACTAACTAAAGACTACCTAGATTGAAATCAATGTTTTTGTACAACAAAGGAAGCCTGAATAAAACAATTTCACATACTTGTCATTCTTAACCTACTAGGTAAGGCCATCAAGAAATTTGTCCATGAGGAGGTGATATTTAAGGTGAGACCTGCAAGTAGACAAGTAGACAAGACAGCCAAAGAGTGGAGGGAGAAAGGTCAAGGAGGTGGACCACAGAGGCTGAGAAAAAAATTTTATGTACAACTATCCTAAGCACAATTTATATACTTTTTTCCCCCCTCTTGATGATTCAGAAGTCACTCCAGAGCCTTTGTAGTCCTGTGGGTTTTTATTATGAACTCCAGTTAGCATTTTATTATAGCCCTTTAGAAGTACTAGTCACTAGCAAGTTCTGAAAATCAACTTGTGTCTGTATGTTCACCTCTTGTCATTCCTTAATATATGATTAAAAAAAATATCATGTGTTGCGCTAAACACAGACTGGCTTCCTCTGCCCAAGGCCTTGCCAGTTGCTCCTCTTTTTGGTGGAGAGGACTCTCCCACTCCAGCTTATTACTGGGCAGTGATAGAGCTAGAGCAGTAGTATCCTTGGAGCCTAGGAAGTGCGGTTAGTGGGCCTTCAAAGAACTCATTTGCCATAAAGTACCAGAATCAGTCAAGCTCTTCTCACATTTCCGAGGAGACTATTTTAGGGAGCAACAAGAGCAGAATAGATCAATTTACATTTCTGCTGCTTCTACCACTGTAAAAGCACTTATTTGATGAATTCTCAGGGCTGGTTAGACAGTCTCAGCAAATACAGTGATGGGAGCATAGAGCCAGCGTCTGTTTTGTTTATTATGGGGATCGTTTCTACACTCAAAGCTGCATTCCTATCTTTTCATTTATTTTGCCTGCCTTTTAATTCCCTGAGTGTGATTTAGAGGAGTCCATGCGTCGTGTTGTCGCAGTGGCGTTGGAAGAGTGTATTTCTGATTTAATTCCTGCAGTGTGAACTCAGAACAGAGGGCCGGGAGACTCCTGTGCCCCAAATTAGCTGGGAGAACTTGGACAATCAGCTCAACATCTCTATGTAGGCCCCAATTTCCTCTCCTGTAAAATGGGACTGTTCACTTCTTATCAGGGGGTATAATATAATAAAAGGAAATGCCCTGCAGATGTGAAAAAAAAAATTTAAACACCATGTACCTTTCATTTTTATTTTTAATCTGAAATTAACATGCAAAATCAGGATGCTGCCATTTTCAAAGTTGTTAGCCTGCATTCATCATATTTCTAGGTGAAGTATCTGAAAGTGATTATAGGTAATAAATATCTTTTTTTAAAAAACTTATTGCAGAGGCAGTTTTTCCACTGTTAATGAGGGTAATTTGACTTGGTTGAAGGATTGCAGTTCTTAAGAATTAATGCAGTAATCCAATTCAAAGATTTAAAGAGATCTAAGATTTTTCACAGGTCGCGTGCTAGTGAATGTGCTGCTCTCACATAGCAGCTAATGGACTTGAACGCCAGTCTGTCATTTACTGTTCCCTCCCCAAGAGCAGCTATGCCCTTGGTGGTGAGTCTACTCTCCAGCATTGCAGGTTATTTAGAAGTGTGGTGCATTTGTAACACTTGTGAGAGATAGTATCCTATTCCTCTCAGTCCCTAATTACTATAAAAACTGGGGTTATCTTTCTTAATTACACGTATGAATCCTAATCTGCTAAGGTCTGAAGAATATCAGACTCAGAGGAGCTGCCTTCTCGCCTCTTTTTTTTCAGAGAAAGGCCTTGTATTTTGTTTTGTGTTTTTCAGTGTATTCTTAAAAGCTAATTCCTGTATCATTGTATTTGTACCTATAGGTTAATTCATGTGAAGACAAAGGTTACCATGCATGGTATTCATAACTTTCCATTTTTGATAATGAGGTACTAAGAACAGCTAACAATATTTTGTAAAGCCTTATTTGTAAAGCATGGTAGAAATGCTCTTCTTTCCCAATTCCATTATGTTTCCTAAATTTGAAAAAATCCCATTTTGAAGCAATTAGAAGTCTGTTCTTCTCTTTCCACGTGTGTATGTACTCAGGAACCTTTGTTCCTTAATTAGGAAAAGAACTAGAGCTCATTAATTGTGGTTCCAAGTGATGTCTGCTCGATTGTTGGGGCACTGATACACTACAAAGAAAGATCTAGTCTAGATCTGAGAGGTACCAGCATTTCTGAGAACCAGTAAAAGATAAATGGGCAGCAGAGGGTCCTTGTATGGTCGACCTCACATCCTGGCCTGTCCTTGAGGGCCTGGCTAGCTGCTCATCAGTTTTAAAGCCACAGAAATGTATGTACTCACAGAAGTGGGGAAAGGGGGAAGGTGCAACTTAGGTAGAAATATAGAACTTTGCCTCCGTTTAAAACCTATGATCTTTAAAAAAAAAAAAAAGGAAAAAAGAAGTCAAGAACCTCTTTCCGATTTTTTGATACTTAGAGGACCTCCTCTAGATGCCTGTAGATGTTATTGAAAGTGAATGAATTGCTGGCAAACATGATAGAAGACAGATATCCTAATGTTTTCCAGGCTGATTTTCATTGCTGGCATGAGCACAGGAGGCATTGCAAGAGTTTTGAAAGCTAAAACTCCCAAACTGAATTGGCAAATCCTTAGGCCCGCATCTTTGTCATCAAAAGAGAGCCCTAATTTCCACGACAAGAACAGACACTTCCCCAGCCTCCAAAACAGTTAATGCATCTACATGTTCCCAGAAATATGAGTAGTACAAACGGTAGATGCTTCTCACTCGTCAAGATCTGGGTTCCAGAAACAGGGAGGTGAGCAACTTGAGTGGAAACTCTCTGACCACGTAGATGATGTTGTCCTGTGGGTTGGCTGGCCTGGCGAGGGAAGGCTGAAATGAAGGATGAGAAGAAGAAAGCCAAATGTCAGTTTGGAAACCATACAATGGAAATATGCACCTAATTTGAGGGACAGTTGCTTCTCTTCCAGAAGATTCTGTCCAATCAGATGGCTACCATCCCTGCCAGAGGATAAACTGCCTTTACCCTTTCATGTTGATGGAGACATTATTAGCAAAAGGGAACACTTCATAAAGGTGGCAGAGATCTGGCAAGTAAAGGCGTGATACCATTTCCCCTGTGCTGATAATGGTGTGGATCAGAAACAGTGAATGTGGAAACAGATATTTCCCTGAAATGTTCTACCATTTAAAGAGACATGTCCAGCTAGCAGACATGTCTCTCTATATTTTTACATAATATAATACATATTTTATATAATATAATTTATATATGTATATTTCTCCATCAGTAATCTTTTTTACTTTGTATTTCTCAGAGAAAGAAAAATCGATTTTAAAATGTAAAAACCTGTTCTTCAATTGACGATGCAAAAATCTCATTGCAGTATTTATTCCAAACCTGCTCTCATAATGTTCAGTCAAGGAGAAAACAGCAAAAAACAGTTGTTGATGGACTTAGCACAGAACTGGATTAAATAAGCATTAGTCTACTGAAGCTGATTACAGGAATATGAAAATGCAGTATCTTAATGGTACATATTTTTATGTGGCAGCTCAGTTGCCTTTCATTTTGCAGCTAATATGTCTATTCTTATGAGTCATTTACTTCTTTAATTACCTTTTGCAGGCAAGGCACCATGGTATATTAATGTGAATGATTTTTACTGCCAGTTTATCATACAATGCCCCAGAAGTTGAAAGGCGTAATTGACTTGGAAGAACAGCTCATGAAGGAAACAATATTTAGTTGACAGTTTTCCTTGTACTCTCTGTTGACGTTTATGAGTTTACACTATGCTAAAGGAGTAATAAACACAATTTTCTTTCAATAACAGGAAAGGGTAGCTTCTCAAATACATTTGTGGAAAAATACATTTGTTCATTTCTTGAATAATATGGAAATAACACATTTCCAGTGATAAGACCTCTCAGATTGCCAATTGAATTAAACCTTTGAAGGTGCATTTATAACCTGTCTCAGAGCATTAGGAGATATTAGGGTTCATGTGATTGAATCGATTTAATGAATATTTAAATTATAGACAGATTTGGATAAATCATATTTAAATCTGGGTGTTAGAGGAAGACTATTTGACATCATCCTCCCAATTTCTAGAGGGAAGTAAAGTGGGAAGGGAGCTGGGGAACTGTCTGGAGGAAGATTTTCTTTCGCCTAAAGCGAAGGGAAGTCTGACATTACATTTTAGGGGAAAGAAAAGGGGGCCCATCAGTACAACTCCTTATAAGGTCTGGGCTTTGAATGGTTAAACTCAAGACCTGGGTGGATTGCTGCTGTTCTGGGGTCTGGAATGGTGCCTTGAGTTGATGGGGGCAGTGAGCAAGTGCTCTTGTTTTTGACCATCATTTCCAATGTTCCCTGGGCCCTCCACTGGCTCGCTGGCTTTGGGTAGGCCCTGGTTTGGCACATCGGTTTCGAGGGAGTTAAACTTTTCACAGTTTTCTGGATTGTTTGCAGTTCAGTCCTGTGCAGCATAATGAAAGTTTTCTAGCCATCTGTTGTTAAGCTGGCGGAGAGCAAGGCCAGTATATCCAAACAAAGTTCTGGCCTGCTGTAAACGGAACCTGTCGGTTTAGCATAGCTTTCCTGACCCCTCCAGCGAACGGGGCAGCCCTTGGTACCAGGCACTCACTGCATGGAGCTTTCAAAAGGGAACTATTTTCGGGGTGGGGGGTGAGGGCCTGTTTACTTTTTCCCTCCATGTTCCTCTCACTGGCTTGGACTAGTTTATACTTAATCTTTAAATGGATAAATGGTTCCTTGTGCCCCCTCCTTTTTTGGAGAAGGAAGAATTTGGTCTTAATAGGAGAGTGTACCTTTTAGAACAAGGTGTGAGTGTCTACAGTGTGTGCGTCAGGCACCAGCAATTTAAAAGTGTTCTACCCAGTAGTTCTGTTTCACCATTTTGTCTTGCAGGATTTGGGGACAAACAGTCCAGGTGATACAAGCTCCTATATTTATTACTTAGCTTATATAACTAAAAGTGTTTCATAACTTTAAAAGGACTCCCACCCTCCCCTTTCTTGCACATTTTATATTTATTATTAGAAGTTTAGTACACAGCATAACTTAGAGAATAGCCATTTGAATGTGCTCCTAGCTCTGTGGGGTGTTCCCTATCCTCGGTTCTTATTTACAAGGTATATTATGTATGTATGGCTTTTAATTGCCCAGCTTAGCCTTAGAATCGTACCACTGTTTTGTGCTATTCTGTAACACGTTTAATTCTTACTTCCTGTTTCACAGTTTGCTTGGCTCTATATGAAACATTCCTGCACATTCAGATCCTTGATGTACATATATGTCTGTCTCAACACCTGTCTAAACCTACCCCGAACTTCTGTGGGTTTCCTTTTGTTAATGACACCTCATAGGTGCTGTTGTATTTTTATCTTGGTCTTGCTGCAGTGTATTTCCTGTCCAGCATTGGTTACATTTGTGCTCTGTTAAGAGAGGGCTCTGGGGAGCCATTGTCAAACCTCTGTATCCATCTCAGTTGATTAAAATATCCAGGGAGAATGGCCACTGTCACTGAATAACTGTGTCAGCCACTCCCCTGGCTGCCTTAGCCCCTCCGGATGAGAAGCAGACCACAGCCCCACATAGTAGTTACAAAGAAAAAAGGTACCGAAAGGATGCACGTTAGTCTAAAGGACCAACAGGAGGGGGTTTGGAGTCAACTTTAACTGCGGTCCAGGAATGTACATGGGTCAGGGATACCATAAATGGCGGTGGGGGGCAGAGGGACAGCCGAAGAACCAAAGGGATAAAATAGGAGATACAAGGCTTCTCCTTTAAGGGACCAAGAGTTTTGCAAGAGCGAAAAATATTCAATTTAAAATTTAAATGAATGCACTTACTTGGAAATACCATACAGTCATAATCTGTTTGTAAGGTGACTGACATATAAAGTGCTTTTTTGTTTTAAGGTAAAAAAAAAAAAAATGTATTCGGGGTAGAGTTTCGGGTGTAAATGTCAGGTGCAACGTAACGTGTGTTCAAGAGTCAAGCAAATAACCTTGGCATTTAGGACACTGCCTTTTAGAACATGAAATTGTTTTTTGTTGTGTGTTCTTTTCTTTTTTTTCAAAGGAGGACTACATTAAGGGGTCACCTATTAGCTGTGTTTTTGCTGTCTTAAACTCAGCCCTTCTGTCTATTAAAATCAAACCACTGTGTAAACATTCCAGTGTTGTTCTTGGTCTCTACAATGGCCACGGGGATCAGGTTTCACCTGCCTGCACATCTTCAAGCAATTAGAGCAATTAGCGTGAAGCCATTTCACATTCAAGGATTCAAGGTCTATGGTGACATTCAAGTCCAGGAGAAGTCTGAAAGGGAGAGAGAGGAAGCGGCCCAGAGCATGGCTACTCTTCCATGGCCCTAAGCAGACAATTTCTCTTTTAAAAATGGTAACTCTTTAATGATATTGTTATGAGGTTTTTAAAGGACAGATCAAAAGTTGTTTATATCAAAAAACCCCAACAGTCATTTAATTATACTAATGAAGGTCTTTATACATGGCAGATTTTTTAAAAAGACTTTTAATGGTCGTGAGAAATGAAGTGTTCCTGTTCCTTGCATCACCATGGGGGTGACAGCATTCTTTGCAGAGCAAAGATGCATTTTATAATATATAAAGGAATTTGCATTGCACTTTACATGGTAAACCTCACAGTTTGGGGTAAAGGGAACCATTATAGCTACGTCAAATATTTAGTTGGCAGACTTTTGGTGAGTAAGTATTAAAAGCAACTTTATTTTTTTTTACACACTTGGAGAAGAATAGTGGCAACTTTCATATATGGAACTTGTACAGTTTAAAGACAAATGACCAACTGAGCACATCAGACAGCTGTGTAAGCGTGACCGAAGGTGCCTTTTAACAAAATCAGCTCAGAATCTGGGAGGGTTTTTGTTGTGTTTGTTTGTTTTGTTTGTTTTTCGAATGTGTAGCTTAGTTACCCAGGAATCTTGTTTGCATGAGGCAAACCCTAAACTGATTACAGCTTTTTAAATTGGCTAGTAGATTTTTAAATCCACATTGCACTGTTGGGTTATTATGCAGAGATGAGAGGAGGGGCTAATTTTCAAAATCCATGGGTGCTGCAGAAAAGATCTGGCTCTGTACTCCCTGGAGGTGTTTGCAATCAGGAGTAAGCGCAGGCTAAATTATAATTTGGAATTCTGTTGCCCTTTAACCTGATGCTGCCTGTTCACATTCAGTGTTTGTTAACAAACAGCTCTAAGCACAAAATTGTTGGGAGAATTACTTTTTCATTATACGCACTGACTTTAATTAGAATAAGCGGCTTATTTTTAAAAGAAATAATTGTGTGCCTCTAAGAAAGTTCTTGCCATAATTCCTTTATGAAATTGCCTTAGTTGACTTCAAAGCGAGTAGGTGTTGAACAGTTCTCTATCCATCACCCTGAACACATCTATCTGTGTGACGGAGTCTGGAGCATTCCTATTCATTCGGTAATGAGCCATTTTTAGGTAACCGGACTGCTTAGAGGTCTCTCACAGGGCTCAAAGCACTAGAGCTCTTCTGTTGAGGGCTGGCTTTCCTGGCGCCCAGGCTATGTGCCTTTTGAAACTGCATTACAGATCAGATGCAGATGATGCTAATACCATGCAGCATGCTGGACACTGAGCACGGTGAAGGTCTGTTTCCCTTGCCCCTTGGAAATGGATTGCTAGGAAGTCATTTGCAGCGTTTGTAACTAGACTGGCTGAGTTAAACAGGAACATTTGAATTGGACACTCCACCCCTTCTAAAAGTGGAGAGGCAGGCATCTAAGAGCTGCAGGGCTCAGAAGGGAGGTAAGGCAGTAAACCAGATCCCCCCCCCCCATCTTTTTTTTCCTCCTAGCCTTATCCTCTGTTTCTCTGATCTGCCTTTTGAACTGTTTTTGTGGCTGATCAGTTCCACCTAATATGCCTCTTGATTTCTGCTATTGTAATACTCAGGCGACATGCTGTTCTCTTGGTTTTTATAAGCTTTAGATGCTTCTGCCTGTCATATTCTGGCGGTTTATCTTCAGCGTCTGGATTTGCTTTCAGACTTGAATGTCTATCAAGCTGCCGTTGCTTTGAATGTGAGATCAAAAGAAGATGAATTCCAGTAAAAAATTTCCTTCTATGAAGAAAAGATTGGGGCCTATGTAAACATCCCACTGACAGTTCCCAGTGAGTTATTTTCGCCGAGTATTAGCACCTGGATGACAGACAGTCCAGCATTCCACACTCAGTAACGAATCAGTTGCTTCCATGGCAGAGGAACATTGCCACACCAGCAGTGCATTTTTAGAAGGGATCCTTTTTCTTCCTCTTCCCCCTCCCCCTTGTCTTTCCCTTCTTTTTTTTTTTTCTTTCTTTGAATATGGCTGTTCAACTCTTCATCCTATTTTTCAAGCTGACTTCTCTGCCTTCAGCAGTTTACTTTTCTTCACAATATCTGTCAAGTTACTCGGGTGACGGAAGACAGGACTTTGATAATTAGTTTGGGGAGGGTTCCAGAGTGTTCATGTAGACAAACCAGGCATCTGGAGATAAACAGGTAGTTGGGTTGATTGCAGAGAAAAGGAAAAGCAGCAAAAGCAAGCTCAAGGGCATGTCCCTGGAATGCAGGCGATGTGTTCTTTAAAAATACATGTGACAAAATCCTCTAAAGTCTGCAGAATCTGAATTTTCTTTCTTCCTTTTTTCTTCCCCCCCTTTGAAGCATCCTGCCTATGTTAATGTCATCACAAAAATATCTCATGAGCAGGTTTTCCAGAACCCGTGTCGCTGTGTGTTCGTCTGGGTGAATGAGCTGTGTTTGGCTAGGGCTTGGACTAGCCAGGGCGCAATTCTGATGCTCTGTCCATGCTTGCAGACCTGGAGTGATTTAGATACAGTGTAGCCTGAATAGCTTTCTTTAAGTGCTAAATGCAACTTTGAAAATTACCTGCAAGCTCCAACTGATCTTTCAACTTTGAAAGTGAAGAATTACTTGAGGAATTCTTGCGGTTTCTTTGTCATTTAGTGAGAGCCCGGGCAGCTACTGTGGAGGCAAGCGTCCCTGAGGTTGCCTACAAAGGGCAATGTTCCAGTGTGTTTTCTCCTCGAGTGTACTTCAGCCGCACAGGACTTCCTGTTTATTCAAACATCTTTTTTACCACTCGGCAACCCCCGCTTCACAGAAACAGCCAGAACCATCGACAGCAAGAAGACGGAAATCCAGAGGCAGACAGTGCGAGCTCTCTCGGTCAAAGTCTTCATTTTCTCTGTAAGTGTCCAGAGGAAAAGGAAAGGAAAGGAAAAAAAGAAAAAAAAAGGAACATTTTGCTGGGTGAAACTTTTAAAAGTAGGGATCCACTCCTGCACGGACATTCTCTGAAGGGCAAAATTAGATGATCCAACTTGTTTACTGTTCTTCCCCCCCACCACCCTCCCACCCCCATCAAAGCCGTTTTTCTTTTTAGAGCCTTGAGAGGACCGCTTCTTTCTAACTCCTTAGTGATTCAGTCTTGCTTTCAAATGTGTCTTCGGGTAGTCTCAGCTAAGTCAGCAGCCGCGGGTTGTCAGGACTGGTTTAGGGGCTTGAACGGAGATGAGAACCTTTCTCTGCTTATTTGTGATGGTGTTTTGTGTCGCCTTCTTTTCCTTCCTGTTATCACCAGGAGTCGGGGGGTGTGGGGACGGTGCCTTGGTAATTCTGCGTCTGCCGGCTTGTCCTCGATGCATGCGTTGTGACCCCGTCGTCGTTTGTGCATCGGTCTTGATAATATTTGTACCAATTTCATGCCAATAAAAGTCAGACTGCTGAAACAAGCACGGTCATTATCTCATTCATATTACTATTGTTTAAACGGAGTGAACTGCGAAAAGGAAAGAGAAAGCCCGCCTCACTTTCTGAGATGGTTGTTAACTTTGATGTGGGAAGGGTCTTTTCAGAATGCTCATCGTGGATAATTAGGATGGCAGGGAGAGCCCTCGGACCAGGGCTGCTGCTTCTCTCTGTGCCCAAGAGCCATGTGGTTGCTCCTGGGTCCTTTCTCTTGAAATGACTTTTTCGACACATGGCTTGTCAGTTTTTTAAATAAGGTTCCACCTTTTCCTGTCTGCTGTGGACATCCCTCGGGCTCCCCTCCCCTCTCCCCACACCCCTCCCCCAACCCTGACCCCCAACTTTGGTATAATTGGTAAGCCAGGTGCTAATTTTTTTTTTTTCTATGTACTGGTCAGGGAATAGACAGGAAGTAGAAAATTAGCTCTTTTGATCTGAAGGGAATTGTTACTACTCTAAACCTTGTTTGTTAGTCCCCAGACTAAATATACTTAAATTTTAACCTCTAAATCAGCCATCTATTAGAACAGAAAAAGAAGTAGGCTCGGCCATTGTCCCCCCACCTCTCAAGGAAGAAACATTTCTATATATAAAATAAGTAAGTGCGTGTGTGTGTATATGTGTATGGCTCTTGCTAGGCTGACTTTTTCATGTTCAGAAGTTGTTCTACTTTGTGAGGAAAAAAAAAAATTATGTTGAGACTGCCTTAAGGACAATTTGTATAACAGTAGGAGTAATTGCAGGGAAAATGGAAAGAGTGACTGGAGATATTTACTCAGATGTTAGTGTAGGTGTGGGGGCCGAAAACCCAGTGTGGGAACAGTGGGCTGCTTTTCTTGGTATCGCAGTCTATTTGATGACCATCAAATTTCCCAGCTCGCTGGTTTTGTTTTTTCTGGATGGCATGTTTGATTATTTATCAGAAGGGGAAGGGAGTAGCTGAAGCAAATAAACATGTGACCAAGTTCTGTTTTGTTTTCCACTCAGAAAGCCATGCCCTTTAACAGACATACAGAAAAGAATAAATGCATTGTTTTATGATAAAAGGAAATTATATGTGTCATTTTCTTTTTTCTAAAGGCAACCAAGTTAACCCTTAAGACTCAGGAGCCTATATGCCTTCTGAGAGTCTGCCCAGCTGTTACTGAGAATTAATCTATTGCGGTGGATGATTTTATGGCACAGGATTTCCCAGGATTAGTTGTTCTGTAGTTTGGCTTTTCTAGGTGCTTTTCTTAGTTCTGCTTGCCTCAGTAGCTCTGTTTTTATGATGTGTGAGAGAGAGAGAGAGAGTGTTTGTGTGCGTGTGTGTTTTAAATAACGATGCCATTGGGTAAATCAGCAGTTCTTACAGTTTTGTTGAAGGCTATATTATGACTTTCCATTGAAACATAAACAGCTCAGTTAAAGGAAAATATACCAGAGTTTCTGTAATCAGTGAGCAGCAACATTTTATTAGTGGCCAACTTTTGCTTCTCTCTTAAAACGTGTCAGGCAGGTGGTATCCTTCAGAGAGTCTACTTGTAGGTTTCCAAGATACCCTCAAAACATCTTTCCATCTTTACTGTTATGACCTGCAGGGCTGTTGGTCATCTCAGATCAAGTCCTCTAGAGACCTTGGGAAGGTCTCGAGTCTACATGAAATGTAGATTTTTTAAAACAAGCAAACCAAAAAAAAATGTTTTCTCTTTGTTTTCATCTTCTGGCAGGGCTTGCATCAGTGCCTGGCGACATTCTTTATACATAGGCACGCACTGACCTACATGTACATGCACAGACGGGCACGTTTTGTAATAACTGCAGCATGATTTTGTGCAGGGGCTGCCCCCTGTGTCCACACCCTGAACAAACGATCCTAGCATAGTGCCTGGCCTGGTCATATCAAGCCCTTATAAACCACAGCTGAAAATCTGTTTTGTTGCCTATACTGTCTTGGAATGTGAATTGGAAATATGAACACAGAGGGATTCCCTCTCCATTGACTATATAAGGGAACAATGCAGTCAACCCTCAAACACAGTGTAGCTTCCATCAGGATCGCCCTGCTTGCGTGTGCCTGGGAGGTGGCTTCGTGCTGGAGAGGACAACCATAGAAGCACTAACCTTTCCACTGCCTGTCTTCGTCACCTTGGGTGACTCTCCGAAAGGCACTTGAGTTGGATCATCATACTTTGTACTTATACAGAGCCTTTTGTCTGTACAAATCAAAGTGCCTGACTAATGCTAACTCATTAATACTCGGAACACCCTTGGGACATAGGTAGGCTGTGAAGATGATCCCTCTTTTGAGGTGGGAAAACGTCCTCTTGTTAAAATAGTTTATAATTTCCGGGTGTGTCTGTATTTCATGGTCAGGCAAGACCTGAAAAGGGTATGATCTAGATGCCATGAGGAACATTTTTCCTGTGACATACTCAGCCCTGACCACAGGCAGTCTCATGAGAAAGTATTTTGCTGTGAAGAAACTGGACTGGAAAATAAATCTAGTGCGTGGTGTTGATGGAGATGGAAGGGAGGAACTGCTGGAGAGTAATCATGCTGACTTTTAATCTCTTCAGCATCGAAGTTAGGAGTTTTTGGGTTTTTTTTTTTTTTTTGGATACAGATAGGGCTAAAAATTTGATTTTTGTTTTGTTTCGCTTTAACTCAACGTGATGTTGGCAATTTAACTTCCACAAAAATCAAGTTAGTTGGTTCTTTGCAAAAAAACAGACACTGCTCATTGGCTGTGCAAAGTGAGAAGTTACTCTGTGGTTGTGGGCTTGGGGGCAAAAGATTTGAAACGTTCTGTTAACCCTCAGTGTTGCTGTGTGATTCTTGAATTCTCATGTGTCTTGGATTCCTTCCTATGGTTACTACTTAACAGAATAAAAATTAGTCACATGCCATCTGCAGTTTTAAGTCTACGTTCAGACCTTTTCTGGAAGGTTTCTAGAATAGGGTGGGGGTAGAATTTAGGTTGTTTGGTTCCCAGAACTGTTTGTTTGTTGGAAGCTAAACATAGAAATTACGTTTGAAAAATCTCCATTCAAAGAATGTTTTTAATTTGAAAAAATGATTTTCAAAAGTGTGTAAATGATGATTCCAGTGTTGCTTCAGAAAAGTAATTTACATAAGCATGCCCCCAAATGTTGGCAGGGTATCATGTGTAGATGAGGCTATTACAGTTGACTTTTTCTTTTCTGAATTAACTTAGGCATTTTTCGTATCTTCTAAGAGGAGTAATCGTTTTTAAGTGCTTTTCTAAACTTGAAGTCTAGCTGAGTTTCAGTGTTGCGCTTGTTTCAGGTGTGCCTGGCAGTGACTCAGGGCTGCACAGAACCTCTCTACGCACACATATATATGTATGTGTGCATGCTTTGGACTTCCCAGGTGGTGCAAATGGTAAAGAACCAACCTGCTAATGCAGGAGGCATAAGAGATGGGAGCTTGATCCCTGGGTCAGAAAGATTCCTTGGAGGAGGGCACGGCAACCTACTCCAGTCTTCTTGCCTGGAGAATCCCATGGACAAAGCAGCCTGGTAGGCTACAGTCCATGGGGTCGCAAAGAGTCAGACATGACTGAAGCCACTTAGCATGCCTGCACATGTGCATCCTTTTTCCAGTTCCTTTCTACTATAGGTTATGACAAGATACTTAATATAGTTCCCTGTGCTATACGGTAGATCCTTGTTTGTCTTCTTATATATATAAAACTGTGTATATGTTAATCCCAAACTCCTAATTTATCCATCCCTCCCACTTTGCTAATCATAAGTTTGTTTTCTATGTCTGTGAGTCTATTTCTATTTTATAAGTAAATTCATGGGTGTCACTTTTTAAAATTCCACATATAAGTGATGTCATATGATACTTATCTTTCTCCAACTTAAAAACTTAAGTGCTTATTCGACATCAGATCCTAGGCTATGCACGTTGTATATATTAATTATGATATAGGGACTGTTATTTCTTCTCATTTTAACAGCTGAAGAAACTGAGGCACAGAGAGATTAGGTAACTTGTCTAGGGTCACACAGGTTGCAAGTGGTGGAGCTGGGATTCAAATCAGCCAGAATGACTGATGGACACTTCACGACCATGTGCTGCTTCTCTAGAAGTACATTAATGTTTTATAAAGTAAACCTGTCTTTCTTTGGAAGTGCTATGCCTCTCCCAAGGTCAGTAATTCCCCCAAATTCCCAGGGAATCCCTATTTCCTCATGCCTGGAGACTCAAGTTCCACCTTATGCTGCAGTGACCAGAAGTTCGAAAGATCACTGTTACCCCATGAGCACAAGTCTGTGAATACTATTGTCCATCTGATGAACACAGTTTTGTTTTTAACCTCCCTTTTAAGAAAATATTTCCTAATTTCTTGACCAGAGTTATCAGATCTTCCAAAAGGTCACTACAAAGTTCCTTTGAGTGTTGCTTAGATTAACTCACTGTATTCTTCTAGATATTTCTAAATTTTTCTGTAATGATCTGTCCTGTCTAGCATGTGAATGCAGCTCCCATGTGAATGCAGGAATTCCAAGTCCATGGATGTGTACATTAGGGGCCTTTTTGAGTTATGTCATTCTTGAAGTATAAAGGAAGGTATTCTAAGCTAGACTGCGTGACCTTGGGCATACTCGATAAGCTTTCTGTCTACATAAAACAATTTATAGCCAAGCTGGATACCGAGATTCCTCTGGGCTCATTAGACAATACTCTGATTTTCTCAGTGTCTCTCTAAAGGGGCTAAGCCAGTGAGTGGATTGAGATCACTGGGGAAGAAGAATCTTTGTTTCCCACAAAAGATCTTTTCTCATTTATGGGGCTGCATACTGTAGCACCGCTGCTGCTGCTGCTAAGTCGCTTCAGTCGCGTCCGACTCTGTGCGGCCCCATAGACGGCAGCCCACCAGGCTCCCCCGTCCCTGGGATTCTCCAGGCAGGAACACTGGAGTGGGTTGCCATTTCCTTCTCCAATACATGAAAGTGAAAAGCGAAAGTGAAGTCGCTCAGTTGTGTCCGACTTCTAGCGACCCCATGGACTGCAACCTACCAGGCTCCTCCGTCCATGGGATTTTCCAGGCTAGAACACTGGAGTGGGTTGCCATTTCCTTTTCCAATACATGAAAGTGAAAAGGGAAAGTGAAGTCACTCAGTGGTATCCGACTCTTAGTGACCCCATGAACTGCATCCTACGAGGCTCCTCTGTCCATGGGTTTTTCCAGGCAAGAGTACTGGAGTCGGGTACCATTGCCTTCTCTGGCTGTAGCACTAGTTTCCATTAAATAAGTAATTGTCATGTATAGGTGCTGTGCTAAGGGTTGTGTTTATCTCACATAATCTGTAGAATTTAACCTCTCTGTTCCTATGTTTCTGTATATGTTAACTGGGTATAATACTGCTTTAAAGGACTGTGAAAATTAAATGAGATCGTGTACCAGCACTGTTCAGTAGTTGTCAGGCAATATATACTCACAAAATGGCAACTTACATTAGTATCTTCCCTATCCCCACCAGCCAGAAATCACAAGTTTTTAGGATACATTTAATTGGAAATGCAGATCAAAGCCACAGTAAGATGTCACTTCACACCCATTAGAATGACTCTTATCAAGAAGACAATAAATAACAAAGAGTTTGTGAGGATATGAAGAATGGTAAACTCTTCTGCACTGCTAGGGGGAATGTAAAATGGTACAACCACTATGGAAAACAGTGTGGAAGTTCCTCAAAAAATTAAAAATAGGGCTGTCATACAATCGAGCAATTCCACTTCTGGGTATGTACCCAAAGGAAATGAAATCATTACCTGGAAAAAATATCTACAGCCCCATGTTCATTGCAGCATTATGTACAGTAGCCAAGATATGGAAAAACAAAACCTAAATGTCCTTCAATAGATGGATGATATATGTGTATATATATGTATACACATATGTATATGTATGTGTGTGTGTGTACACACATATATACACATATATGTATGTGATATACATACATACACACACACAGGGAATAATATTCACCCATAAAAAGGAAATCCTGTCATTTTTAGCAACATGGGTGGGTCTTTAGAACGTCCTGCTAAGTAAAACAAGTCAGAGAAAGACAAATAGTTATAATCTTACTTGTATTTGGAATTTAACATGATCAAACTCATAAAAACAAAGGACAGGTGGGTGATTGCCAGAGTTTGAGGATTAGGGAAATGGGTGGTGTGTCAAAAGCTATAAAGATAAGTTTTGAGGATGTCACATACAGCATGGTGATTGAAGTTAATAATACTGTATTGTGTATTTGGAAGTGGGTAGCAGAGTAGATCCTAGAAGTTCTCAATCACTTAACACCCCCACCACCACTTAGACAAGTAACAGGGAGCTGTAGTAGAATGTGAGAATCTACAGTGGATTGTAAGCACAAGGGCCAGAAATCCTATTGGATCGCCCCACCTGGAAGGTGGAGAAAGGTGGGTCGAACTTAAACAAAGGGGGAGCAGAGACACAGGTGTTGGACTGCGTAAACTGCAGCTGGACTTCAGTCAAATTGAAATCTATCCTCTCTCAGCTCAGTGTCCCCTTTGTTTGCTGTACGAACAACTCTTTCTGCAAAAGTCCAAGGTTGGCTCAGTTGAACCATGGAACGGGGACATGTCCCTACTGGGGCTTGAAGAAAGGATCAACGTCAGAGGATGATGGTGACAGCATCAGCATCAGATGGTTCACCCTGGGTCGGTAATTGTGAGGGGCTTTTGGAGATCTTCCTGTCTGCCTGCTTGGGGATGGCCCTCCCAGCAGTAGAGACCCAGGATGCTGGTGGCACTCAGAGGCACCGCTGCTCCCTGGGGTCCCAAGGGAAGGATTCCACTACCTGAAGGAACTGGATGAGATTTTAGGAAAAGGTAGAATGTGTTTTTTTTTTTTAAGATTTATTTTACTTTTCAAACAACTTTATCGAGATAACTTTGACATAAAAGAGACACGTGTACCCCAATGTTCATCGCAGCACTGTTTATAATAGCCAGGACATGGAAGCAACCTAGATGTCCATCAGCAGATGAATGGATAAGAAAGCTGTGGTACATATACACAATGGAGTATTACTCAGCCATTAAAAAGAATACATTTGAATCAGTTCTAATGAGGTGGATGAAACTGGAGCCTATTATACAGAGTGAAGTAAGCCAGAAGGAAAAGCACCAATACAGTATACTAATGCATATGTATGGAATTTAGAAAGATGATAACAATAACCCTGTGTATGAGACAGCAAAAGAGACACTGATGTATGGAACAGTCTTATGGACTCTGTGGGAGAGGGAGAGGGTGGGAAGATTTGGGAGAATGGCATTGAAACATGTAAGATATCATGTATGAAACGAGATGCCAGTCCAGGTTCAATGCACGATACTGGATGCTTGGGGCTAGTGCACTGGGACGACCCAGAGGGATGGTATGGGGAGGGAGGTGGGAGGAGGGTTCAGGATGGGGAGCACATGTATACCTGTGATGGATTCATTTTGATATTTGGCAAAACTAATACAATTATGTAAAGTTTAAAAATAAAATAAAATTAAACTTTGATTCAAAAAAAAAAAAAAGAAATAGTATGTGTATTAAGGTATACAACTTGTTCTCATATAGCTGTACATTGCGAAAAGATCACCACAGTGAAATTAAATAGCTTGTCCATCACCTCTATATAATTACCCTTTTGTGTATATAGTGAGAGGATTTAAGATGTATCCTCTTAGAAAACTCCACGCATGTAGTACAGTATTACTGAGTATAGTCATGGTGCCGTAGGTTACATTCGCAGAGCTTATTCATCTCTGAACCTTCCTGGCCTTTGACGAGTACCTTGCTGTCTCCCCTCCTTCCAGCCCCTGGCAACCACCATCCTACTCTGCTTTGAATTCAACTCTTTACAATTCTATTTATAGATCAGATCTTGGAATATTTGCCTGGGAAGGGTAAAGTTTAAATGGAGAAGATACTTGGATGCCAGGTAAATGCAGGCAGAGAACACAAGAGAATTACAGATATGACTGTGACTCCAAGAGTCCTGGGAACAGGAAGATCTGGTTGGGAAAAAAGAAAGCAAGTCTTCAGTGTGGGGAAAAGAGGCAAATACGCTGGGACGTGTGATACTGTGGAAGGCTTTTTCTTTCATCCCTGAGGCAGTGGGGTGCACATTCATCTGTGCCTTTTTGGCTCCAGAGGACTGTGTGTCCATATGCCAGGATTACCCTTGGCCATATTTGGTCTAATCATTGACCTTGGTAGAATGTGAGTATCAAGTTCTCAGAAGACAATGTTTGTTTGTTTTTGTATTTCTCTCCTAACCACTCACTAGACTTGTGACCTTGGGCAAGTCACCAAACCTCACCATCTTAGCTTTTCCATTTTACATCGATAATTATAAATGTTTCCCTTGCTTGCCTTAGAAATGCTTGGGAACAAAAGAAAAAAAATTTTTTTTAAGTGTAAAGCAACTAACTGGCATAGTGCCTGGCACATAGTAAGCAGTTCAGTACATCATTTTTATTTTAGTAATTTTAAACATGGGGAGTTATTAGTTTCCCCTTGCCCCCGTTTCTAGATGTTCCTCATTTCTTTAAGTTCTTATGCAGGTGTGATCTTTGCTGTTTGAAATGACTGCTTTGAAAGTGTAAATTATTAGAAAATACTTGGATTTTTCTATCTAGGCTAACTTTGGCCAAGAGTGAGTAGTTCCAAACTTTTTTTTCCTAAGTATTCTTTTGGCTGTAGCAGGTCTTAGTTTTGACACGTGGGGTCTTTTAGTTGCGACACATGGGGTCTTTTAGTTGCAGCATGTGGGATCTAGTTCTTCGACCAGGGATCACACTCAGGCCCTTGCACTTGCAGCACGGCAGCTTAGCCGCTGGACCACCAGGCACATCACAATTAGTTCCAAATTTTAGATTATTAGTCCATTTTGGTCTTTCTCCTCTTCCCATTTCTGTTTCTTTCTTTTGTCTTTTATCTCAGCTGAACTTGGTTCTCCCTCTTGTTTCTTTGCCTAAAATTCAATTAAGGAAAGAAAGGTAATTAGCAAAGGTGAATTATTCTAAGGGTTTAAGTTCCTTTTAGGGCATCAGAAGTACGTGTGGTTTACGTCACAAGAAGAAGAGGGGATATAGCATCATTTGCTTGGGCTGAAAATAAGTCCAGTGTTACTAGTAAAATCATAGGAAATTCTCCTTTATTTGAGCATGATTCCAGCCTGGTTTTTCTGCAGCTTTCAAAATTAGCAAGTCTCACTCCAAGGTATGAAAAGATAAGAATCTGGATTATTCATAATGAGAGTCACTGGGCTGCACCCTCATAAAAAGCAATTGCAGAAAACAACAGGTTATTACAGTGAGTTCATAGATCCCTTTGATTCATTTATTCTTGCATTTGACAACCCCCCGCCCAAACCCCGTTTCTACTTTGGAACCATGGAAAAGGACCAGGCCAGTGTATTTACTCATTTTTGGATACAGTCTGGTCCTTCCTTAACAAGGGGAAATGGATTTGCTGCAGCATCCAGCTTAACATTTTAGACATTCTCTAATAAACGTGACTTCTGTTTGACTTCATTGCAATGCTCATGCTGCCTCCAGTCACAGCACCCCAGGCTGTGGTCTTGTCAACTCTCATAAGCTAGACAGGCTCAGGCTTGGGCAGTGCTTGAATGGAATCCTTCCAAACACAACTCAGGTGCCGGAGACTCGGTGGTGGTGATTCAGCGTCTGGCACTGACTCCAGCCAGGAGCAGCCAACAGGGGCCTCAGCAAGGTGGTTATAGGGCCCTATGTTAATAGGTATATGGAGTAAGAGTGTGATAGTGGGGCTTTTTCTCCCCTCTTATATAAGACTTCAAACAGACTTTCTGACTGTTGTGGTCATTAAACTTATTTCAGCTGCTTTTGCAAGAGGATCATAGATGTCCTTTTTCTGTCTTATGAAAATTCCTAACTTTGACCTTATTTGGCAGGAAGCATCTTATACACACCTTAAAATAAAAAAGGTTATTCATAACTGCAAGTGAATATAGGGTTTGCTGACCCTTTTTCTGCTTCCTAAGTTTCCTTTGTGGGTGGGGCTTATAGCAAAATGCCTCCTCCTGTCTACAGCCTTGTGGTATTTCTGTGTCTCTTGTAGTGGCTGCATGAGATGGCGTTTGAACCCTGTAGCATGAATACTTGGAGAAGGCAGTGGCAACCCACTCCAGTACTCTTGCCTGGAAAATCCCATGGATGGAGGAGCCTGGTAGGCTGCAGTCCATGGGGCCGCTAAGAGTCGGATACAACTGAGAGACTTGACTTTCACTTTTCACTCTCATGCATTGGAGAAGGAAACGGCAACCCACTCCAGTGTTCTTGCCTCGAGAATCCCAGGGACGGGGGAGCCTGGTGGGCTGCCGTCTATGGGGTCGCACAGAGTCGGACACGACTGAAGTGACTTAGCAGCAGCAGCAACATGAATGCTGGTAAATCATGGCGTGGTGCAAAAGCACAGCTGCAGAACTGTTCTCCTTCCCAGCTTTTCTGAGGTGTTTTTAAAAAAGAAAAAGGAAATGACATTTGTCATCTTTTCTCCTAAGAAAATACACTCTAATAGATTGCCTGCATTTCCATACATACACAGACACGCTCCCAACTTACCTGTACTCATGTCTTTGCATTATTTGTTAGATTTTAAAGTAAAGCAAAGGATATATGACTATTAAATGTCATAACAGTGATCACCATCTTAGGTATAACTTAATATAAAACCAGGGAATTCCCTGGTGGTCCAGTGGCTAAGACTCTGTGCTCCCAATACAGGGGAGCTGGGTTCGATCTCTGATCAGGGAACTGGATCCCATGTGCTACAACTAAGACTCTATGCAGCCAAATAATTAAAAATAAATATTTTTTTAAAAAAAGGATATAAAATCACATCAGTAAGGATGTGGGAAAACTGGCCTTGGAAGTAGATCTAGGGGTTTGAGCTGGTGTGAAACAGTAAAGAAATTGCAGTGGTCCAAGTGGTGGAGGGGAGGCTGTATGGTGGCTTCATCTTTCCCCACGCCCACAGGTGGGGCAACACTGCTTATAGCTCTGTCTTTGCAATTAGGACAGTGATGACGATGGGGAACTTTGACTTTTCTGTTTCGTGTCCCTTTTGGTCTTAACTTGAACATGTAGTTTTGGAGAGTTGTAGGAGTGGGATGGTCTCTGCTCCAGTTTTTTACCATGTCTGTCCAGCTATTGTCTCATAAACTCACTTGCAGAGGCTGTGGCACATTTGGAGAAAGCCATGCCCTCTAAATACTCGCTGCTCTAGAACACCTTCAAAGTATAGGATGCTTTATGAAGCTGTCAGAGCTCTGAGAGTGGATGATGCTACATAGAACTTTTCTCTTCTAGGTCATTGATCCACATCCAGTACCTCAGATAATGTAAGGCATTGCTTGTCGGCCCCACCTGCTTTTAGTGGGGAGGAGTCAAGCGAATCAACTACCAGTGAACTAATGCACAGAGTCTATGTCTTTATTTGGACGTCACAGATTAGACCAAACAGTGACTGGTGAAAAGGTTCTTGGATGATTTTTCACTGGTTTTTGTGACTTTCTGTGTATTAAAGTTCAAATAGAGTGTGTTTTTGATTGTTATTTACTTAAGTGTTAGTCACTCAGTCATGCCTGCCTCTTTGCGACCCCATGGACTGCAGCCCACCAGGCTCCTCTGTCCATGAGATTTTCCAGGCAAGGATACTGGAGTGGGTTGCTATTTCCTTCTCCAGGGGATCTTCCCAACCCAGGCATCGAACCCGGGTCTCCTGCACTGCAGGCAGATTCTTTACCAACTGAACTACGAGGGAAGCCCCCATGTCACCAGTAACGACTCAAGAGTCTGCTGTGGAGCTCTCTTTCTTTGTGTATCTAGTATTTGTACAGTCATTAGAATTGAAATTTTCCTTGGACACCTAATATTTTCATATTGATAATGGCTGAATTTCTTCTGTGAGATTAGCTCACTCTTCCATTTTCTTGTGATAACCAAGTTGCTCCATTTGTAAACTCTGTGCATATTGTTTTCTCGACTTTTTGTGACCCCATGGACTGCAGCATGCCAGGCTTCCCTGTTGTTCACTATCTCCTGCTCAAATTCATGTCCTTTCAGTCAGTGATGCTATCTAGCCATCTCATCTTCTGCCATCCTTTTCTCCTCTTCCTTCATCATCAGGGTCTTTTCCAGTGTGAGGAGGACTCTGCATCAGATGGCCAAAGTATTGGAGCTTTAACTTCAGCATCAGTCCTTCCAATGAATATTCAGGGTTGATTTCCTTTAGGATTGACTCGTTTAATCTCCCGTGAGGTTCAAGGGATTCTCAAGGGTGTTCTTCAGCACCACAGTTTGAAAGCATCAATTCTTTGCCGTTCAGCCTTCTTTATGGTCTAACTCTCACATCCATACATGATTATTGGAAAAACTATATCTGTGACTATTCAGACCTTTGTTGGCAAAGTGATGTCTTTGCTTTTTAATATGCTGTCTAGGTTTGTCAAAACTGTCCTTCCAAGGAGCAAGCGTCTTTTAATTTCATGGCTACAGTCACCATTCACAGTGATTGGAATCCAAGAAAATAAAATCTGTCATAGCTTTCACTTTCTCCCCTTCTAATTGCCATGAAGTGATGGGACTGGAGGCCATGATCTTAGTTTTCTGAATGTTGAGTTTTAAGCCAGCTTTTTCACTCTCCCATTTCACCTTTATCAAGAGGCTTTTTAGTTCCTCTTCATTTTCTGCCATTATAGTGGTGTCATCTTCATGTATAAGGTTGTTGCTATTTCTCCTGGCAGTCTGGATTCCAACTTGTGATTCATCCAGCCTGGCATTTCCATAATGTATTCTTCATATAAGTAAAATAAACAGGTGACAATATACAGCCTTGTCATACTTCTTTCCCAATTTTGAACCAGTCAGTTGTTCCATGTAAGGTTCTAACTGTTGTTTCTTGACTATATATATATTTTTTTATTTTTTTTTTTTGCATTTTTTTGGAAAACTCACTGCCTTGGAATGTTTGCTCTGTGCAAATGCTTCTAGTTCTGTCAGCCACTGTCATTTCTTTTCTTAAAGTAACCTAACAGACCTGCTTTTCATCATGTGCTGGATGCTTACCATGTCCAGAGCAAGGGGGTGATGGAGTTTCCCTGCACACTCATTTCTGGGTAATACTACAAAGCGATCTTCAAACTGGGTTCCATGATGAGTATTCCTGTTAATATGGTCATTAGTTGCTGGAGTTGGACCAAAATAGCAGATTAGGCGAAAAAGCTTTCTAGAGGACTTGAGTTGTCTATAGAGGTTGAAAAATAGAGGAGAGAACATGACTTCTTTCCTACTAAACTTCCCATATGACTTTTTATTGCTGGATTTTCTTCCTACCCAATCTGTGCAATGACTGTTGATTAGCCTGTGGAATTGTCTGAGAAACAAGTTTGATCTTGAGGGGTGGGGAGAATCTAGGAAAAGAAACTAGAGGAAGGGTGGCTGACTCAGACCAGCCTTTGAAGCTGGAAATGGGACAGCTTCTCAGGCATGCAGGAAGCCACCAGCCCTTCTCCACTGGCCAGTAGGGCATGTGCTGTCTTTGTGCTGAGTGCCGAGAGCCTCATACTAGAATGAGATCCACTCTGAACAGCTACAAATGACCTGTAGGAAGAAGAAACACTTGTTCACTGTTCGCAAGTAGTTTGAAACAATTTCAGATAGAGGAGCACGTGGATACATTCTGTTTTCCTGTCCCAGTTCTTCCTCAGAAAATAAAAAAAATGTGTTTGAGCTTTTAAGAATAGCTAATTAGTAACATCCTTGAATCTTAGCTCAATTCTAAAATTATTCTGGCCAACTGATTGAAAGCTCTGTTTATATAAAATTGTGTCCCATAGAATCTTCTGAGAATCTTGGATTACAGATAGCAGCCTATGACAAGTTGGCAAACTTATCCTGTAAAGGGCCAGGCAGGAAATACTGTAGGCATTAATAGTCTCTGTCACAAGTACGTAACTCTCTTTTGTGGCCTAAAAGCAGCTATAGGTAATACGGAAGTAGATGAATGTGACTGTGTTCCAATAAAACTTTATTTGTGGACACTGAAACTTACATTCCATGTTATTTTCACGTCAAAAAAATTTTTTTGTTGTTATTCTCCCAACTGTTTAAATAAGTAAAAACCATTCTTATCTCATGGGCTGAACAAAAACAGATAATGGGTTGGATTTGGTCCCCGGACTAAAATTTGCTGACCCGTGACCTAAAATGCAGCCACAAAATTAAAAGACGCTTACTCCTTGGAAGGAAAGTTATGACCAACCTAGATAGCATATTCAAAAGCAGAGACATTACTTTGCCAACAAAGGTCCGTCTAGTCAAGGCTATGGTTTTTCCAGTGGTCATGTATGGATGTGAGAGTTGGACTGTGAAGAAGGCTGAGTGCTGAAGAATTGATGCTTTTGAACTGTGGTGTTGGAGAAGACTCTTCAGAGTCCCTTGGACTGCAAGGAGATCCAACCAGTCCATCCTAAAGGAGATCAGTCCTGGGTGTTCTTTGGAAGGACTGATGCTAAAGCTGAAACTCCAGTACTTTGGCCACCTCGTGCGAAGAGTTGACTCATTGGAAAAGACCCTGATGCTGGGAGGGATTGGGGGCAGGAGGAGAAGGGGATGACAGAGGATGAGATGGCTGGATGGCATCACCGACTTGATGGACGTGAGTTTGCGTGAACTCCTGGAAATAATGATGGACAGGGAGGCCTGGCGTGCTGCAGTTCATGGGGTCATAAAGAGTCGGACAGGACTGTGCGACTGAACTGAACTGAACTGACCTAAAATGCCACAGTGCTTCATATTTTTTTAAGACTTCCATGTGTCAGTACTGATCTCAAGCCTCATGATCAAGTGTGTTACATTAAAAAAAAAAAAAATTATTTTCTTCTACTGGCTTGCTTTTATGTATATGCACACGTTTACTCAAACCATATTTTAGGTAAACACATTGGTGTTTCTTGAAATATGATAAACATCTTTTTTGAATGTCGGCTACTTTGATCAACATGCTAAACATAGTGTACCTCATAGGATGCCTCACCCCCAAATATAAGCACCTGCTATGAACTCGAGATGTAAATACCTCAAAAGTGGCAAACGTGCTTATGTAAAATGTAATTTGTAAATAACAGATGGCACTTATTTACTAGGAATGGGAGGCAGTGATGAGAATGAAGTCATCTGGAACCAAAAGAATGAAAAATGCATCAAAATTGTCCAGGTCCCCAGTTAGGGTGAAACTGACTAGCATGCTACCAAACTACAACCCAGCCCCAGTCCCCCTGAGTCTCTGTGCCCAGCGTAGGCTGTGGTCCCCGGCGTGCCTACCACAAGGTGCCTCCAAGAGACTGAGGCCTCAACGACAACCAAACAAGAGAGGGAGGCAGTGTATGTCTTCTGTTCCTGTTAGCTCGCAGGGCGATTGATTTTAGCTTTTGAAGAATGATAAATAGAATTGTGTGCAGCTGGGCTGTAAGTGGCTGGCTTTATCAGTTGCCTCCATGCTGACATCTTCAACCTGTATCTTTACTGTAACCCACAGGCCTGGCCTTCAAGTACAGCACCACGTTATCCAAGGCCAGGCGATTGTCACATCTGTTCTAAAGCAAGTGTTGACTTAACCCAGCCCAGGAAACTGCCACCGAGAGAAAAAGGTCTCCAGAGATTGTATGGGACCTTTTAAGTTACTTACGCCAACAGTTGGCCTGCAACTTGAGTCACAGCTGAAACCAGTGTTTTACAAGTTCTTATTTATTCATATTCTCTCTCTCACACACACACAGTAGCTATGTGTATCTTTATTTGGAAGCCCAAAGAATCTACTTGTATCTTGAAACAATATGTCTTAAAGAGACCTTTCTTCAGTCACGACTGAGATGCTATTATAAAAATATAAAAAAATCCATCCTCATTTCTTAGCTGTGTTGGGACACATCTCTGAGGTTCAGGCAGTAGAATCTGAGATGAAAGACATGAATCTCCTTTTCATGATTTTGGTGCATGAAACAGGTAAAATTCACTATCAAGTCAGCATGTGTGGGGAACAGATTGCATCCAGGTCTCCGATGCAGTTCCCAAATGGGATTCGACCTGTCATTCCCATGTTTTTCTGACAGTGACTTTGACAGTAAGCATCTTAGACTCTGTACACATGGTAGATACTGGGCATTTGTATGATAATGATGATAATGTCAAATACATAGTCTCATACACAAAGGATTTATTTTTCTTCTTTTTGGTGATTTAAAATCCAGATTACAGTGATTTAAATATCATGGGAATCCGAAAAGCAAATACCCTTTAATGATTGATTTCATTGCACTTTATAAATTCTAATAAATTAGGCTTTCACATTCTGGCTGAGACCTCAGTTGACTTTTTTGAAGGGTGTGGAGTATTAGTGCTTTGCCCCACCTTTGTTCTCATACTGATGAGGAGGCCAGGGAATTATTATGGGATAATTCATAACAGTTCATATCAAGATAAATAATTCCTTTTACTAGCGTTGTCTCTCTATCCCAATATTTGAAGTTGTTTTCCCTGTTTGTGTTCATTTTGAGGACAAAATCTGCTGTTTAGTTGCAGAGTCATGTCTGAGTCTTTTGTGACCCCCATGGACTGTGGCCTACCAGTTTCCTCTGTCCATAGGATCTTACAGGCAAGAATACTGGAGTGGATTGCCATTTCCTTCTCCAGGGTATCTTCCCAATGGTGCCAGTGGTAAAGAACCCACCTGGCAGTACAGGAGACATAAGAAACGCGAGTTCGTTCTGGGTTGGGAAGACCCCCTGGAGGAGGGCACAGCAACCCACTCCAGTATTGTTGCCAGGAGAATCCCATGGACAGAGGAGCCTGGCAGGCTAAAGTCCATAGGGTCACAGAGTCAAATACGACTGAAGTGACTTAGCATGAATGCATGCATTACACATTTTCATCATTTGTTATTTCTTCAGTAGTTTGACTAAAATTTCTTTCATGTTCATACAAGATCCTCAGTCTTTTCTGTTCCTGTGCTTCTATCTTTAATTCTCTTCTTTGCTGGGGCTTTTGTCTGAAATGCTGTGAAAAGGCTGGCACTCTTAACGTGACTATGTAATTCGATATATCCCATGTTAGGTCTGAAAACTATGTTCTACACATAAATGACTTTTCCCTTCTTCCCAGCAGGAAAATTGCAAGGATTCCAGTAGCTAATTTTGAGATGTATAGAGCCAGCTCAGTAAACATTTGTTGAAAATTTAACTTTGAGTCCTATGCTTTCTCTTGTTGAAGTGCATTTATGAGAACATGCTCATATCAGAATAGTTTCTTTGTGTGTATCAACTTTTTTTAAGGACACTTAATAGTATGCCTTTTGCTTAAATGAGAAGCTTATTGTATAGATTCTCTGAGAATTGAGTATTTGAAAATCAAATTCCTGCTCTCCAAGTATTTGATGAAACATGGTAAATTATTTTAACAAATATTTGTGGCTTTGGAGTTGCCATTACTCTGATTTTCTTGGCTTGATCCCTTTTGGTCTTAGATGGACCTTACCTTTCTCTTCCCCACCATATCTTTCTCCACACATTCTTTTCACATTCATCTCCACACCTTCTGTCTGCCTTTCCAACTAGTAGCCAGACCCTTCTTTGCTTACCCTGGGAACTCTGACGGTAGCAATTAAAATATATAACACTTCCCTTTCCTACATTAAAAAGCAGTAAAACCTTCATGTGAAATAACTAAGGGGACATACATAGTAGGAGGAGGGGTTCTTGCTCCTGCAGGCACCTTGCAGTGGGGACTATTTTTCTTATATGATATAAATGAAATCTTCACTCTGCCCACTTGTACACCTACGCATGTACTGAGCGTCTCCAAGGAGACAAGGAAACCCGGAGTCCAGTGATGGTGAATCCTCCTCAGAGACAGCAGGCTGGAGTCTCAGGCAACTCTCCCAGGCGTCTTGGCTTCCAGATGCCCCTCTCAGACAGCCTCTCTTCCCGAGGCTCTCGCAGGCAGTCTTTCTCGAACATGTCTCTCCCTTCCCAGACGCAGTAGCCCGTCCACTCCATCCGAAGGGCTGGTCGTGGTGAGTTCACTAGACGGAAGGCTGCTGAAGGGACAGTAAGGGTGGGTGCAGCAGGGAGCTGGGACAGGAGGGGTCCATCTTTCCCAGAATCTTTTCTTTGTCACCCATTGATTTATCTGTGCTTCATTTCATTGCCTCCCTTTGCACCTCTTAGACACAAAGGCACTGTACAACCTTCCGTAGCATCTTAAAAATGTTTCTTGTGACCACACTACAGTCATAAGCTCAGTGTAATGAGATTGTCCTTTGAGGAGAAGTAGTCCTCTTGCTGATTAAACATTTTTAGTAATCTTTTCATGAACATATACTCCGACCACTTGCATTGCCCTTCCCCTGAGTTGACTGCATGGGAACTCCCACACCACCTTGCCTTCCCCCACTGCACCCTGTGTCTCTCTTAACTTTTCTTGGAACTGTAAACACTGTTTTCTTACGTAAATGACATCTGTTCCTCTTTGAAAAATACACTACCATCATAAGCCCATTTTTCACTCTTTCTAAGATTATAGTGTCAGATCTTTTTGATACGTGGACCACATCTTTGTTTGAATCTTCCAGGCACAAATAATTGTCGTGTAGAAACAATTATTGATGTGCTCCCCAGTGAATCTTGTCCTGTCTCTAAACTCCAAGCGCATCATTTAACAGACCTTCTCGACATCATCTCCGTGTGCACCTTCTTGGCTCTCAGCTAAATTGATTCGGATAGCCTAACTTGCCATGTGATTTTCTAGCGAAAGGTCTGCAAACTTCTGGTTTCTGTTGCCAGCCCTGCTGTCCTCTTTGGAAAGGTTGAGCTAGATGTTATTCCTAATAAATCCTTTGTCAGTGAATGACCTCACAAAGGTTTATTGGTGACATTTTTATTTTTTTATTTGAGCTTTTTTTTTTTAATAGTATCTCTTGTTTTTTTTTTTTTTTTTTCGTTTCTGGCCACACAGCATGTGGGATCTTAGTTCCTTGTGCGGGGATCTAACCCACGCCCCTTTCGGTGCACGCATGGAGTCTTAATCACTGGACCACCAGAGAAGTCCCTTTATTTGAACTTGAGGAAAGATTGCTCAGTCATGTATTCTGCCCTTTGGAGGAACCTCCTTTTTTCCCTCTAGCATTAGCTCTAATTGCTAGCACCTCCCCAGTTTCTCCCTTTAAGTAAAAACTAGCCCATGGTATACACTCAAAAGACGCATTTGTTTTCAGCACAGTTTTGTTCACAGGTGTATAAGGTACCTTTTGAGCTGACCTAGAGGTCAGACCAAGTTTTTTCTTACATAGTCCATCAAGGTCACCTCTTTTTGATCTTCCTTCACAAATATCTTTATCTGCCAGGTGGTCCACCACTTACTTAGCTTTTCCTTTTTATCTGGACTCAGATGAGGTGAAAGTGTTACTTTCAACTTGAGTTCTCAAGCTCCCTCAAGAATTGGAGAAGGATGAAGGTACCTTTGAAAAGAGCCCTTTAGTGTCTCTGAAATTCCTGACTTTGCCCTGCTCCTTTGTGGCCTCTCTCTGCCCTCTTTCCTCCACGTCCCAAGCATTAATACTCTACATTGCATGTCAGATTTATGGTATTAATCCATTGTCTGCGTAGATGGATTGCTATGCCCGAGGAATTGTGAACGAAATTGGCAAACTCCAAGAAAATGTATCCAGATTCTGGAAAATTTTCCAACTTAGACTGATGGGAAATTTGATTTGCTGTTTTATTTGCCTGGAAATGGAAAAGTCAAGATCTCATCCTCATGTGTCCTTCCTGGAATCCTTTTTTGTGAAGGAGCCTCTGAACCTATGTAGTAAGATGAATGTTTTCCTTTTATTTTTCCTTCCAGGCGCTTCAAGTGGCAAGACAACTTCTTCTCCAGCAGCAACAGCAGCAGCAAGTTAGTGGGTTAAAGTCTCCCAAGAGGAATGACAAGCAGCCAGCCCTTCAGGTAAGTAACAAGTCTTATTTTTTTTTTAAGTTGATGTTATACACTTTGGGATAGCTGATAAAACCATTCAGAAGTGGATTGTGTTGAGAATTGCAAATCATGTAAGGAAATCTTCTGCAAAGGAGAAGTGCATTTTCTTTTTGTTTGTTTAACAGTAGCGCATGACACTTTGGGAAGAAAAATGTCTGTTCAACCAACAGTTTTGTTGTTGGGAGTAAGAAAATCTAATGAGACAATTTAATCGATGGCTGAGGAGTTGTTGGCATGGGTGGCTTGTTAGGCTGTGTGGCTTACCAATGGGGAAAAGTTCCTAGTACTCACATATGTCACTCATTCTCTCATGATCTGTCTAGAATTGGGACACACACACACGTTACTTCAATGCAGTGGTTTTCAACTGGAGTGCTTTTACCCCTCAAAGGACAGTGGGCAGTGTCTAGAGACATTTTTGGCTCTCACATCTTGGGGGGAATGGGTGCTTCTGGCATCTAGTAGAGAGAGGCTGAGAATACTGCTAAACCTCCTGCAGTGTACAGGACAGCCTCCCTCAAGAGAAAACTAGTCAGTCTAAAATGTTAATATTGTCAAGAACGTACTTGGCTTGAGGAAGATAGAGTATTTTCAATACACCTAGTAATGAGTGTAATACATCCTCTATTCTTCAGTGGGTGTTTCTCAGATATTTCTAAATTATTAATAAAAATCAGCAAGCAGTCTGTATGTAAAGACTAGCAGCTTCTCATTTCAGAAACTTTAAAGGCAGGAGTTAGCAGACTGGAAGGCGTGAGTTCACAAATATCTACTTTCAATCTTTGACTTGAAGCAGAAAATGGTCATAGACATTTCAGAGAAACTTAATTCGGTGTATCTGTGCTCACAAGCAGGACAGGGAAGGCACTTGCAAATACCAGGCAGCTCATCACTACTTTCAGAGCTAAGAGTGGGCACCCCCCTAAATGGGAAACAATATTGAGTTTCCCACACTGAACATTCTAGAAAAGAATTTATAAGTGGAAGCTGGTGGGTATAACTTGATGCTGATTAAGATGACCACAAGGTCAACCCAGAATCTAGCTTGGGTTGACTTTTTTCAGATCAGAGAGAACCAGGGTACCAGTCCCTAAATTATCCTACAAAGATCAAACTGACCTTGGACCACACGTTCTAGTTCTTCTACATCTGCCTGTAAATTGTCACTGTCTAGGGCACATTCAGCATGATACAGAGACACTTTCTTGGCACAGTTGAATCATAGTGTGCATTGATTCCTAACACTTCTAAAAGCAGTGGTTTGGAGAACCACCGCCAACCCATATGCCTTTTCGTGAGTATGAATGCCGGGGACATTTTTAATGAGGTCCAGTGCCACTGAGGTCCCATGTCAGGTGCTATAAGCAGTGCTTTGTTGTGCCGATGTCTTAAGAACAGCTCTGGAGGATGAAATATGACTGTGTTGACCTTTCAGCTGTGAGCTTATTTGTCAGGATTCAAATAAGTTGAAAGGATCAAACTGAACAGTTTCCGTAGTCAGACTGGGAATTGTGTTTCAGAGGTCAGCAGTGGAGGCCACATTGCAGATTCCAGAACATAGCCAATTGTTGGTACATATTAAAGTACTGGGGCATCTCCTGCAGACAGAGACACAATTAAAATTCTAATTTATTAATGTATACAGGGAGCTAGCCCAGCCTGTCACTCAGTGATTCAAATGACTGTCCATTCTTTCGGCCTCCCCCTCAGAGCTCTCAGAGCCTTAAAAATACTATGACTCCTCTTGAATTTATCAGATCTCGAATGCATTGGGAAAATAACAATATATTATTGTTGGGGGGGGCACAAAATTTTACATATAGTAGTGTTTTGGTTGGAGATCATTTTAAAAAGCACACACAAAAATGGTCTAATAAACTGCTCTTCAGTGTTGAGTTGTATTTTTTTGGACCAGACTTATTTTCTATTTACTTTTTTAATTATATAAGGCCTGTTTAGATAAGCAAAGGGCAAGATGAATGAAGTTCCTTTAGGGCTAAATATATGAAGTCAAGTTTTAGGGGATTTCCTTTGGAAGGCGTTTTCCCCTTCTTGCCTGTTACAAGGTTTTTAGCCACCAGAAGAGTATGACACAGAGAGCTTTGTTTTTCTTGGCAAAGGACAGTATCAAAACCAGCCTCACACATTCTGCTGAGCCCTTCAGTCTGTAGGAAAAGCGGGGGACAAGGGGGCCATGTTGGATGCTGAATTAGCTAAAGACGATTTCTGAGTCCTTTCCTGTCCCTTCAGTGGAAGAATTGACAAGCAAAGAATTTAGACCAGATTTTAAGAGTTGCTTCAGGGGGGAGCGGTTGACCTGTGTGTGTGTGTGTGTGTGTGTGTGTGTGTGCACACCTGTACATAATAGTCTGTGTCTCCTCAGCTGCCTGGTAGGGTCATGCAGATTCACGTAGTTTTATTCGATCGCCTGGCCTTCCACAAACAGGAAACATTTTCACTAACCGAGGCCACATGGCATGTTACCTTGCTGTAAAAATACGTATGTAGACTTGGTGATTCATGGAAGGAATAACCTTCACATTTAAATATGTCTTGCCGAGCCATGTCCTTGCTGGGGCATCTCAGCTGGAGTGGCTCTGACATGAAAGGGAAATCCTGCAGCAGATCCTAACAGTACTCCTCTCTGATCTCGTTACCCCCCCCCACCCCGCTACCTAGACCTATTTTAGTGAATTTCAGATCTTCCGCACAGAGGAAGGCTTGACAGGGAAGAAGGATTTGATCTGCTGATAGCTTGAGGAAAAAAAAGAGAGAAACCCAAATCCCCAAATATACTGTGACTCATATTTTAAGCAAATCTCACACTTCCCTGCTTTATGTTTGGCAGCGCTCTCCAGTTTCACAGGCTGATGATACAAACAAAAGAAAATGGAAAGTTAAGAGGAGGTTATAAGTGGTTACTCGACAGAGATCACAAAATGTAGTCAAACATCATTGATCTGGACTAATTTCAGCAAAATGAGAGTAAATAAGCGAGACATGACACTCTTTGCAGATACACGTACTGAACTAAATCTGAGCGGATCGCATTCTTGGGTGACATTGTAGTTTATTGTGAAGGCATGAATCGGATACAGATACTGCTTCTGAAGTTCTGGAAAAATATTCTACTTAGGAACCTAAATAGCTCCTTATTTGGTCTATTAATTTGCTTTGCAAATTTTTTTATGAATGGTATGAGTGAAGATTGGAAATTGTCCCCATCATAAATTCAGCCTCAGAAGGATTTGAATTAATTAAATGCAACTCAGCAAATGTTAGTGAAACAGCTACAACTTGCGGGACATGAGGCTGGTGATCAGAGCTGCAGACCTGTCTAGGAGGCAGACCCTGCCTGCAGGATGCTTTTGAGCTGTGAGAGAATTAACCAGGTTTTGCCGCAAGAAGAAAACTGTGTGTGAGTAAAAATAGAAGGCTTGCTTTTATAAATATTTATCTACTTCTGAAGATAGCTAAAACAAGTGAAATAAATGCTTAACAGTGCAGGTGTGCTCATAACCTCGAAAATGTGTAATTTTACTGGCTGAAGATTAATTTGTGAGTAGATGAGCAATTTTATTGATCACATTTTGGAACTTTGACCACCGTTTCTGGGTAGTAATTCATTTGGGTTCTTTAAGCATTTTAGTTGTTGGCACGAGGACATAAACTGGAAGGAAATCAAATGACACATTTTCTCCTAAGAAAGTAAAAGTACATGTGTATTCTGGCAGCATTCACATTAAGAAAGAAAGTAAACCTTGTGTGTTGCTTACCGTGGAGAGCTGACCACAGTTTCAGGCCATATATAAAGAACTTGAACTTGAAACCAGTCGCCTGATACTTTTCTCTCCTGCCCATCCCCTCCTTCCAAGTTTATCTCATATACAGGCCCTTCATACAGGGGGCTATTTCACTGGGAGGAGAGCTGGTGGAATCAACTGGAAGGTCAGCCTTTTCATCCCTTTAGAAGCTCAGGATTATAATGAGGACTCTGGCTTTTAAGTGGAGGAGGTTAAAATGCAAGATTCAGCAGGTGTTTTTTTAGCATTTTTATTTGCAGTTATATAAAACATGCTTTAGGCAGCATTTTGCTTGGCATTAATGTCACATATAATCTTAGTACCTCGTATCATTTCCACGTTATTCACTGAGGAATAAATTGGTAAGAGGAAACCTTTAAAGGAAACTATGATTTTATGTGGTAGATACTGAAATGGAGTGGTTTTGAAATACTGACACTTAAAAAGTATCCTTATGCAATGAATTAGTAAAGCGTGTAATTCAGGAGAGGGAGGCAGATTTTCTCTTTTAATGTCTGGAGTTTTCACTGTCTAGAATTGGTATCTCTGGCAGGAGACTGACAAGAAGTATTGAAATTTTGGTACCTTTTAAGATTTTGTTACCACATGACTTTGGAGAATCCTCAAACCCCCAAAAATATGTTGTGATAAGAAACAATAAGAAAAGATGTTTTAAAAAAGTTACTGATTCTTTCAGATTTTGCACACCTTTGAAAATATGATAGAAACAGGGCCCCTTTCTAGAAAAATGCACATGCACACAGAATTTTGCATCATTACAAAGGTTTCACAAAGTTCAAGAAGTCCATCTGTTTGCCAAGGTTCAGTTATCTTGCTGGAAAAAAATTATTTTTTTTCCCCAAAATAGTGTTTTGTCTTTGGCACCAAACCTCATGTGAGTTATGTTATCATGAGGTCCCTCATTTTTGCTAATTCAACTTCAGCTGTATATAAGGTGACCCTATGTCTGTCCAGAACTGCCCTAGTCTATGCCTGTTGACTGAGTGGATTTATTAATAACTCTGACTCTTAAAACTATCCCAGCTTGTACATTGAATTATATGATACTTGCTTACACGGATCTGAACGTTCAAATGTAAGTGTCATGCTAACATTTGAGGTGTAAGTGTGTCTTTGTCACCACGTGCACATGTTTTCATATGCAAAGATAATTAAGGTTCATGAACTAGCTCCACAGCTGTTTTGTAGCGTAGGGAGTATCATGAAACCGTTCTATGGAGGAGAAAAAGTGCAACTTCAGAGAGGTTAAGTGACTTGCTACAGAGCACACAGACCATGACAACGCAAGGCTAAGAAGCCAGGTGTCTTAAGACTATAGGCAACCAGTATGCTACCTAGAAGTTAATTATTCCTTGTCCTTCAGTGTATATTTACTCAGCATCTACTGACTGCTACGTTTTCCATCAATAAACAAATTTATTATTTTTTTCATATCGTAAGCAAAAATAAAACTGAACCAACAAAAACTAATCTCCACTGTAAATATGTAGATTTCAATTAAGAGACTAAGACTTGCATAATTATCCTAATTGTCGTTCTGTGGACGTGTATGCACGCACACACGTGTGTAGATATCACAGCAGTGAACAACAGCAGAGAAAAGTTATTTCTTATTCTCCAGCCTGAAGTGCCCTAAGAGCTTCCATGTGCTGGAACATGGAAATGGTATGTTATAATCATTGTTGGGGCGAGGAGGTGGGAAGGAACATAGGGGAAAAAAAACATACTTGACTGGTCAAAAATGTGTAAATTGCTGACAAAATGGCACGTGTAATTAAGAGTGTTCCTACCATTTTACCTTGTGGTTTACACCTCTAGTGTTGAAAAAGAGAGCGACTCCCACCTCGCTAATTACCATTATCACTGAAATGCTAGGGTTGGAGTCATTAGTTCCATGTGCATTTAATTAGAGGAAGGCTGAAATTGGATTTAACTTATTACTTTTTCATGGATCACTTTCTTGTCATCACTTCAAATTGGATTGCAGCCCCAGGTAACTAATTATGAGAGCCACAGGATCAAGAGTGAAAAAAAAAAAAAAGGTAATTAGGAATAACACTGTTGGACCCTTGCTGGTCGTCCACTTGTGCTTCGGGAAAAGGGAGGGAGGGGGAAAAAAAAAACAGCCCGAGCTGTATTTTGTAGTATTACAGATTAGGGAGTTAGAGGTATGGATGATTGCTAAGCATCATGGGAGTCTGTCACCACCCATAGTGGTTTCTATGATATACAACTGAGTTGAAGATGTCAAGTCGACATGGTTCCACAGTCAGCTCCCTAATACCTAGATTAAACTTGTAAAAGCAACAGATTGCTTGTAGGTATGAGGCATCTCAACAACTGTGTCGTCTGCGGCCTTACATATATGATTACAACAAAGCTGTCAAGATGCCTCTGAGCCAAATACAGAATATTTTAAGTACAGGGAGTTAGAATTTAATGAACATATTAATGTTGCAGAAACATCATTCATATCTGACAGGAAGACATATCAGTCAGCAAAGCAGTAAGGTTTAGGGTTTGTATATCGGGAATTTTTGTCAAAGTTTCCAGCCGACCATTTACTTAACTTCTTGTTTGTTCCCCAACCCCCGCCCCCTGGCCCACCCCAATGTTGTGGATAGGCTTGCTGACGTTCTGTTTCTCCTTCCGCCCCCATCGAAAATACTTTAAAACAAATGATATTGTTTCCATGTGCAGAGCAGAATTCAGAACTGCAGGCCATCAATTTTATTGACATCGTCTGAAAAAAATGTTGATGACAGTTGGAGGATGTGAAAGGATTGGATTTTTAAAGTTGCTGGTACTAACCGTGGCAAAAAAAAATTGAAATGTAATCTTATTTAAAAAAAAGGCCTGTGAAGTAAACTCTCCTAAGAAGGGCATCTTCTTTGGTAGACTGTGATAGGATGGTGAGAAATCTTGATATCAAGCCTGATGGTTGCCATGATGCGGGGAAGAAAACTTCCCAGAGAAGTGAATCACCAAGCAAAGATGGCTCGAGTTTCCTTAAGTTGTTTAAAATTGGTTTTAATGTTCTGTTAATGTAAGCAAATAATCATGATTCAGTCTTGGGTGACTTTCAAGCCTGGGTAAGTGAGGCTGGCTCATTATTTTCCAAGGAGTCTAGGGAAGTGTAGACCGTGATGTGCCCACCCAGCGAACGCCAGACCATGAATATTCCCCAAGTGAGAAAATTCTCTTCCTGGAATTATGAGTCCTTTTCCTGTGTGAACCTTCTAAGCAAAATCTCAAGAACCAAAATAGTAATCATCAAGTCTAATGCAGAAAATTAAAGCTTTTTTTTTTTTTTGGAACATCTTAAGTTGATTTAGAAATTTTGTACACAATATTCGTCTGTGGTTGAAAGGGGCCATACTGAGGTCAAGTGATGTAGTGTTTTCCATTTTTCCATATGAGCCTCACAGTGTGTGATAAAAGCAAACTCCTTTATTTTGTAAGTCTGCAGGAATTTCTGATGAAGTGCAGAGGTCACGTTCCCTGTCAATTTGAGTAGCCAGCATTTTTTAACTACTGTTTTTTCTTCCTTTTTTGTGTGTGTCTTTTCTTCCCTGCCCCCACCTCACCAGAAACCATGACACTTTTCTGACACATGAACAGTGAAGTCCTCCAATCTGAAACTCATTAGCACACAGCATTGGACCCTGTCCAGTGGTTAGAAAATTTCCTGAAGCCTAGAATAACAGCATTTGGTGCAAGCACCATGGCCCAGAAGTGACAATGGGGGTAGTCGAGCTCCCCTGGCGCCCTGCCCAGTCAGGAAAGCCAGCTGACCATGCAACCCAGTGAGACAGAGGTCGTGCACAAGGGATGGGCCAGAAAAGTCTGGTCCTTAGAGAGATACGCTTCTGAAATCATAAGGCAATATCTTTTTTCCCCTATGCTGATTATTTCAATTGAGTTGGAGGTATTTATCAGCATTCGCTGTGGGAACATGAAAGCAAGCAATTAGAGAAGTCGGATGAAAACCAATTTCTACTGGATGATATTTTGTACTTCTGTAACTGTTGGGTATTACACAGTCTATGGGTTTCATTCATTCATTCATGTATTCAAACTTTGGTTCTTGAACCTCATTATCCAGATAACAGGACCTAGAGGACAGTCTTGCCCTAACATTAGAAAAATTATGCAATTCACCGTGGTTCAGAGTAATTGAAGCCAGGTTTTCAAACAGGAAACTGAGTCCCAGAAATACAGCAGTAATAATATTTTCTAAAAAAACAAAACTTAGATTGTACTTCCCAGGAGCCAGCTACTAAACAATGACCGGATGAGGGTAGATTCCATGATTATTCCCATTTTACAGACGAAGAGAGTAGAACAGAGAGAAATGAACTTGCCCGGGGCCAACAGTTGACAGTGGCAGAGCGGGGATACTAGTTCCAACAGTCTACCTCCAGACTCTGCTTCTATCCGTGTCATTCTCCCTTCTCTCCCTGGAGGAAAGCCTCGGCCTCACAAGCAGAGACAATGAATGGAATGAAATCAGAGTTGCTGATGCTTGTCACTAACCAGTAGACCACACCGTCTCCTAATTTGGACATATGTTTATGGGCATATTTGAAAAATAGTGCTTGTAATTGAAATATGCACTTTCTAAAGGGAAATGACGCTTGGGAAAGAGAAGAAAGACGGGTATTACTCAAAGCCTGCAGACAACTCTGCAAGTAATTGTCTAAAGGCAGCCGTTGAAATTGAGAAGCAGTTTGGAAAATGTACAGTTTGGGAAATTTGTGTACCGATGTAATTACGGTAGTTGTGAGTTGATGTCATGCCTAGTAACTGTTTTTGTATTGCCTGGGCCTTTGTTACTGAGCTGTGATATCATGAGCAAACTATTATAAACATAGCATGGATATAGCATGCTTGTGTAACAAAAGATCGGGAACTTTTATTAAGTTTGTTTTCCTTGTCATATTGTAAAAATTTATTATGTGTACTGTGTATATTAGAAACAGATTTGGGTAATTCTGTCTAAATGAAGTCATCCTGGCTATTTCCAGACTGTCTGTTTTTGGTTGTGAATAATTTTCATACATCAGATGGTTGTCATATTTAGTCGCTCTCAAAATTTTAAAGAGAACATATCCCATTTTGAACTTTGGGTGGACTTGAGCTGGCTTGCCATTGGAATTGTTGGAGTTAGAAATTATTGCCCAGTAAATTACAGAGGCTGAATACTCGTCATTTCTAAAGGGTCTAGGGCTGCTGACTTCTATTCATAACTTTTCCCCCTTCACCAAAAGAACAGATTTTTAACTACTTAAGTAGTAGAATTTAAAGCTGCCAGGACACAATTGGGCAAGGCCTGCCAGCCCTTGTCCTTTTATGTTACATCCCATTGAGGAAATTCGGTAAACATTCAAACAGACAGAGCCTAGCATTTATCGGTGTTCGTGGTAGAATGTGGATTTTTAAAAGGGTAACTCAAAAACTCTGGATGACTCAATCCTTCCTAGCTGTTCTCCTCTAGCGCCTTCTTTTGCTACCAAGCTTTTAGAACCTGAATATTCTGTCTGCTGTTTCCATCTTTTTTTTTTTTTTTTCAGTCATTTTCCTTCCTAACCTCCCCCAAATCTGGCTTTTCTGTTCATTGTCTTGAATGTGATTGTCACCAAACGCAGGGGCCGTGTTTCCATCCTTACCTCAACTTGCCTGACTTAGTAACCTGTGGTCCTCTGGTTGAGTCTTGTTCCTGGAAATTGCCTTCTAAACCTCTTTAGTTCAGCGGCCCCCGGTCCCCATCCCATCCTCTTTTGGTCCGCGCTTCTCTTCTGGAACCTAAGTTCATTCCTTTCCCGAAGGTCAGTTCCTTGGATGGTCTCCAGTAGTGCCTCTGTCTGTGTGCTTATTCTTGTGCCTCTGGACACATGACTCCATGCTTGTGTGTACCCCTCTCGGCTGCCTGTCCATGGCTCTCTCTCAGCTCACCCTCACAGCCATTTAGGTCACCTCTAATCCGACTGATCATTTTTGTTGCCAGGCCCTATTAGTCAGACTCATGCGTCATCATCGACCTCATCATTTCCCTCATCCCCACCACGTTATCAGAGCTGCCATTTTTCCTTCCATTTGGCATATTGTGTCCATTCCTTTCTCTGTGTTTCCCCTGCTGCTCCTTCGTTCCAGAGTTCAGACCTTCAGGAAGGATATGCTTATGAGCTCTTGGCAAAACCAGTCGTTTATACTACTCCACACCCTCAGAGCATCTTCTGATCTTGGTGAGGATCTCTTAGCCTTGCTGCTTTCAGCTTTTCCTGCACTGCCCTGTTATTCTGTTCTTCAAGGGCTTTCAGTGATCCACTCTTAACTTTCATACATAGTCTACACTCTTCACCTTCTTCTGGTTTCGTAGTTTTCTAGTCTGGGATTAAATCAGATGACCTGAGAAGGAGGTTGGAGTCTTCTTACTGCACGGGGTGGGAAGTCGGTTCAGAGCCATGGTTCCTTCTGTTAGGAGATGGTCATAAGCACAGTCCATCTGATCATGTTTCTAAGCCCTCCAAATCAAGGATTCCAAATATGGCTTGTTCTAACCCTTGCCATTTAGGCAGAAGGCCCTAGTGATTAAATTGTGTTTAAGTCCAAGCAAATTATATCTCTGCTTTCTTCAGAAGGAAATTAAAAGCTATTTGATATGCCATGTTTTCCCATATCTAAATTCTCTCTACGTCACCCCATGATTCTTTTTCATTGATATCTGTTGCTGTGGCCTAGTGGGTTGCTTCCCATGTTCTCTCAATGAAGGATCCGCAGTCAGTTACTCCCTTGTCTGCACACCAAAGAGCTGCTCCATCAAACCTAATGAGGCTGTCTTTAATAAGACATTGGTGACATTATATCTGGTTTGTTCTTTATTTGATAGTGTAATGGAACTGTTGTTTATTCTAGAAATAAAATTAAGAGTTCAAACCACATAGAATAGACAGAGCTGAGAGGTTTTGTTTCGTGTAGATCTGAAGTGGCTCTGCCTAGAATGCTGTTTGAAAGATTCTTAAACCACATTGGCCTTTGTAGGACCACTGTGATTGATTAGCCATGTCTGCCATGGGCACTGGAGTTGGGAAGAGTGGTGTGTGTTCCTTTTACCTGCCAAGGCTGACTTATCGACATAGTCTGTGCTGATCACATAGCAGAGTAGAGAAAGACCTGGGATTATTTGTTTCTGCAACATCTAATAGATCCTGTGGCAACTACTGAAATATTATCTAAAATTAAACATACTCTTTGTGTTTTCCTCATATCCTTATCTGAGTTAGCGCAGACTGTGTTCTTTTGCGCTAGAGGTTCCAGAACCTCTACTTCTTTGTGGTCAAAAATGAACTGTGATTTGTCTTGAAAGACACAGGATCTTGAACATTGGGTCATCATATAAGCTCAGCTGGGTGGTTGAGAGTTACAGAGATTTGTGTTTCAGAATATGGTGAGAGGAGGCACAGAATGATTAATAGTATGATCTCCGGTGTCAGGCTCCCAGGTTGAAGCCCTAGCACTACCCTTACTGCTGTGTGACCTTGGAAAAGTAGCTTAACCTCTCTGTATTTCCGTTTTCTCATCTAGAGAATGTGACTGATTACCTTACCTACCTGAAAGCAGTTGTGGAGATTAAATGATTAATGCATGAAAAGTGCTTGCACAGTGCTTGGGACACAGTAAATTCTCAGAAAAGTTAGCTCTTCTCATAATTATATAAACTCCTTTTAAAGGGAAAATGAATACCTGTTAAGCTTCAAATTATATTTGAATTCAGTTAAAATAGTCTCTCTTCAGATATACATTTTAGCAGTGCAGCAGAGTCTCTCCTTTGGCTGGTAGTCAGTTGTGGTTAACCAGACACGATGGGAAGACATCAGACTTCCCATCTGTAACATGGGGATGACCACATGCCTGACCTGTGGAGTTATGAAGATTAGTTGAGTTACTGCATTATAAATGGCCTAAAACAGTACAGAGTACACAACAAATACTCAAATATTAGCTATTCTCATCATCTCTGCTACTGTTGTTATCATTATTTCTTGACGAAGCGTCATTTTCCTAAATGCATCCACTTTGGCGTAAATGAGAGTCACGCTGTTCTGAAAATCCCATCCTGGTCTCTCTCTTACCCTAGTTTTCCCAGAATTGTATGTGAATTCATGCTCTTTTGTCTTAACAGCCAAGGAGATAGTGCCTAGTCTTGTATCTTGAAGCTGTGGTATTCTGCACTCTGCCTGCCACAAAATAGGCAGTTCATAGATATTTCTTCCCTCTGAGTTAGTGAATGGGTGAGTGATGAGTTAATAAATGAGTGAAACATCTAAGCCAAGGAGAAAGGAAAATTGATACTGCTTTAGTTGAGGAGGTTGCAGACTGGTCTCAAGTTCATAAACCTCTAGGAACATTTCAAGACCATAAACACAGAATTTAAAAGAAACCAATGTCAGTTGTGCCTAAATCTTCCATTGGGTTGATGAAATGAATGTTGCCAAGTAGGGAGTGAAAAATCACAAAACTCCTGCAGTGCTGTTTGACTGCCCTTAATGCTCTGTGCTCGCCTCTGTACAGTTACTAATCTGTTTAAGGTATAATATTAATGACATAGAACTTTAATTCCTAAGTATAGAAAATTAAAGGAGACTAAAGGCAAAACACAGAAATGTATTTGGTATCAAGATGAAGTTCAATGAAGCATAGCGAAGATGGAATCAATTATGTAATAAATGTGGAGGGATGATGGAAAATATACCTAAATCTCTCATTTTGAAAGGAATTGGTTTACTTGATTATTTGCAACAGTATCACACTCAGGAAAATCTAAGACAAATGAAAGCAAAACAGAATTTAATTGAGCTATTATTTTGCAGACTTTGGCTTGGTTTCAGACAGTCTAATCAAATTGTGCTTTGCTCAAATAACTAATGTTAAATGCAGCCTACCAACAGATGTTTAAAAAGAGTTTAATTGGAAAATCTACATCCTGGATTTAGTCTGTCTCATTGGAAAAAAAATAGCCTCAAATTTATATTTTTTGGGGATGACACCTAAATGACAGGCATTTCTAGAAAAGATAAAGTTTTCTTCAAGGTTGCCTGGTGCTTGGGTGGAATTATCTTGAATAGTCAAAGGTAGCATTCTGGAAATTGAAGTTCTTGGAAATTCTCCAGCTCTGTGCCATACAGCGTTGTACAGAGAAATCTCCTTTATCACATTACATCACCAGCGTCCTGTTACAGTCCCTGGATCGTGTCGGGCTCGTGTGCTGTAATTTATAATGAACCCTTGCAAGTCATGCAAGGCACATACTGATTGATGACATTTAAAGGTGCTGTCAAGGTGGCTAGGTAATGAAGTTGACCTTCCTGCATTGTTGTCTCAGTTTCACATTGGTATATAGAAACTATTTCACCTGCCATATTTGCTTGGAACTTTTCATGAAATCTACAAAAGGAACTTGGCCTCATAGTTAACTCTTTTCTTCCTTTAGACCAAGGGTCAGCCATTTCTTCTATATAGGATCAGATGGTGGATGTTTTTGGTTCTTTGGGCCATTTTTTTTCTCCATGGCAATGTTTACTCTGCTCTTGTCATGCAAAGGCACCACAATATGTGTAATTATCTATTAAAATAATCCCCTACATGTGAACAAGTTTGTTCCAAGTGCACATTGTAAGTCCCATTTATTCATAAGTCCAACAAAGTTAGCTAATGTACTCAACTAACACAATAGGCTATAAAGTACTGTGCAGCAATAGGTTTATGTTATCACACAAATAATATTACCTTGGTGCAAAAGTAATTACAGTCTCAGACTCTGAATTTTAAATCGTCAAAAACTAGGCTCAAACACATATTTATTAATCAAAATCAGAATAATTACAATCAACACAATTTTTCCAGTGAGACATAAGTTTATTCCTATAGCTTAAAAATCCATGCTTCGGGATGCAACAAACTCTTGGAAAGCATTTTCTGCATCCTGCTGGTTGTGGAAGCATTATCCCTGCAAAAAGTTGCCGAGATGCTTGAAGAAGTGGTAGTCAGCTGGCAAGAGATCAGGTCATTATGGCAGATGATTATGGCAAAACTTTGTAGCCGAATTCATTCAAGGTTTGAAGCACCAGTTGTGTGACACGCAGTCAGGCGTTGTTGCGGAAAAGAATCGGGCCCTTTCTGTTGAGCAGATCTGATTGCAGGTGTTGCAGTTTTCAATTCATCTCTTGATTTGCTGAGCATACTCCTCGGGTGTAATGGTTTTGCTAGGATTCAGAAAGCTGTAGTGAGTCAGATCAGACCAGCAGCAGACCACCAAACAATGGCCATCACCTGTGTGTGTGTGTGTGTGAGTGTGTGTGTGTGTGTGTGTGTGCGTGTGCGCGCGCATGCGCAAGTTTGGCTTTGGGAAATGCCTTGGAGCCTCTTCTCTGTCCAACCACTGAGCTGGTTGTCACTGGATGTTGTATAAAATTCACTTTTCATTGCACGTCACAATCTGATTGAGAAATGGTTCATTGTTGTTGCATAGAATAAAAGAAGACAACACTTCAAAATGGTGATTTTTTGGATTTGCAGTCGGCTCATGAGGCACCCACTTACTGAGCTTTTTCACCTCCCCAATTTTAGATGCCAAATGACTATAGAGTGGCTGACGCTGAGTTCTTGAGTAATTTCTGGTGTAGTTGTAAGAGGATCAGCTTCCATGATCCTCTCATTTGGTCCTTGTCAACTTCCTATGGCCAGTCACTGCCATTTTCAAGGCTCTCATCTCCTTTGCAAAACTTCTTGAACCACCACTGCACTGTATGTTCATTAGCAGTTCCTGGGCCAAATGCATGGTTGATGTTACAAATTGTCTCCACTGCTTTGTGACCCATTTTGAACTTAAGTAAGAAAATCGCTTCAATTTGCCTTTTGTCTAACATCATTTCCCTAGTCTAAAATATGTATAAAATAAACAGTAAGTAATAATTTATTAACAAAAAACATACAGCAATAAATGCACATCAAAATGATGTATAACATAACATTTATTGAAGAATGTATTCCAGTGTCAAATGGCAAAGTTCAACAATGCAAAACTGAAATTATTTTTGCACCAACGTAATATATAAAAACCGGAGAAGGCAATGGCACCCCACTCCAGGGTTCTTGCCTGGAAAATCCCATGGATGGAGGAGCCTGGTAGGCTGCAGTCCTTGAGGTCACTAAGAGTCAGACACGACTGAGCGACTTCACTTTCACTTTTCACTTTCATGCATTGGAGAAGGAAATGGCCACCCACTCCAATGTTCTTGCCTGGAGAATCCCAGGGACGGGGGAGCCTGGTGGGCTGCCGTCTATGGGGTCGCACAGAGTCGGACACAACTGAAGAGACTTAGCAGCGGCAGCAGCAATATATAAAAGCAAAAAAATAAAACATTTTTAATCCTACCATACAGTACCTTGAAAAGTACCATAGTAACAGCTACATCACCACTGCTTTTTCACTTGCTTCTGGACAGTTCGGGCCTTGAAATTAAGATACTGCGCTCCTTACTCTATACAGTGCTGTCCAGCAAAGTGCACAAGGCACAGGCACTGGTAGAGGATGCACGCACATGACAGTGGATGCCAGACACGTGAACTACCGTGAGTGGACGTGCGAACTCCCAGTCATATCTTTCAAAGTTCACGACTTGAGGGTTCAAATGTAGGGCACTTACTGTGTATATAAATAAAGAGCATGCACTATTCCAGCAAAAATTCGTTTGTAAATTTTAGAGTTTAAATTTCATATAATTTTCAAATATCACAAAATATTCTTTTGAATTTTTTTTCAACTATTGGAAACATAAAAACAGTTGTAGCTCAAGGCTTATTGCTACGTACAGATCCAGGCAACACCTAGATTTGGGCTGGAGTTTGCTGACTTTTGCTCTAATACAAGGTCAGGTGTGATCTCGCAGGTTGTCCCTTGACAAAGTTGTCTGAATGTGGGGGCTGGTGAAGACTGAAACCTGGTCACCATATTCCAAGCTCTGCACCTTGGTATGGAACTAGCACAGCATTTCCTTGGAAGAAAGAGTACCTTTTTCCTATTTGCACAGTGGTGATGCCCAGCGCCCACATTTCCTTTCACCTTCTTGGTCTGACATCGGTCCATGCATTGTGGTAGGTATAATGGCTAAACTAGTACTAAGTTTGTTTCTTTTTAATTGAAGGGTAAATGCTTTACAGGATTGTGTTGGTTTCTGCTGAACATCAACATGAATTAGTCATAGGTATACTTTTTGAGATTCAAGGAAATAGACTTGGCTGGCAGAGCCTTATTAAACCCATGTGATACAAAGTCATCTCTTGGTATTTTGAGGGTTGAGTCTAGGAGCTCCCAAGGATATCAAACCCTCAGATGCTCAAGTTCAAAATGGTCAGCCCTCCATATCCTGGGGTTCTGCATTCATGGATTCAACCAACCATGGATGGATATTTTGATCCACAGTTGGTTGAATCCCAAAGATGCAAAACTTGTAAATATGAGGGCCAGCTGTACTTGTGTGAAATGGAGGAAAACACCCTTTCAAGACTCCTTGCTCCAATCTGGAGTATTTGCATAATGTATCTGAGTTTATTACATTAAAGCCCTTTACTTCCATCTGCCAAAAAATATCTTATCGATCTATAGATACTTTATAGATAGTTAAAGAGATAAATGTAGGATGTTTCCAAATGTGAATGACTCCTTTTTGAATCCAAAACGTAATGGTACATCTTCCACCCAGTGCTCTCTTGCAGCACTCAGTCATAGGCTGATGCTCTTTCCTCCACTGTTTGCATTTTTAATCCAAACGTGTCTGATTTTGGCAAAGTGACTTACCTCTGTAAGTTTCCATTTCTTACCTACAAAAGATTCGTCAGTGGTTCTCAAACCTGGAGGCACATCAGAAATGTTTATCATCATCAAGATCTAGGTCTCAAAGTTTCTTAAAATATAGCTAGATTACTGATCTCTGTCTATGAATAAAAATCTTGGGATGGGGCCGAAGCATGGGTTTAAAAGACTTCAAAAGTGCTTTTTTATGCATACCCATAGTTAAAGACCACTTGTCAAGGTGACAGCTAAGTTCCTTTCCAACTGGAAATCTCAGCATCTCTTTCATTCAGTCTTCCCTCATGTTTTTGTCTCCTAGCCTCCTTTTAGGGTAGTTGAGATAAACTCTCTGACTTGGTCTCACCAATATGAACAAGCAGTGGCCATCAGAAGATGTTAGGGAAGGCCTGGGTTTTGCCCTTAGATGACTTGCACTATACAAGAGGCAGAATATACTGTGTAAGAATTAGGTAGGCCACCCAGCCCATTAACCTTGGAGTCCCCGTAGGTCCAGGGAATGAGAACAAAGAAGGATAATACAGGTGGTGTCATATTGAGGGTCTCTCGGGGGTGGGGGGGTGTTAAATATGCAGCTGGTCTCCCTTTCTCCATACACTTGTGCATTCCTGCTTTGGAATGGACCTGTAGACCACATTTTTCATGATATGTGCCCATTTTGATGGTATTTCCAGGCCTTCCCAAGTTGGGAAATATACTATAAGTCTCACGAGATCACTAAACTTGATTTCCTAACAAAGTCGTTTGGATATCTTTCAGGTAAGTGTTGAAATTGGCACACATCTCAGTCACACCTGGTTTCTAGGAGTTGAGGGCATACCTCATTCAGGAACTTGAATGTTATTTAAAATGAAGAGTCTGTGTTTCTCCAGAGCCTTTATTCTGTCAGTGCTTTATAAACAAATACCTACTCTGCTCATTTGCAAAATACAGGAAGGGGGGAAAAAAAAACAACAACATGGAGCCAGAAAGATAAACTGGGTGTCTGATGCCTCCTCACCTGTATCACACTTGTCATGTCTGACTTGGCTTTTTAACATAGATGGCTCTTCATTCTGCAACTGTTTGAGAATTTGGAGACTGTTAATTGATGAAGGCAAAACAGTCTTAAAGCTGCATGGTCCATGAGATCCTAAGGGCACTTCGGGACCATTTCTCTTTAACACCAGCTGTAGGAGGCCTGAATACTCACCATCTGTCAGCATGTAGCCAATCTGACTTTTTCCTTTCCTTTTTTTTTTTTTTTAACATAATTTACCAATTGGAGTTGTACAAAAAAAAAAAGAAATTATATATATTCTTTGACTTATGAACAGCAGGTCAGAAATGTAAAAAAAAAAAAAAAATTCAAGAGCAGTAATTTTGAAAATGTACACAGATGAATTTGAAAATAAATATTTCACTGCCTACACAGCTCTGTTTAGAATACAAGCTTAGGAAATGTATTCCAGGAACCTTAACATTTTGCATGTCACAGTGTCAGTTCATGCACAATATATTAATGCTTAATTGAAGATAATGTAACGGCAGATCAAAGGCATAATTAACGGGCTTGCAGAAACTCTGATGTAGATCAGGATTTGACTAATAGAAGTCTCGACAAAACTGGTTTAGGAAAGGATAGTGAGAGCAGCCGAGTCTTCATCTGGCTGCTCAGCTGATGGTGACAGCAACTGGAGCTTCTCACAGGGTGAGTGAGTGCATGAGGACCACAGTCACTGTCACCATTCACCAGTACCTCCGTTGAAATTGACACTTCGCTGGTTGGGCTCCTGCTTGGTCCCTGGAGCTGCTGGACAGCAGAGCTCTTGATTATCAACTTGTCGGAGTTCTTTTCCATCAGTGTCAGGATATCTCTGTGTCTCTTAGACCTATAACTTGTATAGGAAGTACTTGAGCTGGGACCAGGTTTTAGAGCAGCAGTTGGCAAACATAGTCCAGTGGGCCAGATCCTACAGCTTGTTTTTGTAGGACTCACAAGCTGTTTATGTTTTTAAATGGTTGGGAAAAAAATCAAAAGAAGAATAATATTTCATGAAACATTAAAATCCATGAAATTCAGATTTCAGTGTCCACAAGTAAGTCTTATCAGAATAGAACCATACTCATGCATTTTGCTCACTGGGACTTCTCAGGGTAGATTTGTGTAGTTGTATATCTCACAAGACCTTAAAACATTATTGTCTGGCCTCTGGCAGAAAAAGTGTGTGGACTCCTGGGTGAAGAAGTTTGGGTTTGATCTTGAGGACATCTTGGGGAGGAGAAGTTTGGGGATCTGGCAACATACTAGTTTTATAAGGAAGGTAGATGAAAAACAAGAAAAAAGTATTTTCCCCTCATGTTAGGGGTTAAAAAAAAAGCAGTGCTTGGAGGGAAACCGATAGAGAACACAGTCATTGGATGCAAAGACCCCAGCATTTTCATAAGATTATTGATCTTTATTATTCCTGTCATCCTTAGTAAGATCTGTCTCATTTGGATCTTTGATAATGTAATTGTCATCATTAAGATCTCGGATTTACTAGAAAGATGGTGCTAATGAACTTGTTTGCAGGTCAGCAATAGAAACACAGACATAGAGAACAGAATTGTGCACACAGTAGGGGAAAGAGGGTGGGACAAATAGAGAGAGTAGCATGAAAACACACGTACTGCCATATGTAAAGTAGATAGCCAGTAGGCATTTGCTGTATGGCACGGGGAGCTCAACATGGGGCTCTATTGTCATGGGATTGGGTGGGAGATAGAAAAGAGGTTCAAGAGGGAACAGACATACCTATGGCTGATTCATGTTGATCTATAGCAGAATCCAGCACAATATTGTAAAGCAATCATGCTCCAATTAAAAATAAATTTTAAAAAATCTCAGATTCATCTGATGTTAACATTTATTGAAAATGCTATAGCAATTCTTATCTGACAGCAATGCCCCTAGGAAATAAATATGAGCATGACTAGAGGGTTGACTCATTCATTTACTTATCTATCCACTTACGCGTATGTTCCTGTTTATTATTTACTTCTTGTGTTCTGGACCCTATCTTGTACTGGATTTCAGAATTGAATATTTCTTTGTCCTTCTGTCAAACTGAAACTGGAGAGAGGATTATAATATGCTATAGTGAATATGCTAATGGATGCAAACAAAGGGAACCCTGGGAACATAAAAGAACGGAGTACATGGAATATGACCAGTGCCAATGAAGAGCTTAAATTTTAATTTATATTTCAGTTCAGTTCAGTCACTCAGTCATGTCTGACTATTTGCGACCCCATGGACTGCAGCACGCAAGGCCTCCCTGTCCATCACCAACTCTCGGAGTTCACTCAAACTCATATCCATTGAGTCGGTGATGCCATCCAACCATCTCATCCTCTGTCGTCCCCTTCTCCTCCTGCCCCCAATCCCTCCCAGCATCAGGGTCTTTTCCAATGAGTCAGCTCTAAGCATCAGGTGGCCAAAGGACTGGAGTTTCAGCTTCAGCATCATTCCCTCCAAAGAAATCCCAGGGCTGATCTCCTTCAGAATGAACTGGTTGGATCTCCTTGCAGGCCAAGGGACTCTCAAGAGTCTTCTCCAACACCACAGTTCAAAAGCATCAATTCTTCGGCACTCAGCTTTCTTTATAGTCCAACTCTCACATCCATACATGACTACTGGAAAAACAATATCTTTGACTAGACAGACTTTTGTTTGCAAAGTAACGTCTCTGATGTTTAATATGCTGTCTAGGTTGGTCATAGCTTTTCTTCCAAAGAGCAAGCATCTTTTAATTTCACAGCTGCGGTCACATCTGCAGTGATTTTGGAGCCCAAAAAAATAAAGTCTGTCACCATTTCCATTATTTTCCCATCTATTTGCCATGAAGCAATGGGACTGGGCGCCATAATCTTAGTTTTCTGAATGTTGAGTTTTAAGCCAACTTTTTCACTCTCCTCTTTCACTTTCATCAAGAGGCTCTTTAGTTCTTCTTCACTTTCTGCCATAAGGGTGGTGTCATCTGTGTATCTGAGGTTATTGATATTTCTCCCAGCTATCTTGATTCCAGCTTGTGCTTCATCCAACCTGGCATTTTGCATGATGTACTCTGCATATAAGCTAAATAAGCAGGGTGACAATACACAGCCTTAACGTACTCCTTTCCCGAATTGGAACCAGTCTGTTGTTCCATGTCCAGTTCTAACTGTTGCTTCTTGACCTGCATACAGATTTCTCAGGAGACAGGTCAGGTGCTCTGGTAGTCCCATCTCTTAAAGAATTTTCCATTGTTTGTTGTGATCCACACAAAGACTTTGGCATAGTCAATAAGGCAGAAGTAGAGGTTTTTCTAGAACTCTCTTGCTTTTTTGATGATCCAGCGGATGTTGGCAATTTGTTCTCCGGTTCCTCTGCCTTTTCTAAATCTAGCTTGAATATCCGGAAGTTCACGGTTCACATACCATTGAAGCCTGGCTTGGAGAATTTTGAGCATTACTTTGCTTAGAGTGTGAAATGAGTGCAATTGTGTGGTAGTTTGAACATTTTTTGGCATTGCCTTTCTTGGGATTGGAATTGAAAACTGATTTTTTCCCAGTCCTGTGGCCACTGCTGAGTTTTCCAAATTTGCTGGCATATTGAGTGCAGCACTTTCACAGCATCATCTTTCAGGATTTGAAAGAGCTCAACTGGAATTCCATCACCTCCACTAGCTTTGTTTCTAATGATGCTTCCTAAGGGCCACTTGACTTCATATTCCAGGATGTCTGGCTCTAGGTGAGTGATCACACCATCATGGTTATCTGGGTCATGAAGGCCTTTTTTGAACAGTTCTTCTGTCTTTTCTTGCCACCTCTTCTTAATGTCTTCTGCTTCTGTTAGGTCTGTACCATTTCTGTTCTTTGTTGTGTCCATCTTAACATGAAATGTTCCCTTGGTATCTTTCATTTTCTTGAAGAGATCTCTAGTCTTTCCCATTCTGTTGTTTTCCTCTATTTCTTTGCGTTGATTGCTGAGGAAGGCTTGCTTATCTCTCCTTGCTATTCTTTTAGAACTCTGCATTCAAATGGGTATATCTTTCCTTTTCTCCTTTGCCTTTCGCTTCTCTTCTTTTCATAGTTATTTGTAACGTCTCCTCAGACAACCATTTTGCCTTTTTGCATTTCTTTTTCTTGGGGATGTTCTTGATCCCTGCCTCCTGTACAATGTCATGAACCTCCGTCCATAGTTCTTCAGGCACTATATCAGATCTACTCCCTTGAATCTATTTGTCACTTGCACTGTATAATCGTAAGGGGTTTGATTTTCCCTACTTTCTTCAAGTCTGAATTTGGCAATAAGGAATTCATGATCTGAGCCACAGTCAGCTCCCAGTCTTGTTTTTGCTGACTGTATAGAACTTCTCTATCTTTGGCTGCAAAGAATATAATCAGTCTGATTTTGGTATTGACCATCTGGTGATGTCCATGTGTAGAGCCTTCTGTTGTGTTGTTGGAAGAGGGTGTTTGCTATAACCAGTGTGTTCTCTTGGCAAAAGTCTGTTAGCCTTTGACCTGCTTAATTTTGTACTCTGAGGCCAGATTTGCCTTTTACTCCAGGTATCTCTTGACTTCCTACTTCCTAATTTGTATTTACTTCTAATTAAGTAGCCATATGTGGGAGTGGCTACTATTTTGGATAATGCAAATAGAGAATATTTCCATCATCTTAGAAAATCCATTGGATAGTGCTGTTCTAGAATTTCTTTGGCTTTGAAAATATTTTGGTAAATATATCCTCCTGATGAAAGATCAAAAGGTAGTCTTTTTTAATGTGGCTTCTTCATACATCTCCTAAATGTGTGTCTCTAACTTCTGGTCACATACTATATCTTCTGTATCCTTCTTTTACTGAATGGCTATCAGGCAGGACAATAATGCCATAATTTCTGGAAACAGCTAATGTCTTTCCCTGGGGGTTGAAGTTTTCCCTTCTAATAAGAAAAACTCCAAAGTCCTGAAGTTTCATTGAAGGAAACCAAGCCAAACTCCCTCCCCCGCAGTGAACCACAAGTCTCTTTGAAAACTGATGATTATTTTTATTTGTGTAGACTTAAGATGGAAATAAGAACTTCAAAAGAGAATTTGAAAAATACCCTTCTCACCAAAAAAGCTTAAATCATTTCCTCTGAAAGTTTCCTTCTATCGAAGGTTTACTTTGGTCCCACAGACTAGCCTCCTCCATTCCTCAGTCTGAGGGGGAGGAACGTGACCTTCACTTTCCACTGATGTTGCTCTAAGAGTCCCACAAGGGTCTTGTTCTTGACTCCTTTCTCAGGGGCAGAGACTGACGCACCGTGGTTTTCTATCGGCTTTGCCAAAAACCAAATCCCTGGACTTCATTTTTTGCTTCTAAAACCTGTTCATAGTTGTGCTTCTCACACCTGCCTCCCAGGCATGAAGTTTATAGGTCTGTGTTTTATCAGCAGTGATATAATGAGTGGTGATACGTCCACTTAGATGAAGAGCAGTAATAATATTAGAATTACATTTGTTGGTTGACTGTTTGGATTGGTTAGTGGAAACTTGGAATTACCCTTAATCTTTAGCTTCAGGTGTCAATGAGAAAACAAAACTTAGTTCTTATAACTCTGCTGCTACTGCTGCTGCTGCTACTAAGTCGCTTCAGTCGTGTCCAACTCTCTGCGACCCCATAGACGGCAGCCCACCAGGCTCCCCCATCCCTGGGATTCTCCAGGCAAGAACACTGGAGTGGGCTGCCATTTCCTTCTCCAATGCATGAAAGTGAAAAGTCAAAGTGAAGTCACTCAGTTGTGTCTGACTCTCCACAACCCCATGGACTGCAGCCTACCAGGCTCCTCTGTCCATGGGATTTTCCAGGCAAGAGCACTGGAGTGGGGTGCCATTGCCTTCTCCGGTTACGACTCTAGAGTCAGATATACCCAAATTCAAAAACCAATTGCCAGCTATATGGCCTTGTCCAGATTAGCTTATTTCTGCAATTCTTCTATAAAGTAGAAAGATCCAACTGTTAGATTATTTCGGAGGATTAAGTTTAAAGAATGTACATGCAAAGAACTGACACATGGCACTCAGACTGTTACTTACCCTTGTAGCCAGTGGTCTTACCATCTTGATTGTGATGTTAGTCATGAGTTATCACTTGTGAGATCCTCGACTGCCCCGTACAGAACAAATTGGAATTTTATGTAACATTAAGATTTTTTTCAACAGTGATCAATGGGCAGAGTGGTGATTGTCATGGGAAATACGCATGTCAGAGCAGTTGCTTTTAGGATGGTTACAGATGTATTATCATCTCCAGATCTTTCATAGACACCCAATAGGTTAAAAAGATTTCTCCAGACAAGATTGTGCTGCGTGGATGTTCACATCTGCCCGTCCTCTGTACCGGGACCTACTTCCCTTGTGATGGTACAGTTTGCTGCACCTGCTGATCAGAAAAGAGATGTGTGATGTGTAGTCGCCTCACTTCCCAAGCCCTTCCTAGTTCCCCTCTCCACTCTAAGGAGGAAGTTGTCCAGCTATTTTCTCATTGAGTTTACAGCTTCATGTGTGCAAGCAGGAGCAGAGATTACTCTAATTGCCTTGTAACGTTTCCTTTCCTTGGGTCTTGATGTGTTGGGAAGCAAAGCATGGGTTTTAAAGTTGTCTTGTGCGGAGGCCTTCTAGCCAGAGCTCACTTGCCCCTCTGGGGACTCGGTCATTTGTCACTCTTCACTGCCCTGTCACTTTTCCCCCAAGGGCACTTCTCCACACACCTGCAAGACACTTGTTCTTTCACTTCTGTTTTGCCACATTGATTAACTGCATTTATTTTAAAAAGGGACAAATATTTTCTAACAGCAAGTAGGACTACTCAGATACAAATAGGGTGGTCATGTTTTAAAAAGCATGAAATTTAAAAAAATAAAATAAAAAGCATGAAATTGTCCCAGAAAATGTGGAAGAAGCTTAGGAAATGGAAATTATAGGAAGTAGGAAATTTGAGGTTTCGATTAGAACAGGAGAAGAATGCGGGAAGCAAGAAATCAAGTAGAGACTGCAAACTGCGGGTCGGAAGGCTGGACGCTGTTTCTCTTGCACAAAGTGTTGAACATCTTGTAGAGTTAGTTGCAAAGGTAAAAATACTGAAATGGTTCCCATGAAAATTCTATTTTCCAAGGATACCTGGAAAATAATTTGACTCCAAGGATAAGTCCTTATCCGTTAAAAAAAAAAAAAGGAAGCTGGAGCAGCATTTCTACATGGCATTGGTTATCTGGAGCTCAGAAACACTGCTCCTCCCTGCCCCACTGTGGGCCTGAGCCTGCTGCACAGTTCCTTTCAGTAACTGTCCGACTCCTGTAGTCCCTTCTTCCCGGGGACCAGACACTCCTTTAACAGATCCACCCCAGAGTCGGGAGGGCTTTGATTGTCTGCCGCTGGCCAACTTGAGCTCAGGGATTTGGGAGTTCTGGCTTCTTTATCCCTGGGCATCCTGACTGTAAATGTGACATCTTCTCTAACTGCTGCCCACGTAAAGCTGAAACTTCACGTTCTTACCTGGGGCTCTGAAATAGCAATGATTCCCATAATGCCAGGATGGGGCAGGGGGCGTATTTTCCTCCAGGAGAAAAGTGTGCATCAGACAAGATGATACACGTTTTCCCATATATGGTTTGGATACTGTGTAACTGCACAACTTAGTGTCTTCAAGCCACAGTAGTAACATTTATTATTTCACATATTTTCTCTGGGTCAGAAATATGGGAGTAGCTCATGGGGCTTCCTAATCATGGTCTCTCATGAGGTTGCAGGTAAAATTGTGAGGCTGCGGCTACCCTGGGCCTGAAGGATCTGCTTCCAAGACGGCTCCCGTGGCAGGAAGCCAGCCATCTGTGCTCACGGTGCGGATGTCTCCAGACTGCCACTTGAAAGTCTCATAGCATGGCAGCCAGCTTCCCCCAGGATGATCCGAGTCTTTTGTGACCTAGCTCTGGAAATCATTTATCATTACCTTTGCCATATTTATCCATCACACAGACTAGCCCTGATACCATGTTGGAAAAGACTACAGAAAGCATGCATACTAGCGGATGAGAATCTTGGGCTGATCCTATGGAGAGTCATCGCCCAAGTGAGCCAGTGTAGCAGCTTGTCATGTGTCATATCCCTCAGCTGGATTGGACAGAATAAAAGGGTAAAGGCCAACTGTTGCCCTGTTGGTTCAAAACCATCAGCCAAAGTGGCGTTCACTTCACTTCAGAGAGTTCCCTGTGACTAATAAGAAAAATTGACTCAAGAAGAGATGAATTGTACCATGATTTTCGAGGAATTAGATTTCTTTGTCACATTCTCCAAATTTCCTCCACTCTTTCCTCCTTGAACATTGAGAGGTTGTGTATTCTCAGAGTGGTGAGCGCTTGGAGATTATCGCATAGTGATTTTAAGGCAGAATCAGAAGTTCAGCATTTCCATCCAGTGGCCTCTCCAGCTTCAGTATCTTAGAGGTCTGATGTTATTAGAATGATTTAGTTAGTAGTTAGGTGGTCAGATGGAAGGTTAAGAGAAGGAAGTTCTTGCAGAGTCTTGACTAGACTGTGAGAAGATTCCCTGTACAACCTCTGACAAATCACTGGGTAACTGTATTTGGTTAGACAGTGTTTCATAAGGGTCAAGCAAAGCAGACAGGGTTCCTGAACTCACGGAGCTGACATTCTTATGGGACATTAAACCTATATGCAAAATAATAATAATCACCAGATGTCAGATGATGATGAAGGCTGTTAAGAAAACAAACCTGATTAAGTTCTAGACAGTGGTGATGAGATTCCCATGGTAGACTGACCGGCCAGGCAAGACCTCTTTGAGGAAGTGATCTTTGAGTGGAGACCTCAGTTGAGTCTTGCAAGTGTCTAGAAGAATATTTAAGATTGAGGGGGCAGCAGGTGGAAAATCCGCTCCCCACCCCCCGCCCCTGACCCTTAGACATAAGCAGGTTTGGCAAGGCTTCCACAGTTCACGGACGCTCTGTCCACTCTTCCGCACTAAGGTTGTCACCACTGTGCTGCTTCAGGTTGACCACTGGCTCTGTTCTCTGTAGTCTTGTAGTCCTGACTTAGCCTTCTTTGCTAAAGAAATACTTTTGCATGCTCAACAAGAATCACATGGGAAGCACAGTATGCTGTGGTGAGTTGATGTGTATTTCCCCTTTTTGTCCCCACCAAGATTTTTACAAAACTTATGTATGCAAACAGATATTTTTGTTTGTTTCACTTGAGTCGCTTTTGCATAATATAACAAGTCCATGATTTCACATGTACAGTAATTCATAGAAAGTGATAGTCATCTTGCTTAGACACCTTATTTCTCAAAACTAGCTTGCTAAATATAGCACCTTCTCAGCCCCATATAAGGTGGCATAAAAGAAAAGAAAAAATAAAGGTCAAAGTTTCCCCACCCACGAATTTGGTTATAAAAACAGCAAAGCAGGGTTTTTCTGAACTTGAATCAGTAAATTTTTAATTTAAATAGTATCCTGTTTTGACAAAGTGCTAAACCACAGAAGTCTCAGAAAGACACTCTTAAGCTTGTGTCAATACCTGCTGGCATCTCTCAACAGGAAGCTTGGGATGGCTTTTGTTGTCATTGTGTGAGCCACCAACAAGGAATGCGTGCCCTTATTTGTTGCATCCGGGAAATGGTCAGAAGTGCTCTGGTGTGGCTGGAGCCTGTTTACATTACTCTGTTGCATAACCCTTTGCCAGACAAAAACCTGTATTGTTTCTTGTGTTCAATTAATCACCATTGGACTCAGGCTTTGTGAAACGTGCCTCCTGAGTGAGGCAGGATACAGGATCACACAGAGTCTCTTCCCTGACCCATGCAGCAGAGAACTGAGCCTGTGAACCTTTCCCACCTTGGTGTTGGGATCACATCGCCCATACAGTTCAGTTATAAGGGGCCTGCCTGCGTGGCTCTTGAGTGGCTTGAAGTCTCCCTAAGAAACCCAAGGAACTAGAAGAGCTCTTTGTTGGATTTCATTCCTGGCTCTCTTTCAGTTTCTTGCATGTTGAATAGTTAAGTTACATTTTACTGTAAAGGTGACTGCATTTTTCTTATGGGCCCTTCAGGGTAAACAGCCATTCATTTCCATCTGTGAACACACATGTAGCTTGTGTTGGGGTAGGGTGCCCGGTGCTTCCAAAGTCATTATTTTTCTGTAATGTTTATGCTCCGTGGTTGTGCACATATCGATTCCATGCCCCAGTGCCGGATGGAGAGGTAGCCTGTAATTCCAGCTGAATGTGTTACATTTGAAAGTAGACCGGAGTGGAAGCAAGGGGTGGATCAAGCAAATAGCTTTTCATCTTCCATCAGTTGGTTATCTGCTTTGTTCTGCCGCAGGAGTTGGCAGCCCAGGGTCATATTAGATATCGCTCACGATTTAGAAGAGAGGCATTCTTGGAAAGTGTCTGGTAAGACAGAACTCAGGATTTCAATCCCTGCCTCTCATTAGACTCAGGCTTTGTCATATATACCTCTCAGTGACTGATGGTGAAATTGGAGATGCAGCTCTTATCTCTTGACCAGCTAGAGATGCTGAAGATTAGAAAACGCAACAGCGATTCCAGGTTCTCCAAAGATATAATTAGTGTGACACTTACTAAGAGTGTCCCTCTACATACTGTTTTCTCAATAAATTGTGTAATAACAACATCGATAGATTATGTTGTCATATGAAGAATTAGAATATTCCCTTCTAGGCAAGGCTCACATATCTCTTCAATATGGAATTAACCAACCATCCTCTGTGGGTAAACTGTAACTGCTGGGCAGAGCCAGAGAGAGCTGCGACCACTTTTTGCCCCCTTGCCCAGGGGCAGACAATGGGAAAGGCCAAATGCCAACATGAGATACGATTTCAGGTTTAAGGTTACAAACAGTATAGTTATGAATAATTTCAAACTGATAGTTCACATTTTAGAATTGTTGGCTGTGCAATCAAAATAATTAGTCTGGATTTAGAGGCACAGGTCTGAATCCTGACCTGCCACTGGGATCTTGAGCATAATCTTTAAGCTTTCAGTTTTGATCGTGGGTCAATAAAATGGCTATAGATGATGCTTATATCACAAGCTTGAGATAAGGACCATTTGAAAAGTGGAACAGAAAGCATCCAGCCTGAGATACCTAGCATGTAACACACACTTAACAAAAGCTATCAATGATATCATCAGAACTTGATGAACTTGTTTGATGACTTTAAGACACCAAGCTGTTATTAATACTATTAGTAAAAACCTCAAATCATAGAACCTCATTCATCTTTGGCTAGAATTTGATGATAATAGGAAAACAAATGAAATTTTGAATGCCAGATATTAATAAGGTTAAGTGAAGAAGCTGGATTGAAGGAAAAAAATGTAACTCTAAGCTGTTGATAAGCTGGACAGAAGGATCATTAAATGAAATAAATAAACCACTAATGGAGAACAACTATTTTATGCCCGAAATCCATATATTCAAACTGATTAATTAAAAAAAATCACTTTATAAGGGAGAATGGAAAGCCTTTTAAAATTAACTTTATTTAAGGGGACATTAATGTATAAAAACCTATCCTCTTAATATATGCCTGGTCTCAGAAGCTGATTTCAAACAATATAACTTACACAGTGAACATTGTGAAACAGGCCCCATAAAGACAGAATATATCTCCCAAAATACAATCCTCACTCCGTTCCCTTTGAGGATTGGTTCTGAGACCCTTTGGATACCAAAGTCCAAGGATATTCAAGTCGCTTATGTAAAGGGAAAGGGAAGTCGCTCAGTCGTGTCCAACTGTTCGCGACCCCATGGACTGCAGCCTACCAGGCTCCTCCGTCCATGGGATTTTCGTAAAATGGTGTAGTATTTGCATATAACCTACTCACACCCTCCTATATACTTTAAACCATCTCTAGATTACTTTAATACCTGCTGCTGCTGCTGCTGCTAAGTCACTTCAGTCGTGTCCAACTCTGTGCGACCCCATAGACGGCAGCCCACCAGGCTCCCCCGTCCCTGGGATTCTCCAGGCAAGAACACTGGAGTGGGTTGCTATTTCCTTCTCCAATGCATACAGTGTAAATGCTATGTAAATAGTTGTAAAATACAATGTAAATGCCATGTAAGTAGTTGCGTGCGTGTGGCAAATGCATGTTTTGCTTTTTTGGAACTTTCTAAAATTTTTTTTCCTTAATATTTTCTATTGATGGTTGGTTGAATCTGAAGATGAGGAACCTGTGGATAAGGAGGACCAACTGTATATGTATGATACTAAAGTAGTTGTTGATAGGCTTCCTAAATCATTTATTGTCAGACTGAAAAAAAGTATGGTTGTCCTAGTTTGGCACACTGGACCTAGAAAAAAAGAGAAACTTTAATGTTGAATTCAGGACTGAGGAGCCATTGCAGGGTTTGTGGGAAAGGACAGTAAAAGAGTTTTGAGTGAAAACTCATTGGACCAAGAAGTCTGAATTGTACTTTCATCATGAGACCTTGGTGGGGTGGGGGATGGGGATTTCTTTGTTTTTGTTTTTTTAATATGGTAAAATGTCTTGAAGAAATTCCCAGGGCTTATGAATAGAAGACACTTTATTGAATTTTAAAGTGAAGTGGTGGGCCCATCTGATAAGAAACTTGTAAATTTGGGTGATTGAAAGAAAAATGCACATATGGTGAATTGAAACCTAGTGATTGATCCATGACTGGGACAGTTTGAGTGTACTTGGGGTTGACGTGGGGAATCCCTCCCAGAATGGCATCACATGAACCAAGATTTGCTGCTGCCATCATGTGCTTTATGATTTGGTGTTTCCCTCTTGCTGTGCTTTTCAAGGTTGATTGGAGATATTAATACGATTACTTCTTAATCTCCTGGAGAAAAGAAGTACCTGTATTAGTCATGTGCAAATGTCAAAACCCAACTTAGACTGGCTGGCAATGGGGGGAAAGTCTCTTGGCCCACAGAACTTGAAAGTTCAAGGTTTAGCCTGGCCTCAGACACAGCTGGGACTGGGCACTTAAATAATGTCACCAGGACTTGGTCTAGCTCCATTTTTTGTTCTGCTTTCTTTTTATGTTGGCGTCATGCTTTGTTAGATTCTCCTCTCCACTGAGACAAGATGGCTCATAGGAGCCCCAGACTGACATATTTACAGTTTAGCAGCGCCTGCAGAAAACCCGTATCTCTTGCCCAGTAATTCCAACAAGAGCCTCTGAATTGACCGAATGACTTGAGTCATCTGTGCGTGAACTGATCACTATGGTCCAGGGGTCGGAAATATGCTGATTGATGACACAGGTGAGTCCTGTGCTCACCTTCAGATTACCCTGGATAGATTGGCTCCATTAAAACCACATAGATTCAGAATCATTACGTCTAAGTTGTACCTCAGTCGTCCTTTGAAAACATGGAGGAGTGGACCCTGCATAGATATTTTATCCCGTATCATCTTAAAGAGGGTGAAGCATACCATATTGTTAGTTTCAGCCAGTCAGCAAGTTTAATGGAAAAAATCACTTCCTTAAGAGTTGGGCAACTTGACACTCAGTCCCAACCCTGTGACTAACTGCTTGTAAAGCTTGGGAGAGACATGTAAATTAATTTCCTAGGATTCAGTTTCCATCAGAAACCAGAAACCTAGAATATTTTATCAAGTCCCTTTGTGCTGGGGGAAAAAAAAAAAGCTATATTTCAAACTTAGAATTCATCATTATCATGTTTTCCATATTATACTCATCTCATAGACTGGTATGTTCTAGACTATCAGCATTGTCTGATAGAATTTTCTACAATGATAGAAATATTCTATATCTTTGCTGTCCAATATGGTAATTTCTAATCATATTCTCTATTACATACTTCACAAGAGGCTGACGTTACCAAGGAACTTAATATTTAATTTTATTTTATTGTAACTGATTTAAACAAACATCCACATGTGACCAGTATCTCCTCTTTTAGCTCAGCTCTAGATTAATGGTCAAGTAGAGTTGTGTGAATTTTAGGTGGTAACAGTGGAAGTTGTCTTGATTTTCTGAGCCTTTGGTTGGTAATGATTGTTTATTTTTCACTCGTAATTTGTAGTTTAAAAAGTTCTGGTCATTCCAATAAATACAGAAAGACCACTGTCCCCAGATAAGAAAAGAGTGTTGTGTTAGAGGCTGATTTTTTCAGTTTCGGTGGTTCCTCATGCATCTCCCTGCCAGGTGGTATGAGGCAATGGAAAGAATGCTTAATTAGCAGTCAAAAGTTTTCGGTTCTGGTGTCGGTTCTGCCAGTAACCACTAAGATGCATGACCTTTGGCTAGTCATTTTTCCTTCCTGGGCATGAGTTTTCTCATCTGGAAAATGAGGGGGTGAAATTAAAATGATCTCTCAATCTGTTCCAGGTCAAAGTTTCTATGATTCTAAGTCTTTTTTTCTCATGCTCATGGCCGGGATGTGGCTGAGAGTTTCTGTGTAGCTGCTGAGTGTACTACGTCCGGTGACTGAAAGAACTAGGGAGATACTTTGGACCACTGAATCTGAAAGAACCCTGAGGAAAGTCAAGGTCTGCTTCAGTCTTGTTTAGTTTTCTAATCCAAGATAAATCTAGAAAGAAATAACAGGTAGCGTTAAGCAATGTATACTTGATTCAAAAGACAGGTTCGTCTGAAATGGGCTTCTGTTGCCACTTCCAGAGTTGAACATGGAGGTCAAGGCTTCAGACAGGGTGTTGTGAGATGGGTCAAAGTGAAGAATATTGAGTGAGGGACGAGGCGGGAGGATTGTTAGCCAAAAACTATAGCTACTACTGCTTGGTGGTAAGCCTAAAGGAGGAAATTCAGAGATACGATGTTCTTTGGTACCCGGGAAGTTAGGGTTAAGAAAAGATGTTTGGAGTGACTTCATCTGTGGAAGGTTGGTTTTTGAAGGAGGAGATGAATCACAAATGAAGAGAAAGAGGAAGGAAAGAACATTGGCCAGATTTGCAGGAGCAGGTAGGAGGATGTGAAGTGTTCCAAAGGACAGTGTGGTAGGATGTGTCAAACCAGTGCAGAGGGAGAGGCATCAGCTGGGGCTGAATAGCAACACCATGCTTACTTGGTGATTTAATTTTGATGCTCGGTAATGACAAAGGCTAATTGTGTTGTTAGCGTGTGATAAGGTGGCAGGGTTCAAACATGTATTGATGTGAGATCATGCTGGTGAATTCCCACTGTAAATAAAAGCTCCTATACCCCGTCTCCATAGGATAGTTTTGACACGGTTGCATCTTGTAGCTTTATTTTTATTTTTTAACTGGCTATCTTTATGTATGGTAACAGTCATCTCCAGAGATTCATTTTCATTTCAAAAAACTTTTAAAGGTGTTAATTGCATTTTTCAAAACTCTTATGTAATTATTTAAAATTATTCCACCGGCACCATAAATCAGAACTTTTCCCATTATATTGCCGAGGTACATTTATGACCTGTTTAGACACTTTTGATTTATAGGTTTAGGAAACAAGAGTATAGAAAGCATTGCCAAGTTTTAATTTGGAAATTTCTGTAGCCACGTCTGTTTCTGCAGAAAAGAGAAAAAGAAAGCTGGTGGGAGAGGTGATCGGGAGGTGTGATCACCGCCCCCCCCCCAACAATACGTACCAGTAAGACATAAGAAAAAGAGGCACAAGACCCAGTGTGGGGTGTCTTGCTCTGAAATGAGCAATTAGATGTCTTTCACGAGTTGTTTAATGCTTCGAAGTTTTATTTTTAAATGCTGGTTTTAGGTAACAGGGTGCTTAAATCTGAGTGATTTACTTGACTCCCTAGAACTCAGTTTCCCCATCTGTTAAATGTAGATTAATCATAGCATCTCTTCAATGGATTGTGGCATAAATTAAATGTTTGTTGGTTTATGCATTGAAAACCATTTGGCTATGAAGCACCTACTAAGATGCAGACACCCTGTTAGGTACCACATGAAGGTGATGGGAGGGGGCGATCCTGACACTGTGTCTGATATGGTGCTCAGTCTGGAACATGCTGATACCACAGATAAATATGCATGACCCCGAGTGTGAAACTGATCTTGGTAATTGTCAAGTAAAACAGCAGCAACTCCAGTTTAGATGTGAAATAATGAAATGCACACATTTAGAAAACTGACCACCCTACATCTGAGATGAGGCCATTCTATGAATTTAGAGATGACAAAAATTGACTGTGTGGAAGACAGTTAAGGCAGAGTTAATATTCTGAGCAGAAGAATTGCAGTTTTCTAAAGTCTCGGCAGGCTGAAATTTTGGATCAAAATGAAAAAGATCTTTCATGGGAATAAAGGCACAGCCCATTCCCCTGCCCAAGTGCAGAGTAGAGAGCTCTCACTGATCAGTGGCTAATGTCATAGTCACTCAGGGGATGACTGTAGAACCAGCAGGACCCAAGTGTGCTCTGGGGTGGGTGGGGGAGGGGGCACCGAGGACCCTTGGCTGCATTCAGAGCACAGTGAAGAATTAATTTAAGGCTCTGTCCTCCTTGAGGGACAGATGACACCTGGCCTGCTGCGCTTATTTCTGGATGCTGCATTTGAAGGCGGCCAGGGCAGACCAGAGCAGAAGGCCTTGTACATGTGTGCGTGTGTGCTCAATTGTGTCCGACCCTAGGGACTGTAGCCTGCCAGGCTCCTCTGTCCATGGAATTCTGCAGACAAGAATACTGGAGTGCATTGCGGTTCCCTTCTCCAGGGGATCTTCCCCACCCAGGGATCCAACCTCTGTCTCTGGGGTCCCCTGCTTTGGTAGGCAGGTTCTTTACCACTAGCGCCACCTAGAAAGCACTTAAGGGGACGGACAGAATCCAGACAGTGTGGGGCCCTGGTAGGATGGGGCAAAGTCATGATGGTGCAGGGTTAAATTGAATCATCCCTAGGGATGAGCTTGGTCCTAAGTGCGCAATTTCCAGAATCCAGGCAACCAAAGAAAAATAAGGTCTTGCCAGCACTGGGTCTTCTGCTTCTGAAGAGAAAGGTTAAGTTGCCACTATTGGTGACTGCTCTATGGCCCCAATGACATGTAAGCTGAGGCCTTTCTCTCAGCTTTTTCCTGCATCAGGCAAGAGCCTCCAGAAGCAGAGCCAAATGAAGGGAAGCCTTGAGCAACGAAGATCCTTTTCAGGGTGTCTGGTGTTGGCAGCAGCTCAGGAAATTGCTTTTCCCGCCCTTCCAGCCTTATCTCCATTCAGGATTCTTTTCATTTGACAAAATTAGCAAGACAAATGGAAGATGGATGATTTTTTTTAAAATATGAATCACTGTCTACCTTCAGTTGTATTGTTGTAGGTACAGTTGTATTGAACTTAGTGACTTGAATTTATTCAGCTATAAAATGTAAAGTAGTTTGTGTAATCCTTGAATCATAGTTTCTCTTCAGTTTGTCTTTTTTAAACTTTCAAAGATTCTGATTGATCATCAATTGTTCTATATAAACCCTTTTGTTTTTATTTTTTTGTATGTGAGGTCACTCCATCACAAAACTGAAGTGTTTTTCAGATGGGAAATATGGGCGAAATTGGGGAAAAGAAGAAAAGCCCTTTGATAGCAAAGAAAGGAAGATATAGCAGGAATTATAATTGTGCCAGCCTTGCTAAGTTCCTCAGTGTTACTGGTTCTTGCTTTCTCCCGTGTGGATATGTGTATACACTCTTCCCAGTAGTTGATATGTCCTTCCTACTTGCCCACCCAACTACCAAGTCACACCATTATCCTTAAATTTGCAGCATAATCCTTATCTTATTTGAAAAGCCCCCTTATTCCCTAAAGCCAGGGAGGGAGCCTCCTTTCTCTGCCCCCTCCATGTGTGTCTCTTTTCTTTTTTTCCCATTGTTCAAATGATGGCTAATGCCAGGCCGCGCACTCTGAGAGCACTAGAGAGTTCTGCACCTTGCCTTGGGTAGTGTAGACGTTGGAAGCTTTGAAAAGAAGCTTGAAATTAGCTCATTAGGTCAAAGAGCATCTGTTTGGGTGTAAGTCAAATCCTCTCTGGGGCTGTGGTGGCCAGGGTTCTACCAAATGCTTTCCTTCCCAGAGACAAGAGTAGCAAAATATTATCCAAACATAGGCAGACGGTTCCGTTAATTGTGCCTCATGTTGGCCAGCCTGTGTGTTCTCAGCACTCAGGGCAGATCCCTCCTTTGATATTCCCAGTGGATCCTTGAGAATTCATTTAAGAAATCACCAGACTCCTTCACATACCCAAGCGATGACCTGGCTGGCGGTTCTTACCTACTGGGCAACCTGAAGCTAGAAGAGGGGCTGCCTCATGACCTTGAATTTAAAAACAAAACAAGATGATCGAGTGTCTTCTCCTGCTGTTGAGGTTCAGTGGATGAAACAGCTACTGCTTAGTTAAATTTGGGAGTTAGGATCGATACTACCTCCATCACAGAAAAAGAAGAAGTCAACAAGAGTGAAAAACCATTTTGCCTTCTGATATTTCATTATAGCAAAAGGAAAAGGTTGAAGGAAAAGCAGTTTGTAACAATAAGAATGGTATTAGGACACATTTAAGTGCTTCCAGTATGCCAGGCATTGACCCATTTTAACTCATTTGATCCTAGCCCTCTGGGGGAAGTACTAGGCTTAGATCCTTTTATAGATGTAGAAACTGAGGCACTTAGACATGAAAAATTTACCGAAAGTACAGTCAGGAAGTGGTGCAGCCAGCATGAGAACCCTTCTATAGGAAAGTGTCTGTGGGCCTTTTATGTCCAGGGACAACATAAGCCCCAACACGGCACTGTTCCATCTTTACATCTAAGACACTGATGCCAGGAGAGCTCGGGTACCATCCAGGCTAGGACTGCTGGCATACTGCCTTTTGCCCAGTGACATCTTAGAAACGATGAAGAGGAAAGTGCCTGCCTGTTTGTCTGTGTGTCTGTCTCTTCTCAGCAGTGGAGGTGGCAGTGTGAGGAGCTCTTTAATCAAGAAGTAACTCAAGAGAAAGCACAAGCCCTTTTCCCACTGCCTCTCCTCCCATCCTGGTTGTGGCTGCCAACAGATTCAGGGCCAGTTTCACCTTCAAGTGATCAGCCGAGTTTGTCGCTGTTCACATAAGAAACAAAGAGGGTATCAGAATTCTACCTTTGTATTATTTCAGGTTCACTCTTGGTCACATGAGTTTTCCAGGTGAGTAGAAATGGACCTGCCTCTGTTCTTCCACACCTAGTTCTAGACCCCAGCCTGGTCTCCAGCTTAGCATATGGTACGGAAGCCTTGTTTTGGAGTCACTCAAGCCCCACTCCCCTTACTAGCTGTGAGATATTAACTGAGAGCCTCAGTTTCTTCATCTGTTATGTGGGCACAATAATCTCTTTCACAGGGCTGTTTTAAGCATTAAGAGATATTATGGAAAGTGCCAAACTCATCATGACCTCTCATTAAATATTTGCTCTATTTCTTGGCCATCCTGTTACTAGGCACCACCCTTTCCTCATTTTCCCTTCGTTTGTCAACCCCTGTTCCGAGGCCCTGGTCTGTACCTCCTAATTTGTAACTGGCAGGCTATTTACATTATTCCCGGCACCTCCTTGATCATGACTGGCTTTGGGTTTTGTTTTCTTAGCTCTTATCTCAAAGTCACCTGAGCTCTGTAACCAGGAAGCCAGAAGTTCTCTAATGCAGGGCTGAGCTCTAGAGGGGAGAGTCACACCCCACCTCTTTCATCCACCAGCCTGGTGACCTAAGACGAGTCCCCTGACACGTGCTATCATCAGAGGCTGCTGGGCTAGACACTTGTGCCCAAGTGCTCTCCACGCATCAGATCAAAGACCCACACCAGTGCTCTCGGATCAGGAAAACTGAGTTTAAAAATAGACACCTTCCCACCTCAGAAAATACTAAAAGAAACAACCACTGTGAGACAGAGAATTGCTCCCACTTTACAGATGAGGAAATACACACAAAATGGACTTTTGTGATTTACCTAGTTTGCTGGTTAGTAGAGAAGATTTGATGCAAACCCACATCTTTCACACTGCAAATTCCAGGGAACCTCCTCCATATGCAGCGGTATATGTATATAATAGGATTCCTGTTTGGTAGGTGATCATGACAATGATGAGGGAGTATACGATGGGGCCCCGCCATTTCAGAAGGCTGGCCAGAGCAAAGGAATATGTGCCAAACCGGGAAGCAGTCAGGAGTAGCATGAGGCAGAGAGAAGAAAGCTGGAGGGCAGAACAAGTTGGCAGGGCAATGTGATAGAGAATGGATAAGAAAGAGTGTCAGAAAACAGTGCGCCACCGAGCTCCCTGATTCCAGAGGTCTAGCCTGTTGGGTTGTGACATTACATAGATGTGTCTTGACCCATCTCAAAAATTGGACATCACTGAATTTAATTAAGATCAATTAGACATTCCTCCTATTGTTCAAACACACAATACCTTATTTGTCTGAAAAGAACAAAGTTCTATATGACCTGAAAGCTTCCTGCTTCTCTATTGCTTTTCCTCATGAGAAATGAAATGCCATTTAAAACACTAAAAAATAAATAATGGGCCTGCTGGCTGGACTGTATGTGCTTCTGTATGCATTTTCTTAAGATGAGACTCACTAGATCTCAAAAGGAATCTAACATCTCTGTGATGCTATGCTTCCTTGCAAATTTCTTTTTTTCATCCAGCCCAAACTTTACCTGTGGCTTCAACCTGAGATGGAAATGCCAGCCCTCACCAGTAGTTACCTGGCATATAATGCTTTCCTGTCTCCTTTCTGATACAAAGCAAAGAGAAGCAGGTGAATGGCTTGTGAGGTTGGACCAGAAATTCAGAAAATAGTTTTGGAGGGAGCAGGCGTAATGCAAAGAGACAGCTTTGATGGTTAAAGAAGAGGGAAAAAGTCACAAGGACAGAAGACATAAACATGTGTGAAAGTCAGGTGGTTTTAGCCCATCCTGTGAGGCCCCAGCTTAATTCAGCAAGTCCTAAAGCTTGTTAGTGACTTACTCAGTGGACCACGAGTTGTTGGTGTTTCATAGGGTTTGTGACCTAGAGAGGATCAGAAGAAGAACTTTTGAGTTGTTTTGCAAAAAAACATCTTTTCCCTCCCTTTGTTCCCTGCTTTTCTGTTGACACGACAGTGTCCAAGATTCCAGAGCTCTCAGATCCTGTTTATATTTTTAAACTATATTCGTGGTAGTTTTATTTATGACATTAATTGTAAGCTAAAAAGCACCCAGAAATTAGTGCTCTGCTAGGGTAAAATGTGTACCAGACACATAATGAGTAGTTAGTTGCAGTCGTCGTCGTCATTATTACTAAAGAAAACATGGAGAGTATCTTAGCCATCTTCCTTTTTGTTTAGGTGAAATGTGAAGTCTCATAGAGGTGAGGTGATGTGCCCACGATTGCATGTGAGCTCATGCAAAGTCTTTAGTAGACCCCAGTGTCCTGTCTAATATTCCTGCATCATCTCAGGCTTAAATAGACCACTTGAGGCTTCTCTGGACTAGAAGAGATTTGCTTACCTCTTGAGGGGCCAATTGGGAGAGTCCCAGTTTGAAATTGTTTGGGGAACTCCCTGAACCTTCAAAGAGTGGGAAGTGGATGCAGAAGGGCTTGGACCTTAATGTCCTGCCTCAGCCTCTGCCCCTGCACCCTTACACATCTCCTCTCGTCCCAATCTCCCTCTTGCATTCCTGCCCCTGCCAAGAACTGGCCTCATCACTTTCCTCTAGGAGAGAAGACAAATCTTTGAATTTTTATACGGTTTCTATTAAAGGTAGAGTTGTGTGTGTGCGCCTGTGTGTGTGTAATCAGTGACTATTAAGGAAAGAAAAGCCATAGAGAGCTCTAGGGCCCCAGAAAAGATTTTCTGTGTAGCCGTTTCTATGCCACACAGTGTGGAAGGTAATTATCTTTGGAGGGGATTCCACAGCCCTGCGCAGGCTTCCCCGGTGTAAGATTTATCGTCGGCTGGATTGGGTGTTCTTTTTAAGAGCATTTACTCAGCATCTAAAACGCCGTCAAGAGCGCTACTTCCTGAATGCTTCCGAGGTTGCAACTGCTAAGCTGCATCTGCCCATCTTGGAGATATATTTTTGAAATGGGATGCAGGGATTTATAAGGCCTCGTGCTTCCCGTTGATACTGACAGGAGTTGCCTCCTTCAAGCCTTGCTCGCTGCCACAGAAATTCTCCCAATGCCCAGAGCCCTCCTCCCTGCCTGCCTGGCCCGCACACCAGGGCACCTGTCGTGGGGATCGGGCCTGGAAGCACGTCCCGTTGTTTGGCGGGGGGACTCGTGCCAGCTCATCAATCTCAGAGTTAACTGTTGTCTTACTTAAACAAAGGATAGACACAAAGGTTCTTACCCCCACCCCTTCCTTTTATATGAGTCTTATGAATGCCAGAGGAAAAGTTGAGCCGTGAGCCAGCTAAATATACTGTATCATGAAACCTTAGGGACCACTGAAATGGGAACAGTGGCCCTTTACTGCTAAGAAGGTGTTTTATTGAAAATGCACTGACATACCTCTCCCCGGAGAGGGAGCAAAAGAGAAGGCAAGATGCCTGGCAGTAATACAGGTTGTTCTCTTAGGCGAGCTAAAATATAGAGTTTGGCACTCCTGTGCTCCGAGCCAGCCGGCAATAGAGTAGACGGATGTGCGTTTTTACATTAGAAGTGCCGTATTTCACCCATGGCACCCCCTCCTCCCCATTTTATTTTTTAAGTATCTTAATTTATATATTCCAGTTAATAGTTCATTACATGGCCTTTCTCTCTCCAGCTTTTAAAAGTTGTCTTTAAAATACGTTGAGGTAGTCAAAAATATCCTGGTCCTGGCAAGCTTACCAGCAGAGGGCAGACGTAAAGAAGGTTTGGACAGGAGGGTGTGCCAGCCTAGGGTCGCAGGAGGGTGGCGTGACCTGGGAGGGAGACCTGTGAGCATTGTTCAGAGGGCAGGATGGAACATGCTCCCTCTGCCTCTCTGCAGGCCTGCTGCACACCTCTGGTCTCCGGAAAAACTGACTTTCCTGCCTAGAGGTGGCCAGTGCCTTAAAATGATACTCAGCAATTTCTACATAATGAAACGTATAAAAAAATATCCAAATGTCATCTCATCGCCCGAGAGCCATGTCTTCTTTTCCCCTTCAGTGACCCAGTTCTGCTTATGCCTAAAATCGAGAGTTTGCATGTGGGTGTCATCAGCCCTGTCACTCTTGGGAGGGGAAATAAAGATTCCTGCTTGATGGCGATAGTGATTCTTCCTTCCTGATGCCTGAAGGATGAAGCTCTTTGGGAAATGCCCTCCTGCCCTGAATCATGTCCCTTTTTGAAACTTTTGTGCACCTTGGTGTAATCAGTTCTAATCTTATGGTAGAAGCAGTTCGGTAATACATTGTTTTTTTGTTGTTGTTTAGTTGCTAAGTTGCGTCCAATTCTTCTGTGACCCCATGGACCGTAGCCCACGAAGCTCCTCTGTCCATGACATTTTCCAGGCAAGACTACGGAGTGGGTTGCCATTTCCTCCTCCAGGGGATCTTCCCGACCCAAGGATTGAACCGGTGTCTCCTGCTTTGGCAGGCGGATTCTTTACCACTGAGCCACCAGGGAAGCTGTCCAGATACATTGTACATTATATTAAAACAAAAGATTATATTATAGCTGGAGCACAAATGAAAGAGATTGATTTCTTGCTGTCAATCAGATGCAGAGTTTGCAATAGATGTTGGCCATTTTTCTTTTCCAGACATGATTTTGTTTACCAGTGACAATCTATGAATATCTTTACATTTCAAGTGAGGGATTTTTTTTTTTTTTTTTGGAGAGGGTGGTAAATGTTTTCTATACCTTTCGTGCTCATCGTATTCCTAAGTTACCTGAATGTTGACATGTCAGGGTGTGTATCCAGGAAATTAACTAGGAACAATTGCATAGTAAAATGTTGCATTAAATGGAGATGCTCATGGCAATTTAGAGGATGTCAGGGAGAGAAATTTAAACTCCTATGCAAGAGTGAGAACTCACCGTCAGAAGAAAACATAATTGCTTTCACTGTCCATATAGACATAACAATGACATAAACAATGTCAATATGGAGCTAACCACCTTTGCTCCCTGGAGATGGATGATGTATTAATTTATGTTTTTAAGTAAAAGCACCACTTAAATCAAGAAGGAATGGCAGGTCCTTGGAGACAAATGCCCAAATCTCAGGAATCAGGCATGGCTGTTGCAATTTAGTTTCTCTAATTGGCTGACAGTTGGCGGTCTTTGGAGACATGAGAAATACTAAACCCGGGCTTCTCTGGAGAGACTTCTCTTCCCTGGGCAGGTCAGGAAGCCCATCCTGGAGCGAGGGCATACAATTTTGTATTCCTGTTGTTTCTTCATTTTCTCCTATAGCAACAGAATCAGTCGGTTCAGTCTCTTTAAGTTCTGTCATCTCTGAATATGTTCTGGGTGCTCCATGAAAGTAACTGGAAAAGAAAAAGGAAATAAGTATTCAAACAAGGGTTGTCTGGAAGAAGATGGGGGATTAAGATGTTGGCCCCTCAGAATTCCCTAGCTGTCCAGTGGATAGGACTTCTCGCTTCTCCCACGGAAGGTACGAGTTTAATCCCTAGCTGGGGAACTAAGATCCCACATGCTGGGTGGTGTGGCCATAAAAAGGTTGATTTTTTTTTTCCAATCTATCAAATTATTCATCAATTTTTATTTTATTTGCTCTTGCAGAGTGACTATCTGGTCATAATTCCTATGAGAACCTTGTAGAGATAACTGACTTCATCTGAGGAGGTGTGTTGCTCTCAGTGTTGCTAGAAATACGTGAGCCAGTGTCCAGTTACATGCCCTTTTTCTGATTATTGCCAAGCAGTTTCTGGCAAAGCAGGGCCTCAGTTGGAGCTTAGGACCACGTGGGCCTGGCAGTGTGGCTGCTGTTGCCTCCGCCGCTGTGCCGTCCATCAGAACCTGGGAGTGACGTCCTGATGAGACGCTGCTTCTGACCCTTCCTTCAATACCTCTGCTCTCCATTCTCAGCTCTGAATGGGCAGTAAAACCTTTCCCTTCTTCTGTGTTCAAGGCTAAGGCTCACAGAACCAAACATAATACATGATTTGAGTCCCAGGTGTGTTATTTGGTGGTTAGAGTTTGGTGTGGGATCACAGTAATCTGTCCTTAAGTACACAGCCAGCTGCACAATGGACTCATTTAGCAACTGACAGGTTTCTTAATATGTGGTGTCTGAACAAGGGCTGTATCTGTTGTGGGTGTTAGGATGTGGGCATCAAAAATATTTTTAAGTACAGCATTTAGCATTTCCTTCACTCTTCCTTAAACATTAACTCTTCCCCCACCCCTCTCAGGTGTTCATTTTATAATATCACGGCCTCTCTTTTTCTGGGACTATTCAGTGTCTTGTTTCCCCTTGTGGTCCATGGAGCTAGGTATATTTGATTCTTTAAAAAATAAAAATAAAAAATCACTTTGCCTTTCTGAACTGCAGCTTCCTCCTTAAATGGAGATTGCAATTTCTGTTCCAAGTGAGAACTCAATGAGCCCCTGTGGCGGAGTAACCCATTCTAAAGCCCACCCCTCAATGCAGACTCTTCTAAAACTCCCCCAATTCAACGTGCAAATGCTACTGTTTTTATTTTTAATTATTTTCATTTTTTTGCCTTTCTGATCCAGCCTTTCCAGAATGTCCTGGCAATCATAAAATAAATGGTATTAACTATAACATTTCTATTGTTTTCCAGCCATGGAAAGCTCCGGTTCTCACAGAATCACAGGCATGGGGCAGCTAGACAGGACCAGATGGAAATGGATCTTGAGAGCCCAGAATTAATGAAGTGACCTGGGCGTATAAAACTTATCCAGGTTTATCTCTGATGGTACATTTCCTTGCCTAGAAGTAGTCTCTGAGTCACCCTGTCATGTTTGGAGAGAGGGTGGGAAGGGCTCCAGGTGGCCTCTGCATATGCTAAGCCACTTCCCTCTTCATACTGTCACCTCCCCCCTTTCCCCAAACATCAGTCCCCTAAACACCACCTCCCATGGGGCCTTCGAACCTCTCCTGCTCCACTCATCTCCCCTGCTCTATGGTCTCAGGGTGCTTAATGCCACCATCATGCAGTTTAGTACTTGTGTAACCACCACGTTGCATCACTCTCTAATTATTTTGTGCAAGGCTCGTCTCCACAGCTGGGTCACAAGCGTCTGTAATATTTGTTGTTTGTTTGTTGTTTGGATGTTCCTGGAGACAATCAGCTTTTAAACACTAACCTGCCAAGAAGGTAGTCCAACTTGTAAAAGCATCCTTGAGTTTTACGTATGTTTCTTAAAGAATTTGTCTTAAAAAAAAAAAAAAAAAAAGAATTGCCTCTCTAAAGGGGACCCTGATGTTGCTCACAGACATTAAATCTCTAACAAATTTTAATACCATTGAAAAAAAGCACATTTGGATTTTGAAATGAGTATTTCTCCTCTCTCACTGTGCCTTGGTTGGAGAGAACTTCCTATATTTTTATTTCCTGTCTTTGGGGCCCTGCCAGCCCCTACCGAAGGAGGAGGGCCTTGTCTCTTTAAGAGTCAGAACTCTACTGATTCATGGTACACTGGCAGATTTAAGGCCCCTCTCCCCAAAAAAGAAGCCCTTGGTTCTCTGTTGAATATTCATGAGAGGGTGGGGTCACATTTTTGTGACCTGAAAAATCCCATTAATAAATTTGTTATCTAACACAAAAACACTTTAGGGTGGAGCGCAGACTGTGCTGCGCCCATTTAACATCTGATCTTAAGTTGACAGTCAACTGGCGCTTTTGTCTCTTTTATTGCCAGATTAATGGAATTGCTTGCTCCCCAGCTGACCTGATTGAAATTCAGATATTTGCTTGATTGGAAATATTATCAATATGCTTTCTGGTGTACAGTAACACCTCAAATGGAAAAATACTTTCAAGTAAAACTGAAATTACTGGGTTAGGATTTGTGCCCCCCCCCCTTTTTTTTTTGAGGGAAAACAATCATTGATGTCACAACCACTTTTTTGCCTCGAATATTTTGAGAAAAAGAACAAAAACGTTAGAGTCTTGTTTGTTTTGTAAGCATAGGCCAAAAGTTTTCCTCTAAATTGAACAAAGGTAAATTAGAGAGGTGATTTCTAGAGCTGCCGAAAGTGACTAAATTAACCTGGCACTGAAACCGGGCCAGTTGAGCCAACAAAGTTTAGCATATTGGTGACTTTTTTTTTTCTCTCACACTGTATTCAGCTTTAAAGAGCAATGACTACTTCTAACAGAGGTCATCTTCAAGTGCTCCTTGAGAGTAGCCAGTGTTGTTGCTGTTGTTGTATAAATAAGAAAGGAATTTAGAGAATTATTTCTTAGCGAACGAGTGGCAGATGCTTGCTTCAGCAGCTGTCGTTCTAGAGGGGAAGTAGCTTGGTTCAGCGACAAGGCACGTTGGTTGTTATTTATTCCAACCCCCGAGTCGGGTTAGTTTTCCTCTGCGCGCACAAGCACACTTTGGCGAAGCCGACTCTAGGAAAGAAAAGGGCGGGGGGTGGGGAGCGGTGCATAAAAAGAGGCCAAGGCCGGGTTAACCCCAGGGCGCGAAGCGAAAGTTCTCCCGCAAAGGCCGTTTTCGAGGAAGTTCTCCGGCGCTGCCTTTGAGCCCCGCATCCCCTTCCGATTCTCAACAGTTGCTCCAAGCAGTCGGGGTGTGCGCCCGGGCGCGCCAGTTCCCCTGCTTTGCCGCTCGGGTTGCTCTGAAAGGCCGGGACAACTCTTTGTCAGTTTCCAAGAGGAAACAAACACGCCACCCCACCAAAAAGCCCCGACCCGGCAGCCCCGGCCGGAGGGAGAGACGCGCGCCGCGCCCGGCTTCCCAGACGTCAGCCAGAGGCGGGTCAAAGGGTTAACAGCAATTAAGCGGAGTTGCTCCCGAAACAAAAGCCGGGTTTCAGCAGAGAGTGATTTCACCTGCCGCGAGGAGGGGGCCGGGGGCGCGGGCGCGGGGCACGGGCCGCGGAGCCCATTGTGTGGGGCGCGGCGCGGCGCGGGGTGTTTAGAGGCGGGTTGTGATTGGTGGAGCAGGGCGGGGCGGGTGGGCGCGGCGCGGCGCGTCTTGTCAGCCCGCGAGCCGGAGCGCCCCTGCGCGCGTGCAGTCCGCCCGCACGCCGAGGCCGCCGGACCCCACGCCCGGCCCGCGCGGGCGCCCCGAGCCGGCTCCGCGCGCCTGGCGGCTACATGGAGAGTGTCAGGTTGGTCCCTATGATTGATATTCGCCGTTCTGCTCTCCTTCCCGGGCTCCGCGGTGCCAGCTTCCTGGGGCCTCATTGGGGAAGGCAGGAGCGCCCGAGGGTTTCTAAGTTGAGTCTTTTGGAAGAAAAATAATAATAACCATCGCTGTTTACCAACTTGGGTGGGAGTTGCGCTCTGGAAGTGGAGGCGGAGGAGGGAGTGGAAGGGTGGGAAGAAGCAGCTCCAGGCCTGTGGGTCCTGAAAGAGAGAGATCACTCACCCCCCCCCCCCTTCTCTCTTGCTCTCCCTTTTTTTTAATGTTCATGGGTGGGGTGTAGTTGAGAGTTGGAGGAAGTCCTGCTTGTGTTTTGCTCTCGCGCTCTCGCTCGCTCTTTTTTTTCGTTTGCGACTCGTTTTCTGCCGGTCTGGCCTTCAGGCAGCCACTTTGGTAAAGCCCTCGCCATCACTCCTTTCTGGGGACGTTTCTGGGGTGTGATTTATGTCACTTTCAGAGCGTGTGAAATATACAGGGAGCCTTCCCTCTCAATGTAACCCATGTAGATGTTTCTTTGGTTCTGATAGTTTGTTTCTATATCTGTCTAGGCTATTTTCAGCTTAGCCGTTCAAATTCAAGGAGTTCACACACAGTCAAGGAGCGTGGGGCGGGGGGGGGGGGGGGGGGGGGCGGTGGCGGGGAAGGGAGACGAATAAAGCCCCAGGCCAGAATGGGCAAGCCGATGGAGGGGCACCCCGGCAGGTTTGGGAGTTTCAGCCTCTGCTGCATTACTTTGCTGGTTAAGTAGTGAGTGGGGTTTGGGTTAGGACGCGCAGCCGACTGAGGAATTGCCACGGGGTGCTCCCATCTGAACGGTCTCTGAATGTAGCAAACTCAACTGTCAGAACTGCCTGAAGGACGGTCAGCGGAAAGGAGACTTTCTTGTGCCCCCGCCCCCACCCCCAAGTGTCGTGATGGGAAGGAGGGGACCTTTAGGAAGTGGGTGGTAAAGTTTTAGAGCAAAGTACATATAGACTCTTCCTCTTTGGGATTAACTCCTTCAAGGCCTGCTGATTCAGAGTAAAATATCTATTAATTTTATATTCTTGTCCACACAGATCAAATGCTCTAATCAAGCCAATTTAAAAATGCAAATCACCTAATTTCCATAGATTCCAGCATTCTGAAAGTGACACATTTGGGGGAAAAATTAAGCCTGATAACAGGAAATGTGAATCATACTATCAATGACTAATCTGCTTAAGAAAAAATAAGTTACATTTATTTTATTAAGAAGTCAGTGTTAAAAAGAGCTTTTTTTTTTTTACTTTAAATCGAGTGAAGTTTTTATTTTAGTAGCGACCTTTTATTGCTTTTTGTTGTTCATTTGTTTGTAATAGATTTTCCAAAAGGAATGTGCAGTCAAAGGTGGTTTATGTGGTGAAGTGTTCAAGCTAGCATGTCATTGTCAGAAACCTCAAACATGATCACATTAGGATTCTAGTTTAGGATCTGTGCTGTTACTGTCGTTTAAAAGAATACAAGGCTTTCTCGAATGTTAAGACTCCTCCTGAAATGAACCGAATGAAGGCAGAAGCGCATTCTCCTAATTGATGCCCTTCACTTACATTGAAAAAAGGTCTGCTTCCATTTTACTTGATTCTTTGTAGCTGCCTGACACATTTCAGTGAAAAGTGTGTAAAAATGAAACCAAAATACAGACTGCCTACCCAGAGACACTGGCTGACTTATTCTAGGATGTGATAGAGCCAAACTGAAAACGGATTGGGCTGACACTTGATAATCAAAGTTGATTTATTGTTCATTAGTACTGCATTAGCCCTTTCAGGCAAGACAGTTATTTGTGTAGTGGCCTGTCAAGAGCAAGACTACCAGCACCTGTCATTTCTAAGGCATGAGATAAGCAACCAGATATTAAGATGATGCAAATAAAAATATGTTGGACTAGGTAAAGGGCCACGTGATCATAATTTTTTTTTAAGAAAAAAATTGGTCAATGCCAATCTGTAAGAAGTCTGTTAAATGTGTGTGTGTGTGTATTACCCTTAAGGAGTACTTACAGAATGAAAGTAATGGCCTTTATGCTCTCTCATTTGCCCCGAGAACTTTCTTTTCTAACCATATATGCAGTTCATTTGATAAAAAGTTGGTCAGTTAAGGAAATGAGGAGCCTAACATGCCAATTCTTTAATCTGAGTAATTCATGGAAGGTAGATTTCCCATTTGTGTTGTGTTTTTAAATAAATATATTTCATTAAATGAAACTGTCCTAAGCATGGACTGATTTTATGAAGATGTGATGACATCATAGCTAAGCTATGATAATGTCGGATAATAATGTCAAGTGCATTTTCTGTAACATGTTTCACTCTCGATTTTTTTTTTTTCCTTCCTTCTCTGGAAGCGAATGATCTCATGACATACACAATAGAAAACAACCTAAGTGTCAAAAGAAAATAAAATTAGTGAACTTTTGTCTGCAGCCATAGAAACACAGATTAACTCATATTTTTCCGGAGAACAGAATGGAAACATTCTGCATCAAGCTATAGAGTGTATTGTCTTCTCTGAATTTTCATTTGACAGGGATTTTAGAGGCTGTGATCTTAATTAAATCTCAACTAGCTGAAGTAATGCATCTAAAGGCATGCAGTGTTGCGTAACCTTGCTCAGTTGGTAAACCATAAATCATCAGAAAGCTTATGATAGGAATGGTTGGCTTGAATTTTTTTGTTGTTTGCAGTCAGATGTACCTTAAAAACAAAACCCTGACCATCACTACCGTGTCTTTGCACGTTGTCAGGAGCTGTCACTTGAAAGATAAACTCTTTCATGACACTGACCAGTTCTGCAACTTTTCAGCCAACCTCCACACAATTGCAAGGTACAGTGAAATTAAAATCCAGATTAATTAAAAGCAATGAAATTCCAGCTTTATTTTGGCTAACGTGGCAGAAGTGTGTTGCAGCTACAGTGCTTCTAAGACAGTCAGGAAATGGTAGTGTGACCAGCGTCTAAGCCAGAACTAAAATGTTAATAAAATTTGAATTGGCAAAAAAGAAGATTGAAGAAATTTATTCTGTGATTTAGTTGCAGATGAACACCACTAAAGAGAAATGGATAGCTATCCTCTTAGGAATTGGACAAATAGAGTAGTCAGAATCCACTTCAGGTAGTTCTGTGACTGAGTGTGGTTTACAAGCAGGAGTATTAGGCAGCAACAGTTGACCAGAAAAGGTTCGAGTAAATAAATGCATAGTGCCTGTGTATGTGTCTGTTATGTGTTAAAATGCATATGAATTTGATGACAAGGAATTAGAGTAATTTAATAGCTATTAGATAGTCTCGATCTTACAGATTCTCCTAGTGATTGTAAATACTTGGTTATTTACTTTTAGTGCCTTTTAAACAGATTTCTTTTTCTTTTTCTTTTTTTTTTTACTGCTGTGTATGCTGTGGTAGAAGCAGCCATCTACACGTAAAAATTGAGAAAGCTATCGAGTGATACATTGATCCTATACATCTTTGTACAAAATATATCAGACTTGGAGTTATGCTGCTGATACTCTGTAGCTCTCTGGGGGCAGAGAAGGAATGGACTTTGTGTATACCTACATGCCTAGATTTGGGGATAAATTTGAATTTGTTGCTCTTTGGTGAAAGATTTCTGTTCTTGGCAGCAGCATGATGTTTCTGGACATTGGTTTGAGTCATTTCTAAGTGTGCAGTACTTTTTCCCCCTCCTCATAAATGGCTTTCTATATTCACCTTTATTTACTCTTTTTAAAAAGAGAAAACTCAGTTACCTCTTAGCTGAACAGTCCTCTGCAGGTTGTGGGAACTTGAATTATCTGGAAAGACCTGAACTGGGCCTCGACTTGAGGATTGTAGGAGTAATCTCTGAGTCTTTCTTCCAACCTGGCAGCTTTTGAAGAGAAATTAATTTAGAATGAGAGAAATAAATATTGAATACATGCACTGTGCCTCCTTTTCCAATCTGGTTGAAAGCAGCTAATCAATGAAGTTGCAGGCTAAATGTTAGGGTGCACTTTTGGGGGGATACCTTGGTATCATGTTTTAATTTTTAAGCTTTATCTGGCCTTTAAATCTGAAACATCATTGTTCAAATAACTGAGAACAAGGTAAATCAACAACATCAAAAAGGTCGGCTTCTGTGATTTCTCAAGGGCTTGTTATTTTGTACTTCCCAATTCTATTTGATGTCTTGACAAAACAAGATGACACAGGGGAGAATACATTAAATTTTGATTTTTTTCATCTAACCTGTTACAGTTGTGGCAGCTTAATTTCTTTTACTTTGTCCTGAAGATGGTTTTTGGTACAATTACTCTAATTGTCACACCACTTCATGAGGGTGGGTCTGGCTTTCCCATTTGCCTTGATTTTTACTAGGCGTTTTTGAACATGTTTTGTCCTTTATCACATAAGGAGCTTTGGGTTGGGCTCTGTCTTCATTAGAAATAAATCAGTGAATGGTGAGATTGTCAGAGAAGCAACTGATGTTTTCTCATTAGAATCTAATTTGCACCCTTTAGTTTAATTGTTATGGATAACGTGTTGGAAATTGGCATGGGAAACTACATAATTTGAGAAACAGAAGTTGTAATTCTGAAGGAAAAAAAAAAAGTGATTGCACCCTCAGTCAGGTCTTAAAAACTTTGTAATGATCTAATTTTGGCCTACCTGTATGTTCAAATTCAACTAAAATCCCCCCCTCCATCTCAGTAAATAATAAAAAATAAAAATGTAGTTAAGCACCTCTATTATATTTTCAGTGCTGGTTAAAATGTGAAGACCTGTCCATTTAATTCTTAGTTGTAGAAAATGTGTGATGTGCAAAAGATCAACATTTAATTTTTTTTCATCTAACAGTATCTGTTGATCTACAACCATGTCTCCAAGTTGTCTTTCCTTATTCTAATCCTCTGTGTGTGTCAAATAAGATGGATACAGTTGCCCTCCCTTGCACTATTTTTGAATAATGCTTCAATATAATGGAGCTTATTTAGCCAAGGCCTCTTCCTTTTTTCTTCACGACTGTGGCTAGAATGTTTTCTGAGGTGCCTTCTTGGAATAGTTCTCTCTCCTCCTCTTTGCAGTCCTAAAAGACCATTTTCGTTGTTGTTAAGATAAACTATCATAGCAGGTTTGATCCATGTGCACTAAATTGTTTTCTATCCCTCTTCCAAGAGAAAGAGACTGAACAAGGGAAGAGGAGCTTTTTTCTGGATTTAAATAATAATATTAATAATAATAATAATAATAGTTGACAGGTTGAAAAGATCAAGGCTTATTGGATGATTATTTTCATGTATAGCTTCCATTGTTTCCTGTATTTAACGGTCGCTAATGGGGGAAGCGATTTAATTCATGTAAACTTTACATTTTTATGCGAATGAAGCTGATATTTATTAGAGCTAAAACAGTTACACTGGCACTCAGAGAGTAACCTTATGTGCGTGGGGAAATGGGAGAGAGCAGTGGAGGTCCCATGAATGCCTGTGCTGTAAACAAATATGAATCTATACCACTTTTTAAAATTTAGAGACAAAAGAAGAGCTCAGAGAACGTTGCTTATTAGGCTTAGAGATTGCTTATTAGGCTTGATAACCTGAAATAACACCTGATTGGCAGTCAAGTCTTGGCCATACAGTTCTTCTTGAAAGAAGGATAGCCCTTTTTGATAGAATGTAATAAACAAAATGATAAAAAATGAAATGCTAATTGCATTTTAAAGAGGTCTTTTTTCCCCTAAAATTTTAATAGGTGGTTGTATTGTTACTGAGAGAACAGTTATGCTAATGACTGACTACTTAGATGATTTTGCATTAATATAATAACCATTACCTGCCTTAATGCTTTGTACAGTATTGTGGCAAAATAGCGAAGCCTAAAAGAGTTATACAAAAAGCAGAATTCTATAATGAAACAGAATTATACTTTACACATGAATAGCATGCTTTTTAAAAAATTTTTTGAAGACTGAAATATTATGTCAGAAACATATTTTCTTTCCAGTATGATATAGCTGCCTCACATGCTATCTGTGGCTTTTGGGGGATTTTGTGTGTGTGTTTTCCTCCTTCTTTCTAAATACCATGGGGAATAGATAGAAGCTTTCTAACTTTTTTGTTTGGTGATATATCAGTTGTATCCACTGGGTTATTAATTATGAACACTGGTCTCTCTTGGAGGGGGGCTTGCTATTTCTTTCCTTTCACACAGGCTAGCTTCTGTATAAACATATCAAATTTGACATAGGTTTTTTTGTTTTCACATGGGGAGCCATTTTCTTTGGTTCTGCTTTGATGTTGTGGAACATTCTAATGCAATTCATTTGCTCTTACTTGATGAACCAAGTAACACTGCCTAACCTGGTCAGTTATCATCCAGGTAGAGCCTTAGATCTAGAAAGGACTTCAGTTCCTTGGGACATCCATGAAGTGAATAACCAGAGATGAACAACAGTTTCTAAATTATTAATCCAGAGAAATGGAAATACAACAATACTTTAAATGTGTTTATCTTTACATTTGCATTATTTGTACCCATAGCAGTTATGAGAATATGCTCATGTCCAAGATCTCTGTGTATTTATACCTGGCAGCATTTACTTAGAGTTAACATTGAGTATAAACTAAAGAGAAAGAAAAAAAAAAAGGATGACATGTTATTTTCAGTATTTATATTGTGTCATCTCCCCTCCCACCCAGTTCCTCCTATTGTCTCTGGGATTAGAAATAAAGTATTGTTTCTGTGGGTGTTCTTATTTATTTGTTTGCTTTTTACACTATCCCCTTCCCCCTCATCTACCTTTCCCCATTGAGGATGCAGGGGAAAAATAAGCCAGATTATTTCAGTGGTCTTCTAGCGTTCAGCTGCTTTATAAAGCCGTTTGGAAGTAAAAGAAAACTGCATCAGGGAGAATTTACACAGCAGTGGATGGGCTTTGACCATCCACTTGTTGTGCCGAGAACGAGGGTGGGAAGGCAGCGCAGGCGCGCACCACAGCGCCCCGATGGCCGGCACAGCCGTCGGGCTGCCATGCTCGCAGGTTTGTGCGCACCTGGGGTGGGCCACACCCGCTTGCCATCAGTCAGCAGTGTATCAAGCAATTTTTTTTTTTAATTCCTGACTTCCTCTTGAAACTCAACTAAAGAGTGTTAACTGTGTGTGTGTGTGTGTGTGTGTGTGTGTTTTAAATTCAGTTTTGTATGCTAGCATTCTTTAAATGTCTGCCAGAAGTTTAATTTGAATTTCTGATCCCTGAAGGCAGCTAGACGGAATCATTCTCGTTCTTCATAAATTGCCTTCTATGATTCATTGTTAACTCATAAAACATACTCATTTCTATATACTCAAAGAGTTAAGGTAGTTACAGTATCGGGGATACTTTTTTTTTTTTTTTTGCATTACATTTAAACTGTCATTTGAGAAAGAAATCAAGAATGAGCTTGAACTCCTAGTTAAGGCATGAGCCCTGTAGCACACAAACCTCAGAAATTAATGTTTTTATCTCAAGGAGGGTAAGGTAGATGCATGGAATTGGTGGGGGGGAGTTTAGTTTTGACTGAATACTCTGAAAGAGGAGCTCATAAATACTAGAGCGCTGTAGTTAAAAACTCACATGACTGTTTTAAATACTATTGATTTAAACCAGTGGCTAGATTTTATGAATCAAAGTGTAATTTCAAATCCTTGGCCATATTTCTCAATGCTGAAGCACTCTCTCTTGTGTGCCTTTAGCTGCTTTCCAGACATTCAACACAGGATTAAATGATAGTAGTTACAGTGATCAATAGGTTAAGACCAGTACAATCACTCTTGCCGCTAATGACCTCAGTAGTAATGGGCAATAAAGTGTGGGCTGTAATAGCCTCTCGCTGGTACTGCATGCCCTTTGATTCCCAGTATTAGTAGGGACTAGCTACGTGAAAAAGTTGGACATCGAGAGCTAAAGCAGTGAATATGTAGGCTATAATTCTTAACTATTTAAAGCCTCACACTGTGTTCAGATTTCTTCTTCTTTTCCTTTTCCACCCCACAATGGTTTCTGGTTCGTTTGGCTATGTTTGTGAAAGCTTTCCATAACTGATTTTCATGACATGTTGGAGGAGAAACTTTGGGGAAAATCTCAGTTTCATTACGTTTATAAATGAAGCTCGAGCCCACTCTGGAAGCTCAGCGTTAACTGGTGTGAAAATGTGGTTTCAGATGTAAAAGCAGAGCTGAGGCCGTCAGGATCTGATAGCCCACTTCTGCTCATTCAGAGACCTGTCACCAGGCTGGAGGATTACTCAGGCTTCTCGCCCCTTTCCCTCCTTTGGCTGTCTGCTGCTTTAAGCGTTTGATTGTTCGTCACCACCTCCATGGAGATGTCCACGGGGGAAAAAGAAGGGGAGACTCAAGATCATTTTACTGTTCTGTAACATGACTATGGATATTGAATAAAAACTCTGGGGAAAGGAGATTTAAACTGTTGACTGTATATGGGGATTTAAAAATTATCTGTGGGCATAAGTCCTTTTTTAAACTTTTAGATCTGTTTTGTTGAAGCATAATTTACATATGATAAAGTGTATTTGTTTTAAGTAGACAGTTGGAAGGATTTTGGCAATTGTATCCACCTCTGTGACCACCAAACCAACCAGGATAGCTGACTCTTCTCTCACGCCCAAAAGTTCTCTGGTGCCCATTTCTAACATAGGGTTTCCACAGTCACTTTAAAAATTGTGAGCACGAGACTGTCTATGGTGGTTTCTGTTAGAATACTGTTAATTTCTCGTGCATCACCAGCTTAGATCTTACACCACCCTGTTCCTGTCTATTTTCCTGTTCATCACCATCAGAAATTTGGCTCAAGAATATTTATTTTGTATATCATCCAAGAAATGCAGGGCGAAAAAAAGAAACCTTAAACATGGTTCTTTTGTTTGCTTAATCAAACCTCCCTGTGTGATGATGCAACTCTCAAGGAAAAGTAAACTCCCATCGTGATATGTTGGCTTTTGCTGCTCAAAAGATAGTGATTGGCACCCAATACAGATTGAAGCATTCAGAAAGTTTCTCCTGTATGAAGATGGAGTCAACTAATTGGAACTAATTTCTAGATGGTTAGATGTTTGGATAGTGTCTTCTTGGTGTTTGTCCTAGATTAAATGCAAGTTCACTGTTCTCATCATTGGTGATATTTCGTGCAGCGGAGTATCTTTTTAAAAGGATAATTTATCCATTCATATACATCTGTCCCTGTTTGCATATAAAAATATTCAGACATGCCCATCTGTTTTAAATTACAGTGTATCTACATCTACACTTAAAAGGCCACTGCAGTAGGAAGAATTTGATGATGACCTTCCAGACTTGGGCTAATGAAAATTTTCAAATGTTCCAGCTAGTGTTTTCCAAACGATGAGAGACTTGCATGTAAACATCCCCCAACACAAAACATGCCCACAACAACAGTGGAGGCTGTTCACTGTATATGCATCTGACCTTCAGGAACCATTTTTAGTTCATCAAAATTAGTGATGCTGAGAAATCGGGACATCAGTGCATAATGACTGTGAAATTAGGAATGAGAGCTCGCTATGCAAATGACAGGACAAATCATGTGAAAAAGTCAAGATAAACTGCATATTAAGACATTATGTTATATAAAATTAATACTGCATTTCTCCCTTTTGCTTACTGCTCCCCTGAAAGATTTTTTTAATTCTTTTATCTTCTGATCAGCTATTGTCTGCCGGATTTTTTTTTTTTTTAAGTGGCACACAGGCAAAGTGCAAAACATGTTATTATTACCTTTTATTGTAATACATGAGATGACAGCAGATCCTTTTTAACAAAGTATATCCTTTACTGCTTCTAGCTTCTTGCTGTCACATGTTTGATTAGAAACCAAAGAAAAGTAAGATGCTTAAATATTACTGTTCAAAGACATACAGGTTTTGTCTTTTCTTTCATTTTTTTTTCCCCTTTCCTTATCTTTTTATTGGGGGGGGATAATTTTTCATGAAATAGTCTTCTTGTATTACGGGGCCTGACAAAATGGTTCTCATGTAGTCTGCAAATTAAACACAAGTGCAGTGATTATTTTGAATAGCTAAATTACATTCTAGAAAGCTTGCAGAATTCATAGCATTGTCATTAGGTATCCGCTTGAATACAATTTGTGTAACCTTGGCCAAGACAGCCTGTCATTTTAATGTCAGTGTTTTATCTGAACAAGACATCATCCTTTCAGATACAGTGTGCAGGTTTCTTGCAGAGATGCCCGTGCAGAAACGTGTTAACAGTTGCAAATATGAAATGCTATCAAGTTCATCACTGTAGCTGTTTGCCACTGAAATGTCATGGAAAGCGGCTTTTATACTATGAAAGAATTGAGACATCTGTGTGCTGGGTGAACAGGGAAGGGTACAAGGCATCATAGAAAGGGTCTGTGTTGCAGTTCGCAAGGTGCACCCAAGGTTCAGTTGTCCACAGGACTCGGTGTTCATGCACTGTTCTCAAAATAACTGTCCGCAGAGGACTAATTGTATTGGCTCCAGCTGGGAAAATATTGGTTCCCGTTAAACTTCTTCCCTATAATTCAAGTTGGTGTTAACTTCCTGTATCTCACTATGACCAAAAACTCATTAAGCAACTGACGTCACACCAACCTTAGCTCCGGGTAGCTTATGTTAAGCTTTTACTCCTTGTTTGCTTACCAACTCTCAGGAACACTTGTCAGTGGCTGCAAGGTTTTGTTTTATGTTTCTTTATTTGAAATCCACTACTTGATTGATTAGAGTTCGTGGCTGCATCCCCTTTGGACAGAGGAATCGCATATGGGAAATGGGTCAGTCCTCTAAGCAGGCTGAAGACAGTCTGTCACTGAACGTGGAAGGCTGAGTGCTGTGGGTGTGCGATTTCCTGGCTTCCTATTTATCCTTCGTTAACGTTCTAGGTTCCCGTGTCAGTGGCTATGATGACACCTCAAGTTATCACTCCCCAGCAGATGCAGCAGATTCTCCAGCAGCAAGTGCTGAGCCCTCAGCAGCTCCAGGTTCTCCTCCAGCAGCAGCAGGCCCTCATGCTTCAACAGGTAATGGTCCCTCCTCCTTCCCCAGCATCCCATGCCTCCAGGGCCCCACCCCTCCATTCATACTTGCCCTCACCTGAGCAGCTCTTTTGCCCATCGAAGCAGTAAGCAGAGTGAGGCACGTGGGGTGGGATGTACATTGGTCCCTGGGTGATCAACTGCTTTTGCATCCCTGAAAGAGAGGGACCCTGCCAAAGCCGTGAGGGTTTGGGCCGGGAGAGTACCCGATGGACTGAGATTAGGGCTGTAATTGGACTTGGTAGAAGTAAGATCTTTTCGGCTTAGGGGGCTTTGCGCTCTTTTATTTGGTAAGCCCAGAGGCTTCTAAATGGTGTGAATCAAAGCAAAACGAGAGCACGTCAGGAGCAGGTTTAAATGTGACAGCTCTCAAAGTCCCCATTTCAACTCAGAAGCGAACAGAACTTTTCAACATCAGGAAACATCTTGGAGTTTGTTAACGGTCAGGTGCATAGTTGGTTTTACCCCTTTTGTGTCTGCTGATGCTGAAGTAAACTTCTGGCTGCCATGGTGCCATGGGGACCTCATAGTTTGCTTTGATGGACCCCTGAACCAGATAGAGGGGATTCGGGACCATAGCGATGGGAGCTGCTGAGGCAAGGTGGTGGGGACTGGATGCAGAGGAAACTGGCCACACGGTGATGTCCACACGGAACAGCCCCCAGCACCGCCCGAGCCTGACACTGAGTGAGCATGCACAATCTGCAGTAGAGATTCACCAGACTCCCTCAGCAAGGGCGCTTTAGCTTTGTTGTACAATCAAAGGTCATTCCTTGCCTTCTTTTAATTAGTTTGTGTAGAAAAATGGTATGTTTTTCATCAGTTCATTTTGGAGATTACTTTTCAAACAATAATGCCAAGAAGAGTCAGCATGCACTGAAATTTATTGTCGAGTTTCAAACTAAAGGTCAGGCCATTACAGATAAAAGGATGCTATTTTTCAAATCACAGTTTGTGTATGGCACCGAAAGGGACAGTGGCTTGGCAGTGCCCTCTGTTACTTACCGTCCTCTTTTTCCTTTGTAGCAGCAGCTTCAAGAGTTTTATAAAAAACAACAGGAACAGTTGCAGCTTCAACTTTTACAACAACATGCTGGAAAACAGCCTAAAGAGGTACCGACAATACATATTTTACTTTCAAACCACAGATCCCAGAGGACTATCTCATGGCTATTAAACTGTCATTCATCTTTTAAATGATTGCACAACTGAGCTGACTCTATCGGTTCTCAGCTTTCAGACTGAGAGTTATTGTCCTGTTTTCTTTCAGATTTTTCTGGGTTCTGTTCACTGGCTGCCACGTATTTTTGAACACTGCTACAGGTGTACCTCGTATGGGCGCTGGGAAGAGGAGGCTGGGCCGAACCTTTAGGGTGACTTTTGCAAACGCACCGCTGAGCTGAGATTTAGCTGGGGGAGGTGAAGTGCTCCCAGTGAAATTTTACCTGGGCGTGCACTTGATATTTTTTCTCCCAGCTCCAAGAGCTTGGGTGTTGGTGATGGCTTTTGCCTTCAGAAAAAGAATCCCTTATGCCAAAAGTTAGAGCAGGGTTCAGAACACCCCATCTTTGTTGAACAACTTCTTCCGAGTTGCATGGTTCATAATTGCTAATGGCAGGCTTGGATTATTTGTGTCGTCCTGAGAAGAACTTGTGTATTGCGATATCTTCTGTGTATGCAGGCCTTTGTAAGTGGGCATGGTGATCACGTGTGCCTACTGCCCAGTTAGGTAACAGGATTCTCTCAACAGAAGGGAAGACCTTCCCAGGCAGGGTTTCTGTCCTACCTTCTATGCGACTCAGTGTGGCCGAGGCTTGGTCAGATGAGGGAGTATCTCTGGGCATGTGTGTGTTATCGTGACATCTCTCTTCCCGTTTCAAAGTTATCCAATGTCACTTATCTCTGCATGTTTTCACGGTGGACTGAAATTCTTTGCATTTGAGTATTCTCCTCGGAATGACAATGTAGATCTTGGTAAACAGCTCGCAGTCCCTCTGAACAGCTTCTTTGCTGGCCTGCAGCAGGCAGCCCCTGCCTTCAGCTTAGAAGGAGTCCTGCCAGGTGACTCTGTCCCTGGCCGTCTCAGGAGCACGGGTGCCTGGAAACGCCTGTTTTCGCACGTTGGGAATGACCCAGCCATTCTCACTGTGCCGGTTCCTCGCTCTGCACAAACTGGGTACATTTTCCTTGCTCTGCCAAGGGTTCACCCTGGAGTCCTGGTTAGCAGCCTGGATGGAAACCCCTGCAGAGTAGGGGCAGTTTGGGGCTGAAGGGGAGGAGGTGTTTTAATGAAACTGCTGACACAACCTTAAGTACGGTGCCGCGCTACCGGGTGCTGCTATAATAAAAAAGGGAACAGATTAAAAAGTGTCTAAAATGTAAATCTAAAGGACTAACAGTAATTAAAATGGAAATGGCACAGGGAGGGAAGGCATGTAATTGTGAGATATCACTGTGCAGAAGGCTCTCAGCTTTGTTTTGCTGGCTGTTTTTCTAATTCAGTAGGGCTTACTCATCAGTGGCAGTTCAATGCGCGTTAATGACTCTGGGATTGCAGGCATCACTCTGGACAAAGAAATGATTATTGTGCGGTCAAAAGAAGTTCAAAGACAAGAAGGGAATTTCAGTTTTTTCCTTAGAGATCCACATTCAAGAGCATATAAATTAAGCCAAATGTTAAAAACCACAGTCTGAAAGCTGACTTCAAAGTCACAACTCTCTAATTAATGAACTGCGAGCTTCAGTTTGGACAAGTTGTGGTTTGATGCGCCCATAAATCAACATGACAGGCCTGTTTCACAGTCTCAGACAGTGCTTGTCATGGAGTCACATCAGATGTAAACACAGCAGAAAAAAGAAGGGATATGAAGGAGGTGCAATTGATCAACAGAATTGGTAAAAACCCACTTTTGAAGCACATTATGCATGATCACAGGAAATGGTTACAGCCTCAAGAGGTTTCCCCTTCTGCTGTTGCTTTTTTGAATCAGATTTCTAACAGCCTTCAAAAGGGAGAATAAGAATTATGGAGTTTCTCCCCTGTGGCTCGCAGGCAATAACCCCCTGTTGTTATTTTGTGCTTCTTTCTTTTCAAAGGCATCAAAATTTAGTTTTTTAAAGATCTTTAACTCTATATTTGAAGACAAACAAAAAAGGGCCGCACTGTCATTCTTATCAGTTACCAGGGATTGTGTTTTTCCTTTCTGTTGCCACTTCTTATTAACCTCTTACTTGGTCTGTTAGACATAGTTTGGAATGCACGTCTGCATGCTGGGAGAACATGAAAGTTCAGATGAGCTCAGAGGGCAGATAAAGAAATGCAAAGGCGAAAGTTACACAGCAGAAGGAAGGATAAAAGTTAACTCGCCCAAATTGCTGCCTTCAGAAAGGGAAGGGGCATCTCGGGTGCACGGACACGCTGGTGGTGTTGGAATTTGGGAGGGGGGTGGGGGAGAAAAGGGGGCCACTCTGTCTGAACCAGGGGACGGTGGTTACGTGACAGAGGTAGTGTTCAGCGTCTCCAGGACACTGGGTATGTTGCGGTCACACTTCACCATCCATTTTGATGGTAAAGGTGGTGTTGCCTTCACATCCTGAGGGGTGAGCGGGCCCAGACCTACAGCATGTCCCCTTGGATTCTACTGGTGTGTTCACAGCACCACTGAATGTCACCAGGTCCTGTCGTAACAATGACCAGGCTATCTTTATGTGCCTCAGGTAAGGGGGGAGCCTCCTGAAAGTACTATGCTGGTGGTGGTCCTTTTGTGCTACCATGAAGTAGAGTCACATGGTAGTAATTTCATGATGTGGACTGCTGGTTAGGATTTTAACAAGGTTTGAACTTGGATGTTGACAGATGGAACAAGTGTATTAATTTACTGAATCCCCAGTCATTAGTGGCTCATAATTTTGAATCGTCAGCCACCCTCTCCCCGCCTTTTCCCTCTTTTGATCACCTCTGCAGTAAGATACTTGATTCTGGGCCAGAACAACATACTTTAGCCTCTTTTTTTCCTAAAGTTGCCTCAAGTTGTTGAGTTCAGACCTGAGACCTTCTTGGGAAGATGGGCACTCTGTAGCCCCTTACAGCTAGTTCTTAAGTGACGGCTCATTACTATTTGACAGGACGGGTGTGGAAAAGCGAAGGCAGAGTTAATTTTAAGTCAGGCCACAAAAAAAGATCCCATCCTGTGCGGGCGAGGTAGGCTAAGTTGATTGTTTTAAAAGGGCCGTTTGTCCTGGGTAGTTATGACAGTTTATGTTAGGCGGTAGGGAGGAGCCGAAGAAAGGAAAACAGACCTTTGACTGCAGAGCTAGGGAGGGGATCCGAAATGCAAGGTTTATCAGGGCATTTTAGCATTTTAACACCGACTACTGACCTGTCCAGGGGACTGCGCGGAGACCTTTTTTGTATGCATTCAATTGTGAGAAGTAAACAAACGGCTCGTATCCTGTGTTTGGTAACTGGGTGGGGAGCACAGTTTGGCAACCAGTGTTGCTTTTAAATTCTTTCTTTGGACAATGGGCCTTGTATACTTTTATATCCTGGCTTTTCAAACACGGACAGCTCTCAGGAGCTTTTCCTAGGGATGGCCACAGAGACAACAGAGCAGCCATCAGTCATTTTATATAAATACAGAATTTCTAAACATTTCATTTACAGTTGGACAGGAAACACCCTCCGCAGACCCCGGCACCCCCGCCCCATGACTTTCTACTTCAGCAGGAGCTGAATCCCTCATCTTTTATTGCACCCATGTTGTTTTTTCTTCTCTTCCTCCCCTCCCCCACCTTTTGTAAACGCGTCAAGAATTAATATCTGTTGAAGAAGTGAAAAAATCATTTTGACATGAATATAACTATCATTGGGTTTTACATTAATGTGATAACTTGGGAAGGGGTGAAAACAATTGGATCATTTTATGCATGCTGTTCTTCAAATGAAAACACTGGCTTTTCATTTAAATTTATTTAAATTTTTGTTGTTAGTGGTATAGAATTTGTTTTTTGGAGTGAAACTCAATTAACTTTCTCAGTGGCATGGTAGTAAGTCTGAAATTGGTTGCTAATATGAGAATGATGGTTTTTACTGTAAAATAAACTACATGGAGACCAAAAGGAAACCACTATTTTTCTCCTCCTTTGAACTTTGCATCAGAAGGTCTTGGTATATATGCCATTTTATGGATGTATCAGATCAAGGTCATGTGTTAGGTTAAGTGAATGCAGTTGTTTGTGAAGTGTAGTTAGGAGAGGCTCTGAAAGGGTTATGTAGTCCTCTTGGTTGGGAATGTCTCTCTCATGTTTTGAATAATACTCAGAATCAGGAAAACAAATCTTGTGGCTTTTCTTAAAGAACCTTTTTCCTTTCTTTTTCCTTTCTGGTTCCAGAACTCCCTTCCCCAAGAAGGGTTAATTTTTCTTTCTTAATTGTTAGCCATAATGTGGCTAAGACCTCCACCTCGATTTGATTCCTCACAGATTAAGGATATTAGATAATTTCCTTCTATTTATTGTAATACTGCACTGTATTATCTTTCTATCACTCAGATAATTACTGAGGAAATCTACATTAATTTTTTTGGCTGGAGCAAGGCCTGCTAAACACAGGAATGATGTATTGATGTTTTACACAACAAAAGTTTTCCTCCTGTCATTGTCCAATCAACAGAAAGATATTTATCATATCGCAGAGCCCCTTCTTTTCAAGAACAAAGCAGGTAGGGAAGCACGACCAGCCAGCAGACCTTGGGGTTTCTGAAACTCAAGCCAAGCGAAGGCATCTGCAGCTTAAAGTGTCCTTCATATTAAGCACTCACAGCCGAGTGCGATGTTGTTTGCTAAATTATGAATGTGTGTAATTAAAATCTAGTGGCTGTTTCTATGAAAGATTTACAATGTTATTTCATCGTTTGTCATGGCTAATTAACAATATTAGATGAAGTTTTTCTTCTTCAAAGGTCTGATTTTTTCTCATTTATTTATGTCAGAAGTGATAAACAGAGTAGTTAAAAGCTTCTCCCTGTGCAGGCGGGACAGAGGCAGCTTGCTCCTTCACACCTCAGGGTTCAGGGTTCAAATCCCTCTAGACCTCGAGTGGTGAAACCTGACTTCTCGTGTGCCTCATTACAGGTTTCAGAGTCTAGAAGTCCACGTTCTGCCTGCAAAAACTCAGGCCTTTCCAACCACAGGAGAAACTGCCTTGACTGGCAAATTGTCTTTCTGTGGGAGCCGGCAGGAGAAAGGGCCTCCACCCCCCGCCTCCTCGTTTCTCTTCAGAGGTGCTCTGCTCTGTCCCCTTGAAGGCGGCCTTGAGCCGGAGCCTTCCACGAAGCTCTGGTGACCAGTCTCAGTCCTGGCTGATGACAGGGTATTTGAAGACCACCATCTATTTCACCTTCCCTGGGCAGTGGCCATCTCATTCTTTTTTTTTTTTCCCTGCCTGATTTCTTTCAGCAACAGCAGGTGGCTACCCAGCAGTTGGCTTTCCAGCAGCAACTTTTACAGATGCAGCAGTTACAGCAGCAACACCTCCTGTCTTTGCAGCGCCAGGGCCTTCTAACCATCCAGCCAGGGCAGCCCGCCCTTCCCCTCCAACCTCTCACTCAAGGTAAGCGTTGATGATGCAGAAGGCATTGGTCTCTCAAGACCTGGGGCAGTGATGGGGGTGGAGGGGAGTGGGGTCTCCTTCCAGCTCATCATGAAGGAGATTGTTTAAAACACGCAGTTGTGCACTTAGAGGCAAAACCAGCTCAGGTAACAGTGATGGACCCTTCCAGAAGCCAGAGGGCTTGTGAGTGCCAAGATGACAACATAGGGCGGTCTGCAGACTTCACCAATGTCACAGGATCAAAATGTTGCAGGAGAGGAGGCAGTACTGCTCTGTCTTAATGGAGCATTTTAATCAGATCTTCTTACATTTTTGGTTTGGAATCACAAATACATTTTCTTGAAGGCTTTCGTTAGTCATTTTAAGATACATTGGATACATTGTACATCCTGTAACTTGCTCTGTTTTAAATCGTAGTAATGCCTTTGAAATGTCTCTTTTTAACATCTAGGGAGGAATTCAGGTAAACAATTGTGATTCATCTCTTGCTGTTACAGAAACCAAGGGGGTTTTCTGTTGGAATCTCTCTCTCTTGCATTCACTTGATTGTTGGTTTTTGAGCAAGTTGATTCTACTACACCTATTAGAACAGGTAACTTGTCCATCTCCAGCTCATTTTTGAGAATTGGAGCTCTTCGAAAAGGAGTGAGATTTCATGGATTTAGAAATTTCTTTGGAAAAGCCATTGACATGTTCTTTCAATGGATGTTGCCCGTCAGACAGAAATGAGTACTTTTGCTGTTCCTAGGACATCCCTCTGGGTTGCAGCAACTCTAACTTTCACGTGGGTAATGTGATACACAAATGAATCATTCAGAACCAGCCAGAAGGAAAGGAAGGAGGGAAGGAAAGAAGAAAGTCATGCTGTGTTTTGAAATGCAGTTCCTCTGTCCTTACGTGGAACAGTGGATTTCATTTGCCTCTTCACGGCCCATGGTGGACTCGGGTGTATGTGTATGTGCGCCTTCAAGACTGGCAGCTAAGACCTTTGGTGTCTTGGAACTATGAAGACAGTTCATAATATGAAAACTCTTTCTCCCCTCATGGTGCTGAAGGCATGGCCATGTGTTCAGTAACTTTTGGTGTCAGGTGGAGCCAGTGAGGCATGTCTGCCTTGAGTCTCTTGAGTCAACCACAACCAACTTGTGTCCCTCCTGAGGTTCTTTGGGTTTTCTTTATGTCTTAATGCTGAGACCAGGACATTTTCCTCCTTTAACTTCCCTCTCACCTCCCCTCCTCCTCCTGCTATTACTGCTCATCCACGCAATATATAATCAATATCGCCATTGCTGTCAAAATAGAAGATTTGGTAACTGAGCAATGCCAGGGCGGGGGTCGGGCGGGGAAGACACATGGGCTAATGCACTTTTGTGCTTGCAAAATGTTATAACGTGCATTAATTACATCTTCGTATTTATTGTTGGCAACACCGCCGGCTGGCTGACACACCCACTGGACTCCGCTTCTACCTCGCTCGTCTTTTCCTACCGCTCCTATACTATTAAGTGTGCTCACTCAGGTTCATTGTTATAGTCCATCAGTTAAGCTGTCCAAAAGAGGGCAATTGGGCAGTGACAAGACAAGCTCACATGTAATGTGAAAGAAATGAATGTGGTGATGCATGAAGTGTAATCTCTGCAGTAACATATCAGAGACACCGGTAGGTAATTCACTAGTCATGGCATTGATTGATATGCTTAGCAGTCGGCTCTAACGCTTTAGCCCCCGCAACATTAAGAAGATGCATATTTATAGTCTAAGGGGGTGTCTTTATGTGTGCCCAAAATGCATAAACGCAAATATAAACATTTCTCCTAGTGAAGTGAACCACCCGTGTCATAGCCATCTCTCTTGGAATCAAAAGGCTGGTTTTGTGTCCCCTAACCCCTTGCCCAAAGTGGCTGGAGAATTCAGTCATGTTGGACTACAACACAGTTTTTTTTTTTTTTTTTTTTATCAGAGAGATGATGACTTAAAACTGATGTCATTATGAGGTTTAAATCAACTTTCTGCTTGCTTGAACATGGTCACCTGGGTATGGAGGTACAAGGACAAAAAAAGGTTGATCACCTCTGTTTGTCTTAGAGCCAGTGATACCTGGGATTGTAAAATTGAGTTCCGTGAACGGTAATCTGTCAACTGTCCCCGCAACATACATTTTTTAAACCTGTGTCTGCACTTCTTTTATAATGAAGGGGCCAGTTGTCCTGGAAAAAGACATGTAGGCAGGCACAGGGTCTGTGTGTTGAAAATGCTAGTAACGCTCACTTCAGGATGTACTCACCATGATTCTTTTACAGCCCTGCACGGTCTTGGCTAAGTTGCCTTAAACGTGCATGTAAATATCACAGTATTGGAACAGACAGAGTAATATTTTGAAGACTCTTTTTTTTCCCCTGGAGGTTTTAGGTTATGAAACGAAAGGACCTTTTTTTTTTTTTTTTTGTAAAATGTTTTTAGGGCTGTTGGAGGGCCTTCTCCCTGTTTTGTATTATTAGCATGTCTATTTTTCCCCTGATGGCTTTAATGATATCATCTTCCTTAGCACCTGTAATTCCATAAAGAAATATACTTTTAATATCATTCTGAGTTTTTAATTTTTTTAAATATAAACTACTGTTGGAAGAAAATTGCATGTCTGCTGATGTACCTGTTAATGGATTTGTTTAACTTGGGACTATTATTCCTACCTACCATTTTGGAAAAAATGCATGCTTTCTGGACATTTGATGTCCCCTTAGTCTGATGAGTGACTAGCTTACCTTTTATCTGTCTTAATTCTATCGTGAGATCTCGGTTGTCAAATAACAGCATCCTTTGGTAGATACTATTCACTGAAATAACAGTTTAACATCACTAACAAGGTGTAACATTGATGGAAGAGACCGATTTGACTGCCTTTCTGTGAGTCTTATGCGAGTGTTCTTCACCGTAATTATCACATTGAAATTTGACCCAGAAGGATACCTCGTTGTCAGTCAGTGAGTTACTATTTTATTTACCATTTCTCCCTGTGGACGAAGAAACTGATTTGCTAGCCCATTGGACTAGAAGGAGAGGAGAGAGACATTAATGTGCATTGTGGGCCTAATAAGTATAACAGGGCATTTCTCTTTGTCTTTATTTGCTGGATAAACAGCTTAGTTTTGAAACAGCTTCCAAGTGCTGCTTCTATCAGAGGGAAAGTGTTAACACAGTGGTTAGAAGCCCACCTCCTATGCACCTTGATCCAGAAATCAATTAGTTTGAATTGAAAAACTAGGCGGCTTGTTCTTTTTGTGTGTATTTACTCCCCAGAAAGTAAAACTGGATGTTGACTTGTAGGGCTTTATGTCAGTGTGCCATCATCCACAGACAAGCCTATTCACTATTGTTTCAATTGAATAAACAGTGATCCGAGGGTCAGCCATCTTCCCAGGTAATTGCTGGTGTGCAGACATCAGTGGCGGCCTGTTAGCTACCAACCCACCCTGCACATCACCTCACTAGGTGTTGGAAAAAAATAGCTGAGATGCAGCAGAACTGGACACAGGATTGTGTGGTGACCTTTCCCTTTGTTTAATTTGCCTCCGAGGTTTAATTTCAGGGGACAAGTAATAATTGAATATGCCTAATAACTAAATGCTCATTTGGGACAAAATCCATCAAAATATAATTGGCATTTGATTTTTATGAAGGAAGAAGAAAACTGACTTGGCTGTCGACGCATTCGAAGAATATCTGACCACTTAATGTATCATTTGAGGCCTCTTTTATAATATATATTAATTGCAGAGACTCAAGCGTTTGAACATTTTCTTGGAGAACCGTTAGGAGAGACCAACTGTTTTTGTTAACGCTCCTCTCAGAAAGGCGGGGAAGGTTATTGGTCTGCTGTGCAATAATTTACTCCTCTTTGATATGCAAACGATCCACGGTGAATATAAAAAAATCCTATCAGACTCATTTCACAGTTCTTAACCACTCGGATTCTCTGGAGTCCATCGCCTCATTAGACCAGTGCTCTCCAATGCTAGCATAATTAAAATCTTTAACAGTTTAGCAAAGTAAAGATGTTTGGCTGATCACGTTGAGATGATTATCTATCCATTGTATTCTAAATGACAAAAATAAATTAAATTTAGACCTTGGCATTTTTTATTATGTGTTTCAAATGAATATAATGCACACAGCCTTCTTTTTAAATTCAGTACCTTAGGTTTGGTCAGAAACGTGCCTGTTTCAGTTCCTGCTATATAGTTAGAAAATGGCAGGCTTGCTAGGAGAGCTCGGTTCCAGTTCATTGAGACAATGAACTGAGATCCAGACGTCCAGTTCTAATGTGCATTGCCTTGTGATGTCAGGGGTGGTGATTTCTTCCAAGTTGTCCTCCTAGGTGGTGGTTGTCAGTTGCCATTCAGACTATGTTTCTTCTGTGCGTGTATGCACTGGAATATGCCTTGAGGTCAGATTTGGAAATCCTGGGCTGTAGAGGCATGCTGCCAGCATAAAGGCTTCGTGCCCACAATAGTGAGATTGACATACTGATTGAATCTCTTCTTGGGAGGAAAAAAACAAGGTGACTCTTCCTGCCCAAGACTCACGTCCATTGTGACCCCCTTAAAGAGCAAGAGAACTTTACTGCTCCAAGTTTCTTTCATGTTTTCATTTCATTCTGCAATGGTTCATTAGCATGGATCTAAGAAATGACAGTAATAATAGTGTTACTTGTATAAAAAGTTATACAGTTTTTCAGTAGACACATCCATCAATTAAGCATGTGGTACAAGAAACCAAAATTAATGAGGAAGATAGGTGTGTTAATGAAATAATCATAGTATAATCAATTTGACTGTTAAAAGTTGAAAAGCATTTCAGGAAGACGATATGAATTCATAATTTATGTCTAAAAGTGATTAATAAAAACTATATTTAATAACAAAGCTATTTGTCATCATTTAAGACTTAAGCACAAAAATTATTCATTTTGTGGTTCATGTTGTCATAATAGTAGAGTTGAACAAATTTATTTTGAGCCCTTCTTTGTGTCTAAAAATACAGTAACATCTATCTACATTTTTTTTAACCCCAGCGGTCTAGAAACAACAGTTTGGATGGAGGCATACAGTCTTTGCGAAAAATAGCTGTGTTCTGAATCCTTTTCATGGGATTCTTTTATGTGTGATGAGGGCACTTCAGGTGGAGGACCCATTCCTTCCTACCGTATTTGCCTTAGTTGAGAGGGAAGGAAAAAAAACTGCATGCACCAAAAAACCCCTAACACTAGGCTTTGTTTACTGACTCTTTGATTTAATTACTGTTTGAAGAGGACGGAATTAGCTGTTAATTGATTTAATTATCCAATTTGTTTGTTTCAGGCATGATTCCAACAGAACTGCAGCAGCTCTGGAAAGAAGTGACAAGTGCTCATACGACAGAAGAAACCACGGGCAACAATCACAGCAGTTTGGATCTGACCACGACATGTGTCTCTTCCTCTGCACCTTCCAAGACCTCCTTAATAATGAACCCACATGCCTCTACCAATGGACAGCTGTCAGTCCACACTCCCAAAAGGGAAAGGTAGGAACGCAAATCTGAGATGTGTCCGAAGCTGGCTGTAAGGCGGAGGGGTGGGTGGCCTCTCCTCGCCGTATCTATCTCGGTGATCCCTAATTGGATCCATGTGACTGGAGTGTGCGTATAATTACTTAAGAATGTATTCAGTGTGGTGTGGGTGTGAAGCATCTAATTATTGTCACCTTTTCAACGTGGAATTAGCACTTACATAGATGGAACCTGAGCTTAGGAACCCAGGCAGTCTTTCGATCTCTCTTTTGGATGAGGTGGGCTTCCAGGCCTCCTCTTTCTGCCATGTGTCCACTGCATACAAGGTGCTTTCCTTGTCTTCACGTGCTTTCTAAGGAAATAGCAGTGTCTACTGTAGGCTGTGTTGAATTACAGTTTGAGCAAAGATAAAATGTACACTACTCTGCAGTTCCCTCCCTGAAGGCGGGGGGCCCATCTGTTTCACCGTTGTGTCCCCAAAGCGTTCAGGTTTTTTTTTTTTTTTTTTTTCTCAATAGACTGTCAGTGAAGGTTTGCAGGATGGACTGATGGAATGGGTCCACATATACGCACACACAGGCATACAGAACCACTTTATCCAGGTCATGGTCTATATGGTAGCATTGACTCAATTTCCGTATTCCTGTTTCGAAGTTAACACTTGATATTTTTAAATTGCCCTGAGCTTCACTTGGATGTTAGTTGAAGCTGAGGTATTTTGAGAGATCCAAAATACATCATGTGAACAGACAGTGCTAATAAAAGGAAGCTGTGAATCCATATTATTATACCTTAGCACCCAGAAACAATACTACTATTCAGTGCTTTTTCAAAATAGAAAATACATATATAAAACTTTTTTTTTTTGATGTATTTTTAACCTGTTTCCTATGTAGCTCGTATGCAGAGTGTCCACGCACAGAAGAAAAGAAACCCTAAAAGTCATAGGTGATAGCAAATGTCATTTCCATTCAGAAAAACCAAATTTTTTTTTTTATAAAGGGACCAAGTGAAAGATTTTTTAATTATCTTCTTCACTTAAGCAAGTACACATATAATCTCATATATTTCTTAAAATGTTGAACATGAAGCCCACTGATTTAATTAGATATATATCTTTATACCAGCAGTGCTTGATCCATTTAGAGCTTAGTAATCACAGAAAATAGTACCTGAATATTTATGTATGTGTTGGTGTGTGTGTATCATGTTCAAACCCAAACACCATGAGAGGTTTCTGGAGATGAAATTATATATGTTTTAGCCAAAGCTTGCAGCTGTCCTTCTGACATCACTTTGGAGTTTCTGTGGCAGACACAGCAGAACTAAAAGCTGCTTTTAACTTACTGGTTTAGAGGAGCTTGAAAAATAGAATGGTTGACAGTAAAAATTAGTTTGGAAACATTGGACCAAATGTGACTTTTTTTGTTTCCAGTGAGGATAGGTTTGTATGTCTGGAGACCAGTCTTAGCTCTCGCTGTATAAGGTCTTAGAATGCTTTGTAATTAAAAAAAAAAAACAAAACGCTAGACCTTAGATAGCTTTTAAAGAAAAGGTTCTAGGTTGTCGTCCTTTGCTCCACTTGCTTTTGGTGTCCTGAGGTTGATGCTGTCCATTTACAGCAACATCTTTATCCATAGGTAGCAAAGGGGGCCATACAGGGAAAAACGCCAGCTGATGCACTTGGAGCATTGATTGTAATCTCGTCGGCTGTTGTGGCGCCTGCACAGATGTCCTGGGACATAGAAGTTTCTCCCTGTTTAGATGCAGTGTGCTCAGTTTCATTCTAAAAGGTTATATACGTGGGGTCAGGTAGTAGATTAGCAAGGAGGCAAATAGAGAAGAATAGCCCTTTTCATGTCTTAAGGTGCATTTGAAAGTAAATGGATCTCAGAGACAGTCTAATTCCAGGAGAATAAGTTGGTTGGATTTCTCGTTTTATGGTCCTTATGTGTCTGCACAAAAGTTGGGCTTAATCTTCATTGTACTACCTGCCAGCATTAGAATAAGGATCAGGAAAGAATTCAGATTTCATTGAGCATTAATCTGGATGTAAAAACAGGCTGACTTCTCCAACTGTACATGCAAAGAAGAAGCAACTATGAAATTATATGCTACTACTTAATCTCTGGGACCTCTGAGTTTATATCATGTGGTAGGTTCCTAGAAATGGCTGGACTGGATCAAATTCTAATCACATTTTAACTGAAAGTGACAAATAAGAGAGATGAGCAGAGCACCTTAAGTTAAAGATAAGTCAAAAAGTTACAAACTTACAGAACTGATCACTACAAATTGAATTATTATTCAGCTTTGTGTATAAGGACTTAATAATGAGTATTTTATGGTTTTACCATCTGATGGTTTACTTTAAAATCCCATGGGGGATATTGCTATTTAAATAGTGGGAAATGGTTTTTTATAAAAGTTATCCCTCTCACAATTCATCTCCCTTACACAGTGAGTTGTCATTTGTCTCAGGAGTCCCTTTGAGAAGTTCATCCCTTACTCACCAGGAGCATTTGTGAAATGTATCTCATTTGAAGCTCTCCCTTGGTTTCTACATAATATTCCCCACCCCCAGTGCTGCTCCTGGAGCTGTGTCTTGGGGTACCGGCTTTAAGAATTCTTTCTGAAAGGAGTTGGGAGTACTCCGTGTGGAAATTCATAGGGCCCAAGGTAGCATTGTGAGAGTTGTGGTTTGCTTTTCAAAGTCGGGATTTCCATGCCATGTGGAAGGCTCCTCCCCCCGCCGCCTGCCCCCGTGCATCCTTCGGGCTCCCGTGAGCAGCCACCGCTGCAGCAGCTCTGGGGTTTGGTGAGCTGCAATCTGTTAAGGAGATAAATAATGTGCTTGGCACGACACTCCTACTCTCCTCTTTAATTTGTCTTACACAAGGAAAATTATAATTAAATCATTCAGGGTAAACCCTTGAGTGTAGAGAAGGGAAGAAAAAAAAACACACACACACTTTGGTAAAGATTGCCAGTAGAAACCCACTTCCCTGTTGTGCGGGGTAGAGACATGTATCAATATTCAGCATCATTAGGGGAGGAGCGGCCCATGTGATTTGTGAGGCGGATGCCAGCGCTCAAATCAAGGCTTGTTAAGATCCTGTCCCAGTGCGATCACGGACCTTCCGCATCATTAGAATTCAGCACAGGCACTGCACTCCGTGCTTTGATTTTCTTCCGAGAATTCAATAATGTTTATTGTGCTGATTATATATATATGAATTCATTGGTGCAGTAGACATACCTGTGTTGTCAGGCCTGAGAGAAGTGTGGTGGGGATGAAGTTCAGGCAGGATCTAAACAGCTGCAGAGCAAGGCAGGCACATCCTCTTACTGTCATTTCATTCCGCAGGACCAGGGCGTCCTGACTTCTTTGGTAAATAGACAAAACTTCGACCTGGGATACCTGTAAACACAAAGATATTATCTCGTTTTTCTCAACCGTCTGACTATCTCGCTTTAAGAAATTGCGAGTTTTGGTGTGGGTAAACAAAATCAACGCCATGCAAATGAAACATTTATTAAAATGCTAAATTTAGTAAAGCCCTTTGAGCTTCCTGGATCAAAGCAGCTATGTAAATACAAATAGCAATTACTACTTAAGTAATTGCCTGAATTAAAATTCTAAATATCACATTATATTATGATGCGCTAGGGAAGGGGAAGAAAACTCACGTTTAATCTTTTTTGTCCCTGTGCCAAGCAACTGGCTAAACTTGCCTTTGGAGTGACGTCTCATTTTAGCCACGTGACCACTGGGAAGCAGCAGGGTTTGTTATACCCATTTTCCAGATGAGGAAGTTGATTCATTAAGATTAAATAAGTGACCTAGGGTCATAGAACTGGTTAGTCTCATAGTTGAGACGCAGATTCAAGGCTCTCTTTTAGTTTGTAAAACTGGACTTAAGAGATTCCATTCAGCACAGAAGTGAATACTTAATTATGATAAGTTAAAGTCAGTGCTCCTAAAGGAAATTTTAAGTTGGATTTAAATTCACTTCAACAGTGTATTGGCTTACCTTCTGTGTGCACATCAGTATATTTAAAGGGAAATCCCAGAGTTTCCTGTGTAAGGTAGACAAGTAGTTCCTGGGCTTCTCTTAAAGGGAGGGCAGGTAGGGAGGATTTGCAAAATATAAATCATTTACAGTCTGAAACAGCACATAAAGAGCAAAAATGGACCCCATGCAGGATTTGCACACAGGCAAATGTAAAACAAGGCGCGCTCTTCTTTAACTGTATCCTGACTTTCCTTCCTGCCTTATAAATCTTGGGCTTCCTCATTGAACATCATCTGGTCTCTATTCTGCTTCAGCTGTCCTTCTGTAGTCCGTATCAGAGATGGCCCTTCTCTCTGATCCTTCCCAGCTTTTTGCTTTTAGTTCAACCACCATTAGTAGATGTTTTATAACTCAAATATGTCTCAGATGCATAGCCCTTCTAAATATTTGTTCCAGGGTTTCCTTAAACGTTGGGTGAAACGTTTCTTTAAACTCCTGAGAGATCCTGGGTTGTGCAGCCTCTTCTGTGATTGAAGCTGCTGTCACAGCCTCAGGTGACCCAGGTCGAGGAACCTCTCTCTTTCTGAGGCCTGACCTGCCTTCTGTCCTCAGGAGATACCTTCCTTTTCCTTCTCATTCATTGACACAGCCCCGTGTATTTCAGTTGCTCGCAGTTTCCACGCTTCTCAGCTGGCAGCCACCTTCAAATAGCCCCTGAAGGTTTTTGCTTGGCTCATGGACTTCCAGACACTTTCGCTTGATACAAAGTCTCTGTTTTCGATTTGTGGCCTTTTGACTTATTGCCGTGGATCTGACTATATAACAATAACATTTATGTTGACTGGCCCCTCTGTTTTCAAAAGGCAAGGAACTCTGAGTTGTAGACATGCCTGGTGTTTCGTTTCTCTTTTCTTTTTTTTAAACTAAATTCTCTGATGATGAATAAATAGTTGTGCTCTTGGTTTCCTCGCTAACATTCTAGAAGCTTGCTTTCAGAACTCTTCCGGTTACACAAGCCTTTAACTTTTTGCATATTTTCATATTCATATTTAGGGCCTCTGGAGCCAGACATTTAAACAGTAAGCTCTAGCTCCCATGACTCTGAATAGCTCTTCCTCATGTCGACTTTTTTTTTTTTTTAGTACTTTGAAAATCAAGTAATTTCTTTCATATTTCGTTTCATTTGAAGCACTTAAACAAACTAGTAGCTCCAGATCTTCCCTCCTCATTAGATTGTCTTGGTGAATCTGCAGTCAGATTGTCCCAAATTGTCTTCAGAAGTGTTAGGCTACTTTTTGCCCATGTGTCTTGAGGCATCTGATATTACAGAGGTCAGCGATTTATGACCTACCAGCCAAATCTGGCCAGCTGCTTATTTTGTAAATAAAGTTTTATTGGAACAGTGAGGCTTGTTCATTGATATGTAGTCCGTGGCTGTTTTCACACACTACAATGGCCGGCTTGAGTAGTCACAGCAAAAAGCATATGGCCCACCAAGAGTGAAATATTTACCATCTGGCCATTTACAGAAAAAGCTGGCCAACTCCAACATTACCCATTGAACCAGCGTTTCTCAGATTTCCCGATGATAACGTTACAGGTGTTTGTTAAAGCATACATCTTCCTAGGCCTGAAGATTTGGATTCCACTGGTGTGAGATGGGGTACGGGAGTTTCTTTGTCATACCTACCCTAAATTCTTAGGCTTCCCTGGTGGTGGTTCCTTGGTAAATAATCACCTGCCAATGTAGGAGATGCAGGGTTTGATTCCTGGGGCAGGAAGATCCCCTAGAGAAGGAAATGGCAACCCACTCCGGTATTCTTGCCTGGAGAATCCCACGGACAGAGGAGCCTGGTGGGCCACAGCCCATGGGTCACAAAAGAGTCAGACACAAGTAAGTGACTAAAGAACAGCAAACAACAACAAAAGCCCTAAATTCTTACTACTCAGAGGCTGTAGACCTGCAACTTTGGTATCATGTGGGAGCTCATTAGAAATGCAGGGTCTCAGGCCCTATCCTGGCCCTCCTGAGTCAGGGTCTGCATTTTCACCCAGTCCCAGGGTCAAATGCAGTCCTTGACATGCCCATTCAGGTTTGAGAAACAGCGTAGGTAGCATGCTCAGTTGACCTGGGTTTTGACACTGCTGGAAAGGACAGTTTTTCATCCAGATTTTGATGACTCTCCCAGACATCTTCAGTCCACTGAACGAGTGGCTTGCCATTCTTGTATGAGCCAAGAGAGTACAGATACTGCTACTGCTAGAAAGAATCAGAAACTAGCATATGATGGTGATGCTCAGGCAGCTGTCATTTATTGGGTATTACTTTGTGCCCGTCACAGTGCATAAAGGACTTGACAAAGGCTTTGATCTTGATTTTTCCCATTTTACCCTCACAATAGCCCTGTGGGTTACTGTCCTCTTGTACAGATGATGTTGTTGGGAATGTATAACTCGCATGAGTCACACAGCTAGTTAGGGACCAGGTAGGAACTGGAACTAGGGTGTCACCAAGTCTCAGGTCCTCCCAGTGGCAGCCACATTCTGGTGGTTCCCGGGTGGGCTGCTCATCAGAGCCACCTGAACTGCACCCCAGACTCTGGGTTACAGCCTCCGGGGGATACAGTTTGGGGATCAGGGTCAGGCCATAACCTTCCAAGATGGTAGCCTGGGACCAGCCTGTCTATTGGGCAGTAATTAGAGAGAAGTCCCCCATCTTTCTCTACAGCCCATTCTTCTCCCCTACCAAATCTTTTTGCACAGACGGAAGGCAGGGGTGACAAGGACACAGGTGACAAGCAGTGGAGACTGTAGAAAGCAGGCTGAGCATGTCCTGTCAGGTGTGGTAAGGGACGAGAAAGAGGCAAGGGTGCAGCTGTCTGCTGAGGCCTAAATTACAGGCACTGCTTTCTGCTCCAGAGCCAGCTCTTGGCAGCATCAGCCGTACCATGTCTGTCTGCCTGTTTAAGGCAAAACTGGCCCTGCTTATGTCCGAAAGAAGCTCCTGGGGACTTATTAACTTTTTTGTGCACCAAAGCACTGCTGGGTGTTTGGCGACCGTCACATTTAGAAGAACTGCGATCATTTTGTCTCTCTGCTTGAAACCAGTTGTTCCTGGGTTTTAGAAATAGAAGGAAAACTTTTCTTAGGGTGGTGTAGCCTGATGCTGTGTCATCTCCTGTCATTCCACACATTCAGGAAGGACAAGGAGAGAAAACCTTTAACATTGTGGCACATCCTGGGAGACTGGTTTATGGATTTTCTTAACTATTCACTTTGTGGGGTGATGAAAAGAAAAACACTCAGCCATTATTTTCAAATGGCTGTTGTGTCTTATCTCAATAAAATACCTTTTACCCTAACACACCATCATTAGAACCTTTTTTCTATTTATTGTGTTTAAATGATACATACTTTCCCATAAAATGACATCATGGGTCTGGAGAGTCAGGTTTGTTTTATAAGTTTCTCTGAGATTCAGTTGATTTTTAATTTTTTTTTTCCTTTGGGCGATGGCATAATATGAATCTCAACCGTGGGCAGTTTCTGTCCAACATGCCAGGTTTCTCACACAAAATCAATTTTGAACCCCTGTTTTCTCTCACTGTGGAAGTTAGTCATTGTTTTCTGATGAGCTGTTCTTGCTGATAAGAGGTTTTTTTCACCTGGTGCCTTGGTTGGCTCTCAGTTGTTTCATAGTTGCTTGCACTTGTGTGGAAGCACCTGACATGCATTAGCTTTCTTAGCATTCACTTCACACCAGGGGTGCAAAGGGAACCGTCCAGCAGGAAGGGGTGCGGACTCGCCTTCGGGTGGCTCTGATGCATAGCCTGTTGCACTAGGTTTGTCTTTTTACCTGTAAAAACGGCTGGTTGAAATGCACTCTTTACCACTTGGATTAAATGAATAGAAACTTTTCTTTGGTGCATATGGATCCATCTGCAAGTAGAAAGGGAGACCAAGGGTCGACAGAAGACCATGTGGCTTGGAAAACTCCTAGTGGGGGTTCTTGCTTAAATGACAACCAAGAGTCCAGTGTTTTGTTTTTTTCTGTTTGTTTTGGTTTGCATTTTGTAACTTAAAGATTTTGTTTGTGTGTGTGTGTGTGTGTGACGTGGACCATTTTTTAAGTCTGTATTGCATTTGTTACAATATTGCTTCTGTTTTATGTTTTGATTTTTTGGCTGCAAGACATGTGGGATCTTAGCTTCCCAACCAGGGATAGAATGTGCACACCCTGCCTTGGAGGGTGAAGTCTTAACCCCTGGCCCACCAGGGAGATTTTTAAGCCAGCTGGTGTTGGGGCCCAGTGAGCAAGAATCTGTGAAGGAGACTTGAAAGCAAGGCTCGCCCTTTTTCAAGGTTCACCAAGACGCTGCTTTGCGCCAGGGCCACCTGGCAGCCTGGCGCTCAGCTCTTTCCAGGGAGGCAGTGCTGTGTGGCCTGGCCGGCTGGGCGATGCAAATGAGCAGGTCGGGCATGTCGAGCTGTCCCCACTTTCTTTATCCCACCCCCACCCCGCTCTGTGATCAGTCAGGGCCTAAGTATATTATAAAGTATATTCTCCTCATTAAAACAATAGTGGAAGCTCACAAAGGGAAACTGTTAATATGTGTTCCAGCTTGTCATTTCTGCCTGTGTGAATAAAGCAGATAACCGTTCCTCTGGGAAACTATTTCGGGAATTGAGCAACAGATACGCTAGCCAGAGAATTCTCCTAACTGTAATTTTCCTTTTTCTGTGTACTCAAAAATAACATCCTGCTGGGCTCCTCTGTGCCTCTGCACAGACACAGCACAATTGCCGCAGCCCAGGTGGTGGTAATACGGGACAGTCCCCCGGGCACGTGCCGCCCAGAGTTGTACAGCTTGTTCAGTGTCTTCGTCCATATGGCGGTGTGTCCCATTCACAGAAAGACACAGGGCTGTGACTGGTAGGTCCCGTGGTCAATGTAGTGTGAAGAGAAGCCCTCAGCTCATAGTGGCCTCTGTGGTACAGTTTGTTTAATGGCAAATCTGTGTTCTCAAGTGCACACACCACACACACTCACACTCAGCCAAGAAATTCCAGAACAGCCCTTCCTTGCCGATTACCTCCTCACTTAACCTTCCTCCTCTTATTTTTTAGAAGCAAATGGTTAACCCAGAGGGCATAATTCAGGTGCATGAAACATACCTGTTTCATAAAATGTCGTGCACATACATTCCTTTATAGGTGGTTGTTCGTGGGTGAACTCAATTTGAGGATAGCATGCTTGTCCTAGACTTGGTCTGTAAACTCTGCAGCTTTCTTCTTCTCTCTTTTTGCATTTTCATTTGTGAGAACTTACTTTTATTGTACCGTTTGGGTTGTTGGACTAATGGCTTTGGTTCTTATGGTCTCAAAAAAAGGAAAGGGAAAAGGAAAAGCTAATCATTATCAGTCTTAGAAATCTGAGAATAAAACATTCCCCAGAGGTGTCAGAACTGAAAAGGGGGAGCCGAGAAAACAGAAATTTCCCAGTGAAGAAGGTGAAAAATAGTCACATTTTAAAAAGCACTTTGGAAAATTTACCCGAAGGCAAAAGCTTCTCCATTTATATACCCAAATTTTGTTCCGCTTTTGTGTAACTATTTGTATTCTTGTTTGGTAAACAAACAGACTTCATAGCAACTGTAGCTGATGATATTTATACTACCTGTAAGACTTCCCTAAACAAATAGACATAGTTTTATGACCTTCAAATTTTATTCCTTTTATAGTCTTCAAGGAAATCAGTCTAAGGGCAAGTTAATATTTCTTTCCTTTCTTTTTTCTTTTCTCTTTCTTCTCTTTTTTAAATTTGTCACTCTCTATCTTTGAAGGATCTGCTCTGTGTGTGTATTTTACAGCTTGGCTGTGAATGTTGAGTTTGAAGGTATATTATGGCAAAAGGAAAGAGAAATCTAAAGTGTTTGTGTAAATGATGTGGTATTTGCTTTCAAGAGGGGCCATTTTAATCCTCTGGTGGAATTTCTGGTTATACATCCAAAAGGCTAAAAAACTCCAGTGCCGTGATTACTTATAGATCTTCGAATTGGACAGGCATCTCTAGTTATGTCTCTCCTTTTTATATCTAAAATATTGATGGAAACATTCTGGTATATATGAGCCCCTATATCCAACTTACATTTTTCCATATGAGTCATATTTAAGACAAGAACAAGATGTCTCCGTGTTAAAGATCAGTGTGAGAAATAAATGGCAGTTTACTTTAATTAGAAAAAAAAATTGACACCAAGAGCTGGAATAATCCAGTAGTGTTTGAATAAATTAGAGGATTGTACAGGGAGAAATAAAAAGAAACTTAACAAGGATAAATGGGGAAGTTTTGTCCAAAGTTCAACCAAAAAAGCGTGCCTTTGCAGGACAGAAGTCACCAGACAGTACTGAGGCGGATCCGTTTGTTCTGCAAAACTTCACACAAGCTCTGACCCAAGTGTCCTTGGCTTTGAGAGGTAAAACCTGACCTTGACAGTCTGACCTGATGGAGCTGGCATTGCAGGAGAAGAGAAGTAGAACAGACACATAATCGTGCAATGAAAAGACAGAATTAAGTTCCAGGGGAAAAAATGAAGCTGCAAAGGAGTAAGAGTGGGGCTAAGGTCACTGTTTGAATACATGGGTCTGGCGAAGTCTCTCTAAGGAAATAACCCTTGATCAGACAGGGACAAGCCCTCTAGGCAGAGGACACAGCAAAAGCAAAGCTCCTGAGGCAGGAGCAGCAAGAGAACATGCTTTGCTGGACTGTGGCTCTTACCTCGATCAGTGCGGGAGCAGCTTTGTTGTTCAGTGATTGGGAGTGTGGACTCTGAAACCAGATGGCCTGCATTCCAGGACAGGCAGTCTACTCCATGTACTTCATCGTGATGTGCCTCGATGTGCCCGCTGCAAAATAGGTACACTACCTTACCTGGCCTTGTCGATGAAATGCGTTTGTGCGCATTTTAGTCTCTGGCGCATAGGCAGTCCTCCATGAACATTAAGTGTTTTTAATGATTTAATTAATTAAAGACTAATGAATATGGTTGTTTTTTAAGGCCATTTGTTTGTTCAAGCCACCTTTATTGAGCTTTTATTTACTAATTGTAGGTTCTGGAAATTAAGAGAAGACTTGAACATACTTCTTTCCCTTAAGGAGCTCACAGCCTAGAGAGAGAAAGGCAGAGACAGACATTTGCCAACACAGCATAATAAATGCAATGATACAAATATAGGCAAACTGAGATAGAGTGTATGGCTAGTTAAACGTGAGTGCTGGTGGTAGATTGTTGTGGCTATATTCCATCCCCACGTTTGCATCAGGTGAACTTTTTGGGTGCAGGGAACTCTAGGATGTTTCCGTATCCCTTGCCAGTTGCCACGACTCAATCACCTAGCACAGTCAGGCTGGCACGGCGTCATTGCTGAGCCTGAATGTTCAGAATATAGTGAATTTATGAAACGTTGACGATCAGGAACCCATTAGTAGTTGTTGCTACGTGTTGGCCATAGATACTATAGGAGTAACAGGTTAGCCTTTGTTGATACTTACGGTGTTCCAGACAAGACAGAAAATTTGAATTTCTGGTCAGAGTGATTCTCAGTCATTAGCTTGCATCAGAATCATCTGGAGGACTGGCTGAACTGCAGAATGCTGAACCCTAGTCCTGCTGTTTCTGATTCAGTACTGGGAGTGGGGCCTTAGAATTTGCATCTCTGACAAGTTCCCAAGAACCATACTTAGGGAAACACTGCCATAGAACATGCCAACTGCTGTTCTGATGCCATGGCATTCTTGCCTTCTGCAAATCTTAAGTGACAGAGGAGGGAGCTTGGTAACTATTATTCACTATTGAAGACAGTCTGGGTCCAAGTGCCAAGACTTAACATTTCAAAGAGAAAAAATTCTAAAGACTTTGACCCAATATAAACTATTTTATGGAGCAAATTTATTTTTAAAAATTACTAATGTTGGTCTTTAAATCACTTGTAAGTACTCTGGGTTTGTCTTTCTAAACTTTATTCATTTTATGCCTGAAATTGCTTTTTGAGCTTTAGTTTTGCTTACCCTGTTCCTTTTAGCATTGAGCTCCTATTGATACTCTTAAGTCCCAGATCAAGTATTACAGAATTGTATGTTCCAGTCATCTGTTCAGTTCTCTCTCTTGCTCCTCAGCTGGGGGATTGGGCAGACCTTTTCTAGAGAGATTGAGAGCTTAGTTATAGTCTACACCAATCGACTCCAAATGTGTCTGATCAGTCACCCCATCAATATTAAAACTTTTGAGTGTGCACTTCTACTAAAAAAGTAAAAGTGTTAGTCAGTCATGTCTGACTCTTTGAGACCCTGTTGACTATAGCCCACGAGGATCATCTGTCCATGGAATTCTCCAGGCAAGATTACTGAAGTGGGTAGCCATTCTCCAGGGGATCTTCCCAACCCAGGGATCAAACCGAGGTCTCCCGCATTGCCTGCAGATTCTTTACCTTCTGAGCATATTAAAGATACTTTTAATCAATTGCATGCCTAACATAGTACCTATAGTATAAAAATTTTAAAGTATGAGAAATATATACACACATGCATACAATTATCTATTCATACAAAAGTTCTAATATCATCTTAACGCATGATACAGAAATGGTAATATAATCTTAGCCCCCTCCCATGACTCTTCTTAGGAATCTAAGTTTATAGACTGTGATCTAAGAACTCAACATGATGCTTAGACACAAAGTAAGTGTTTCATAGAACATGCTGAGGAACTTCCCTGGTGGTCTGGGGAAGCGATAAAGACAGTGAGTGCTTCCACTGAAGCGACTTAGCAGCAGCAGCTTCCACTGCAAGCGGTGAAGGTTCCATCTCTAGTTGGGGAACTGAGATCCTACGTGCTGCGTGGCTCAGCCAAAAAAAACAACAACAAAAACATACTGAATTAAGAGCAATGAAGAGTTTAATCCAGTGACCATTAATGAAGCATCTTATACTACTGAGAAATAAAAGGAATGCTGTAAAGTAGGAAGTGATTCTTGGAGAACATAAAATGCAGTGCCTAATGGCTTTTAGCCATTTTATTTCTCCAGCTCCCTTTCTCATTGAATCACCTCTGCTTTCTCATCTAACCCTCAGATACTTCAGTTACATGACTCCTCTGATTCTGGAATATGCTTGTGCTGACTTCCACAGCGTGTCAGGGGCAGGGATTAAATGAGAAGAATTAGGATTGGAACTTTTATTTATGTTCTTTGGCTTTCTGGGTCTCCTTGTTTCCTCTAACATATGCACAAGGTTCCACACAGACCTTGTGACTCACCAGTGCAAACACTTGCACGGACATAATGCGCATGCCTGCCTAATGGTGTTAATATCTTTTGGATTAGTGGTCCCTATGTCTGTATTGACACAGTTGCTCACAGCCCCTCTTTGGAAAGCATTCTGTTTTCTTAACGAGATCCCAGTGTTAATACTGCCAGTGGGAAACTCTCACTTACAACCTTGGGATAACGGTTGCCCTTATGGGTGTCAGAAGCAAAAGCTGGACCTCTGCCTCTTCTTGTCCTTTTCCTTTATTTATCCCTTCACTCGTCACCACGCAAACACAGGCATTCAGCCTTTGTCACCACCCGCCCTGTGTTTGTGATTGATCGGAACACGCCGGCCCAGTCTCTGATACTCAGGCTCTCCTCCTCTGCTCTTTTGTCTTGCTATGCCCTTGCTTCTGAAATCAAGATTGTGCGTTTGCCCAGTGTAGCTGAAAAGGGACATGGAGGTGATGGTGGAAAAGTATCTGCCAAACTTAGGACCTGTCAGCATGGCACCAGACCTCGGATTCTTACCATTTGGTAAAGCAGCTCGTGACAAGTCACATCCACAGCCTGCACAGAGGATGCCCCCCAGTCCTGAAGGGTAGGATCTAGTCCTCGAAGCAGCTGACACACTGCACTGTGCTCTTGCGGCTTTTGTGGGTCATGAAGGATAACTCTGAGGCTCTTCTTTCCTATTGAAAACTCAAAGAGACTTACCAGTGGGTCACTGTTGACTCAGGAAGTAAGTCCAGTTACAGACTGCCTTTCCTTGAGGGCTGCTTCATGCACTTTGATTTTCCCAAAGTTTCGTCATTTCAGTATGTGCCCCGCTGTGATGTGGTTTGAAAGTTCTGCTTAGCTGACTGTTATTTATATTATGTTCTTTAAATCGAGTCATTTTTAATGTAAATAAAATAAGCCTCATCCTAAGAAACAGTATCTGTGAAACCAGGAGTTGGAGAGAAGAGATATCTTTTTGTCTAATACAAATTAAATTTGCTCGTTTTTAGCAATGTGCATTCTTGTTCTTCCTGGCGTTGTGTGGGCTATCGTTGAACGCACACATCTCATCTGTTGGGATATTTTGGTAGGACTTCTCTGTTATTACTGAGGAGAGAACCTTGACTGAACATGGTACTATGCCAAGTGGATGGAAATCCTGCTTTCATGATATATCCTGGTTTCCTACTTACTTAAAATATACATCCTCTCGTCCCAGGTTCAGGGATACCGCGATGGCTTGGGATTGTTGTCAAACCCAGATTCAACAGTTTACTCCAGGGTTCTCCTGATAGATAGAGTACCTGGTAAACACTGTTCACTGGCCAAATGACTCAACAGACCAGAGCTAATGTAACACTGGAAATGACCTTTTCCTGGTGCTAACTTCAGTCTTAACCTGTTTTATTATATTAAAAAAAAAAAAACTTGCATGTAATTCTTAACTTTGGGCCAGCAAAAGTTTTTGTGAGTTTGTACCTGTTGCTTGGTGAGGTTGACCAGTGTCCCCCTTTCCAGAACTACCCATCTGCAGTTGGCATTTCAACCGACAGTTAATAGAGAGGAGATCTCATGAGTATTTCTGGAAGCATGATCACTTTTAGGACAGATTCAGAACAGGGAATTCTCTGGATCCTTAGCACTCAAGTTGTGGTCCAGGCTATCACACAGGAACGTGTATTATCTTGGGTCCCCTCCCAGAGTTACTGAATCAAAATCTGCATGTTAAAAAGATATCCAGGCAGTTTACATCTGTGATAGAATTTGAGAAGCATTACTCTGTGATTAGCCCTGGAAAAAAGGAAAGAGTGTGTATCCTTACCTGTAGACCCAGTTTTAATCCTTTCATCCCAGGTGACAAGTCTTTGAGTCATTCTCTTGCCATCTTCAACTTTTGCCATACCTGCATATATGTGTTTTTATTTTTTTTTCTTAAAATCGATGAAGTTAAATGGGTTTTATAAAAAGTTATCACTGAGAAGTCACAAATCTGATATATTAGTCTTTTTTTTTCCTAGTACACAGAAGCATAAACCCTTACCTACAAAAGTGAGGGTATTTGTATATCACTCTAACTCATCTAAGTCACTATGTTAGTAGGCCATTCCCTGAGGACCATTGCAGAAAGGTGACCCATATTTCTTTCAAGATAATTTGTATTTCCAGAAAAAAAAAAAACCCAGATGTAAATAGTCAATAGCTTGTGTTTCAGATGTGAAGTTAGTTAAGGTAGACTTCACTTCTCGAGGCACAATATTGAGAGCAGATAATAACAATAATCTCCATCATTGTTTAAAAGCACAAATCTGGCACTTAATAGACTAATTCACAGTCACTCCAATTTCAAGTTTTCCTCATGAATATCATATCACAAGGGAATGTGAAATCCTCTAATTAAACATGTTCTGAAAAGCAGCAGAAAATTGAGATGATGAGCGTTGTGGGAAAGGAGAGTCAGGGACTCACTGCGTGGGAGAGTGAAAGAGAGAGAAGCGTCTGTGTCTCCCAGTTTGGAGAGCGTTCCCATCTTTTTGTGCTCTAGAGCTGGCCCTTTAATGGGCTTTAATAAAACACCATTCTCTTTGATGATAGAACTGATTGCCAGCTTGCTTTCGGAAACCTGATTAATAAACACCTAAGGATGATATATTTCTGAAATGATTAAAAATCCAAAACTTAAGGCAGTGTGCTCTAAATGCACTGCCTGAATCTTGTCCCATCTCTTCAGAAGCAGTCCATCTGCTTCTTGAAGTGTCCTCAGTGAAAGCTAAAGGACAAAGGTCATTTTCACAAAGGCACCAGGAAAACAGATACAATGCTAGAGTCACCCTTTTCCCTGTTCCCACATACCGTTTTCCCTTTCCTAAACAGATGAAAACCTCCCTCCCCACCTCCCAACCCCCACCACCCCCCAGCACACACACTATAGTATAACACATGAAGAGACTGGACCTGTCCTCTTATTTACTACAAGAGTGTAGGATTTGACTTCTGGCTGATTTTGAGGCATTATTCCCTAGTATGAAAAATACTCAAAATAATAGACTCCAAGATGGAAAATTGTCCTCAGTATGTCAGTAATCATTTCTTTTGCTATTGTGAAATCTACATTACTTTTTTTTTAATTGGTCATCCATGATCAAATTCCCAGAGAAGGCGATGGCACCCCACTCCAGTACTCTTGCCTGGAAAGTCTCAAGGGTGGAGGAGCCTGGTAGGCTGCAGTCCATGGGGTCGCGAAGAGTCAGACACGACTGAGTGACTTCACTTTCACTTTTCACTTTGATGCATTGGAGAAGGAAATGGCAACCCACTCCAGTGTTCTTGCCTGCAGAATCCCAGGGACAGGGGAGCCTGGTGGGCTGCCGTCTATGGGGTCACACAGAGTTGGACATGACTGAAGCGACTTAGCAGCATGATCAAATTCCAAAGCCAGCTCACCCAGTTTGATATCGTTCAAGTTGACTTCCTGAATATTCACAAATATTTGATATCTGTTGTTGAAAATTAGTGTTAAAGCATCTGAGGTCTGATGCTGTTTTCAGGTATCACTTTATCATTCAAAATCAAATTTGGACTCCATATTCAGACTTAAGAAATTTGATGTTACTTCAAATCTCAATGAGTAGGATAGACTAGTAAAGTAGGGGGCAGGGAAATGTGATAAGAACCAAGAAGTCAAGAGAAAGAAAGAAAGTAGGATGGGTTTTGTGTAAGTTGTTAATTTAAAGCATGGTGGGAAAGAGGATGGTGGCCAGTGGGGAAAGGGAAGCGCCGAACAGCTTCTGAGTCAAAGGAGGTGGCCAAGGGGAGTGCATGTGCTTTTTGGTGTGTGTATTTGCAGGGCGTGGGGAATGCTTTAGAAAAAGGTAGCTTCCTGCTCTCCCTCAGAGGTAAGGACATAGCTATCATTTCTTTAACCAAATCTCATTCAGCAACTACTCCTTCTTCATTTTTTTTTCCAATTTATTTTATTGCTTATCAATAACAAGTTACACACCTTAACATGACACCATTTGTAAACAATGATATAATTTATAAGTATGTATAGATATATTTATAAATATATTTAATTGATAAATACATTCATGAATGTGTTTTTCTTTAAGAATTTAGTTTATATATAATTCAAAGTAATGTATATACAATAAAAATTTCATATAAATATATAATACATTGCATATAATGTTTACATAAATATCAATATGATGTGTATATTTATTATAATATATCCATATGTATTTATAAATTATATATTTCAAAGAATTTAATTTATAACCTCATAAAACAATACTTTTTCTGCCTAAGTATATTTTCAACAATTTTATATTTACCAAAGTGACATCATGAACATAAATGAACTTCATCATCTTATAAATGCTCCTCTTCTTTTCTACTCTTGAACTCAGAAGAGTAATAGTATAAATGAATCCCACAAAACAAAGTATTTTAGTTGCAAAAATGCTTCGATAGTGTTTTTGCTCACACCCCCTTTCATCTGCATAGCTAGTGAAAGTTTGGTGGAGGCCTTCCCCCTGGAGAAGCAACAGGGGCATCACTTGTGACTCCCTGTGGTTGTGACATGAGGAGTTGGAAGGCAGGACAGTTAAGTGACTTGCAAGGTTCCTGGTTTTTAGCACTTCTGTAATGAGGAACAAAGTCTTTATTCACCTGGTACCCATCGCTCCACATAGTGCTGGCCCTCAGGAAAAGGTTGTTACACTCCATTCATGTGTTGGGTGGAGAGATCCACAAAGTAGTACATTCTGAAATGATTTTTCAGCACACCACGGGATCAACAGAATCTGGAGAACAAAAGTCGTCCCTAGGCATTCGTTCCTCAAAATATTTGGTTGCTCGGGTTTTATTTTTATTAAAATTTATCTCCTTTCCCCGCTCCCCTCCCCCAGTCAGACTTCAAAAATTATACTAAAGTGATGTCAAAATTACTTTAAATTATGATCATAAATTCTTTTGAGAATGGAGATAATATATTTGGAAAAAAGAAAATCAGCAAAAGTGAAGCAACAAAAATATATATGTAAAGAAAACAAACTGTAATCTTTACACTTATGTTCATTTGGTTTTTGGCAAAAGTGCCAGCACAGCTCACTTGGGATAGAATAATCTTTTCATCAAACACTGCTGGGACAACATGCAAAAGTAACAAGTTCTATACCTGCCTCACATAAAACATAAAAATTAACTCAAACTCGCTTAAATGTGAGGGCTACAGCTCTTGGAAGAGAATACAGAAGAAGACTTAATTACTTTGAATCAGTCAGTGGTTTTTTAAATGTGACACTGCAAGCACAACAAGGAACTAAAGCGGGGAGAAAAAAGATTGGACTTCATCAAAATGTAAAACTTTCTTGCCTCAAAGCATACCACCAATAAACTGAAAAGACAGTCTATAAAATGGTCACCAGTGTTTGCAAATCTTGTATCTCATAATGGACTCGCATGCAGAAATATATACATGAGAAAGCTTGCAGCTCCAAAATAAAGAGAACCCAGTGTTTTTTGATAGGCAAAGGGTCTGAATCGACAGTCTCTAAAGAAGGTACACAAATGATCAATAAGCACATGAACAAATGATCAGAGTCCTCAACCTTGTTTTTTTTTTAATTGTCTTGGAGTGCAGTTGCTTTACAGTGTTGTGGTTCTGCTGCATAGCAAAGTGAATAGCTGTATGTTCGCATATATCCCCTCTCTTTTGGGTTTCCTTCCCATTTAAGTTACCACAGAGTGTTGAGTAGAGTTCCCTGTGCTGTATTAGTTACCTATTTTATATATAGTATCAGTAGTGCATATATGTCAATCCCAGTCTCTCAGTTCATCCCACTTCCCCTTCCCCTTCTGTATCCATATGTTTGTTTTCTGTGTCTGTTTCTATTTCTGCTTTGTAAATAAGGTCTATACTGTTCTTCTAGATCCTCATATATGAGTTAATAGGTAATATTTGTTTTTCTCTTTCTGACTTCACTGTCTATGACAGTCTCTAGGTCCATCCACATCTCCTTAAATGGCACAGTTTCATTCCTTTTTATGACAGTAATATTGTATATATCAGCATCATTAATCTTTAAACAAGCATAAATCAAAAGTACAGAAAGGTAACAATTTATATCTTCTGGAATGGCTATGGAAAAGACAGTTGGCAAGTATATTGGCAAGGATGTGGGCAGCTGCTTTGGAAACTAGGCAGGCAGTTTCTCAAAATGTTAAACATAGAGTTAGCACATGACCCAGCAGTTCTACTCCTAAATATACACCCCAGATTATTGAAAACGTATTCTCAAACAGGTACATGAATGTGAATTATAATATCACCACTATCACCACAGTAGCCACAATGTGGGGCCATCCCAAAGGTTAATCAGCAGATGAGTGGATAAACAAAATGTGTTCTGTACACACAGAGGAATAGTATTCAGTCATAAAAAAGGAAATGAAGCGCTGACACACGCCACAGTGTGGCCTTTCAAAACACCAAGATAAGTGAAAGAAGCCAGATACACAACACCACTTGCTACATGAGTCAGTTTATAGGAAATGTTCAGAATAGGCAAATCGCTAGAAACAGAAAGTTGATTAGTGATTGACAGGGACTAGGGCAGTGACTGCTAATGGGTACAATGTTTCTTTTTGGTGTGATATAAAATGTTCTAAAATTACATTCTGTTAATTCTTTGACAGCTCTGTGAATATTGCATTATATACTTTATATATGGCATTGCATTATGTACTTTATTTAGTAAGTTATATTTGGCTGCACCTCCAGTCTTGAGGGATCTTGGTTTCCCAGCCAGGAACTGAACCCACCCCTCACAGTGAAAGTGCCAAATCCTAACCACTGGAACCCAGGAGACTCCCTGAATTATGTACTTTCAGTGAGTTGTCTGGGATATGGACTGTGTTGTTCAGTAGCTCAGTCATGTCTAACTCTTTGCAACCCCATGGACTGCACCACACCAGGATTCCCTGTCCTTCACCATCTCCCGGAGCTTGCTCAAACTCCTGTCCATTGAGTTGGTGATGCCATCCAACCATCTCGTCCTCTGTCATCCCCTTCTCCTCCTGCCTTCTATCTTTTCCAGCATCAGTTTCATTGAGGGATATGAATATACCTCAGTAAAACTTAGAAAAATGTATTCCATCATTTTGAGCCATTAGAAAATGACTAACAGTCTTCTGGAACTTTATATGTCAAACAACATGCTAATGAAGTGAAATACAATTTATAATTTGGGGTTGATGGTGAGGGCAAAGGGGAGAAGTTATAAGCCCTAATGGGCACAGATGCAGACTTTTGTTGCAGGTGAATCAGAAATTGAGAAAAATAAAAGAAGACAAATTTGGAAATTTGGAAAAGGGGAAAAACAAACAGGGTGAAAGTTCATATACAGACATGAAAGTTAGCGTGCAGGAAAATTGACATTGAGGTACAGTGAGGTGTCTGCTTTTCTTTCTTCTTCTTATTTCTCATTGCAGTTTATTACAAGATACTGAGATATGCCCTGTGCTACACAGTAGGTCCTCGTCAATTATTTTATATATAGTGTGCGGACGTGTGACTCCCAAGCTCCTAATTTGTCGTTCCCCCTCGTTTCCCCCTTTAGTAACCGTAAGTTCTTTTTCTGTGTCTGTGAGTCTGTTTCTGTTTTGTAAACAAATTCATTTGTGTCATTTTTTAGATTCCACATATAAGTGATGCACAATTGTCTTTCTCTGTCTGACGTACTTCAGTTACTGTGCTAATCTTTGAGCACAGTATCCCTGTTGCTGCGCATGACATCATTTCAGTCTTCCACGGCTGAGTCGTGTTCCATTGCGTGTATGTACCGCGTCTTCTTTATCCTTTAACCTGTCAGTGGGTATTTAGGTTTCTGCAATGTCTTCACTCTTGTATTAATAAATAGTGCTGCTGTGAACATTGGGGTACATGTATCTTTTTGAATTAGAGTTTCCCTTGGATATATGCCCAGGAGTGTGATTGCTGGAACATATCTTAACTCTTATTTTCAACTTTGTAAGGAGCCGCCATACTGTTCTCCATAGTGGCTGTACCAGTTCACAACACACCAACAGTGTAGGAGGGTTCCCTTTTCTCTGAGGTTCTGTGTTTTTCCTCTCCTTCAAAGAGTCTTCTCTTGGTTACCACAGGGAAAATTAGCTTACAGGACTTAGAGCATAAAGACCACTAAAGTGTACAGACTGAAGTAAGAAGTTGTTCTTAGTTTTAGCAGTGATTCTAGTTCAAATTTTTGTTGAGTGGCGAACTTGAGAAGGTATTAGTGAGTCATCACAGGTGAAAAACCATACCAATATTTAAAATCTTATCAAAGGCCAAAGACAGTGTTGAAATTAAGGCTCTGGCTGGTATACTTTGACATAGTAAGAACAAATACCAAAACAAGTTTTAAATAAATGTCAGTGATGCCATTATATCATACTAATATAGAGCATATTTAATATTATGTAATATTAGAAATTGTTACATATTTTTGTGTAATTATACTTTTTGTGGCAAGTTGATTCTTTCTAACCTGAAATGTTGTCACTATTATTGCGTTAATAAATATATCTAGTTTTTACATACCAAGGATTATCAGAAGAAATTTAAATCACTTCTTTTTTTTTTTGACTGTGTACTATTTGTATTTTATACATTTGAAATAAAGCTAAATAATAGAAAGTGCCAGAATGCTGTTTTTTCGAGTCAGTTAGCATCATTCTGGTCCCAACCTTCAAGAATTTTTTTAAAGGGCAAATATTTATTGCCTGTATGTCCACACAGAAATTAAATAGAATAATATAATTATTGTCTATTCATTCACCAGTCCATCTAACATTAACTGAACCCACGTTATGTGCAAGGTACTGAGTAGGTAGAGATGAATTAGATGCAATCCCTGCCCCTAAAAATTTTCAACCTGGGAGTTCATAATAAGACATCATCTGTTAAACAATTGACCTTACACTTTTGAAGGTTAATTTTGGGGGAAGCATGTTTAGATCCCTTTAAAATCAAATATATCTATTTATTCATCCATTATTCAACACTTTATTCAGCATTTATTCAAAACCGATCTTGGCAGCTTTTCAGAAGTTATATACTTCTCACATCAGTGAGCTCCCCTTTGAACAGTTGATTTAAATGACTAAGTCACAGGCTTTATCTAACCATGTTGAGGTGGTCATTTTCCCACCAAGTTTCAGCATAAAAATGAAATTCTGAGTTAATTCAAGTTTAAAAATTCCCATGCTCGTTTATTAAACTTTATTTACTCATCTGAAAATATGGGTGTTGGATTAGATTACCACAAGATCATGTCTGGTCCTCCATATTCATGTGTGCGCGTGTGTGTGTGCATGTGTTTGCTCAGTTGTATCCGACTCCTTGCGACCCAGCCCGCCAGGCTCCTCTGTCCATGGGATTTTCCAGACAAGAATACTGGAGTGGCCATACTCTTATTTATTTATTTATTTTTTTTTCAATTTCCTGTCTTGTTCCTTTTGGCATGCCCAAAAGGCAGTAAGAATAGAAACCGTTTCCACTTTTCTGGTGAAACAGAAAAACTCCCATTCAGGGGTACACCTGGTGAGGTCTGAGGGTGCTTCATCCAGAATGACTAAAGGCCAGAAGCAAGACCTAGTCACACAGACAGCACAGGTACCACATTTGCTTACACCAGCATCATTCTGGAGAGTGAGTCCCACATAGACAGCACTTGATTTTTTTCATACATATATATGTTTCTGTGTGGGCTTGTGTGGGTCTGTATATGTGTTTATACATATATTGAACAGTTGCACAGAAAAACATACCTGTCATGCACAAAATTTAAAACATCAAAAGATACAAATGATACAGTGAAAATTTCGTTTCTCTACTCCCCTCGTTACTCCCCTCATGCCCCAGAGGGAACAAGTATCGCAGTATTTCTTATGTGTCTTTCCAGAGAGGCTCTTCCCGGCACCGCTGCCAGTCTGTTCTTTTTCCTTGCAAAGCCAGGCGCTTTATTTCAGTCCGTTGTGTATGAGTTGAGAGAGTGGCACTGAGATGTGTGCACTGCCATGTGTGAAATGACAGCTAGTGGGAAGCTGCTGTGGAGCACAGGGAGCTCAGCTCCGTGCCCTGTGGTGATCTAGAGGAGTGGGATTAGGGGCAGCGGGGCTTAACCAGGGAGGGGATATATGTATACATATAGCTGATCCACGCTGTTGGACAGCAGAAACTGATACAATATTGTAAAGCAGGTGTATTCCAATAAAATATGAAGTGTTCACATAGGGAAAGCAAGTGACCGTGGGAGGGATAGCCCGTGTCCATGTTTGTAAACTAGTAATGCTTGAGAAAGAGAACACGGCCTTGCAGTGCGCCAGGGCACCTGCAGTGTTGACAAGGGTGGGGGTGTGCTAGGTGTGGGGTGAAGTTGGGGCAAAGTTGAGGAGCCAACACAGTATGAAGTGAACTTTTAGAAATAAGATCATGTAATGGTTTTGTGATAAAAATACAGTTTTAAGGTAGAGCACGTTTTCAAGAGGTCTGCTGTGTATGTAAATGTGTATGCGTGCCAGGAGTTGGCATTTCTCTTAGCCTTCAGATGTGAATGGTTACCCTTGTGAAGCTTCAGTGAGTTGTCATCTATCCTTCCTTTGATAAGGATATTCAGTTGAACCAAATGTACATTCTTAGAGGAGAGTAGTTTTTTAATTCAGATTACAAATAATTCAGGTTACAAGGGATGTTTTGGGGGGTAGGGAGTGGGAGTGGTAAAGTTACTAAATTATGTGCATTTTATTTCTAGTTGTAAATTCCTCTAGTGAAGACATGTTACTTTCTTTCACACTATAACTGAGAACCTTCTTGGCTTAACCCACAAAGCACTGATGAATAACCATTGGCAATTTGTAACTAGTGAGGTTAATTTTATATCTAAATTAGTTGAGTTTCTTCATTTCTAATCTAAAGAATCACACAAAGTAGGTACAATGACTAAGAATGTACTCAGCATGTAGCATTTCTCAAGAGCTACTTAATAAAGTATCTGTGGTCAGTGTTAAAACTTAGGACTGATTTCAAAGAGTGGTTCCATTTCTCTGAATGTATCTTCTGGTGAAAATCAGCTCTGTACTGGGATGTTTGGCCCGGTAAATTTTATTTCTGACATTATTCATAAATATTAGAAACATGAAGGGAACCTCAGTGTCCAAAATGGAGGAATGTTACATTGATTTTGGCAGGTAATTTGACCTGAGATGGTATATGACAAGCTGTTATGCATCGATATATAAGGCTTTTAAGGGTTAATTAGTTGATAACAAGACACATTATTTACAAAATTATCTTAAATTTGAAAGAATAATACAAACCTCCATGCCTTAATTTATTAAAAATGTATTTGTGTGTATGCGGGGGTAATTTTTTTTTTTCTTTTCAAGGTTTGTACAACAAATATACACTAATTCTTTTAGGATTATGAAAATACTTTAATCTTCACAAAATTGGTAAAGAAAAGAGTTACTGTGGTTGGGTTGCTTTTTTTTCTTTTTTTCCTTTGTAAGATATTGGTTTGGAACAATTTTCTTTTTAAATGATTTCCTTCCCTCAGATATTCTGAGGATCTTGTTACTTAGAAGGATTCTTGGATTTTAAATATTGCCAGTAATTTTTTTTTAATTCCGTTTTGTACCATCCTTTATTTTTTTTAATTCAGAAGATGAACATGGATAGGTAGTCATTCTTTGCTTCATTCCAATGGAATTTCACCCCTTTACCTGCTCAGAGAGTGTCATTTTATTGCTGGGCTTTAGAAATCTCACTGTAACTACCTTAGTTCACTTGTGTTACTCTCTCTCTTCCATGAGGGCACCTTTCAGTGCTTTTCCTAACTTAGGCTTTTGCCTTTTTTTTGTTGTTTGTTGTTGTTTCTCAGATTTGTTTTCTATTGTCAGGCAAAATAGTTGTTTATTGTTTTAAAATGATATTAGGTTTCCAAGTGAATCATTTAAGAGCCACAAAGAGACCTGTGGATCTTTGTTAAGGTGTGTGCTTAGTATTAATGACCTTAGTTTAAATGTCATAAGATGCTCGCTGTGGATTAATTACGTTGTGAGTAGGGACAAGTGCCATGTGTGTATGCCTGTTCTATGCATGTGAGTCGGTAAAATACATGAATACACATCCTGGCAGTTATATAAAATACAAGCCCCTCATGCGTGTGTCATGTGTTTGCGTGTGTGTGCATGTGTGTGTGTAATTATAATTCAGTGTGCCTGAAGTTCAGAGTCTGGCAGAGGCAGTGGAGTAAGTTGCAAAATAGCCCTTTCCTTGAAAAGAATGTGCTTTAGTACCAAACGGAACTCTTAATGTTAGTTTTACATTTCTATTTGATGGAGTCTAAGGTTATGGAACGACTGTAAAAATAATTTGTCTGAAAAACGTCTGGATGCAGAAATCTAACGGAGAAAATATTTGCGAATATGGTTCATCAGCAAGTACAGCAGATACACTTTTCTAAGCACCACGTGGCAGGGATCAAAGCATCCTATGACCTGCATCCGTGTGGCCAAATCATTAGCTATTGATTGGGCCCCAGTGGAGGAGTAAGCCCTTTGTGTTCGTGCCAAGTTTTCTCCCAGTCTTGGTTCAATCATTGTAGGGGTAGAATCTTCCTGCTCCAGTTAGCTTTTTGTTGTTGTTGTTGTTAAGTTAATCATCTACTTGGATACATTTGTCTTTCTCAATTATTTCATTCTATATTCTAAATTATTTTATTGTACTCTGCTTGGTAAAATTAACTTGTGAAAAGACTGTACAGTTTGGGGGATGCTCTTTGTGGTAGAAGGGAGAGAAAAATTTTATAATGTTCTGGGGAGAATCTCAAAATCAAGTACAGTTTATAATTCCCACTACTACATGGTAAGTTCTAGCCTTTTAAAAAATTTATGTATTTTTTAATTGAAGGATAATAGCTTTGTACAATTTTGTTGTTTTCTGTCAAACATCAACAAGAATCAGCCATAGGTATAAAGTTCTGACCTTTTAACAAATCCTTTGTAGTCTGAGTAGAGAGGTCTGCCTCTTAACAAAAGACTGTTGAGCACTTTTCAAATGTGATGGTAACATTTCTAATATTGGACTGTTCACATTTTGAAATTTAGCTCTTGCTTTGTAAGTAAAGTGTGCTGCAAAAGTACTTCATAAATCCTCGGGAAGAGGAAAGCACGAGCTGGTTTGTGTTCGCATTTTGGCGACATGGGCCGGCTCCTCTTGCCTTTTATGTCTGGTGGGATGGTTCTGGGCAGCCGATTCATTCTCTTGTCCTCTGTGTATTTTCTTTCAGTTTGTCCCATGAGGAGCATCCGCATAGCCATCCTCTGTATGGACACGGTGTGTGCAAGTGGCCTGGCTGTGAAGCAGTGTGTGAAGATTTCCAGTCATTTCTAAAGTAAGAATGATTTGATAACACTTTCTTCTTAGACGTAGCCATCACCTCCCACTGTTCATGCTTTTCCTCATGAAATGCCTCTTTGATGCAGGGTTTCACACCACCATTTTGAAGATAGACTCAAAATCACCATGTCTAGCATAGTCATAGGAATAGTTTTACAAATCTATTGAGTGTTGCCTTGTTAAGTGGAAAATATTGATATCCAAGGGCAGTTTGATCCTATTCGTAAGATCCTTTACTTATTTTCTCAGAATGACAGTGATTAAGTAAAAATTGTTCCAGTGTTAAACATGTAGTAATTTAGTCTTTGCTTTTACTCACATCCCTCCATATTAAATTAATAACACAGGCACTAGCTAGTTTTATAAAATTGGTGTCAATTACTGGCCAATTACAACTTGATGATTGGGCCTCTTCTTTGTTTCTTCACAAATGACTTCACAAACATCCAGGAAAAGCTACCAATTTGATTCTTACCTTTCTGTATCACTGTTGGCTTTTGTTCGGATTCTTGTTGTTATAGGGAAAAGGATTCAGTTTAATTCCTGCAGTTAAAGTATGGCTGAAACTTGGGCTATCCCATTTGAATCTATACCACTGATTAAGCATCCCTTGAGTAAATGGTGTGTTAACCCTCTCGAAGCTGAAATGAGATGCTTCTGCACTACATCATAAGATTTCCTTCATATACAGTGCCTTGCCCTTTAAAAATATTGAGATGAAACTGCCCTGCATTATTGACATCACATAAATATATTCGTAGTATCATTGAATCATTGCTGTATGGACTGAGTATAATACTGCATTATATTCACTATATTTATATATCATGCAGCAAGCAAACATATGCATGTATAAAACTCCTGTATATACAGGTGCATGATGGTTTGCAAACTGGGTGTTGGGGGCAGGCAGTGGGGAGTCTTTGCCTCTGACTTTTCTGTCTCATTCAAGCCCCATAATAGAGGTGGGCTGATTTACATGCAGGTCTCTGGTTTTGCAAGATCTTTATATTATTAGAACAATCTCAGTATCTATCTTTATGGACCCGGGTACAAATATGTTAATAAAGCCATCCTTAGAGATACAGTGTTACCTGCAAGCACTTCTGGTGAATATCATGTTTTTAACGAATGAATGGAAGCCTGTGAATCTGTTTTGGTGCTTTTCCACTTTAATATTTTACTTCAAGAGCAGTATGTGGTCATTAAAAACTTAAGTACTTAAAATTTTTTAGAAAAGAGATAGTTAAAATTGTTTCTAAATATTAACACTCAAGAGCAGTGATACTTTATTTTAAATTAAGCAACAGCTCTTTACAATTATGATAATTCAAGTTAGTGCTACTGGGCCTTGTTCTCTCCTAAATCCGTTCTTGTAGAATCTCTGTTTTCTTATTTCCTAATCACTTGCCTAATTGTATTTTGATAATGAGAAAAAGATCTTGGCAGAAACATTTCAATTCTAGTTTCACTTTCTGTACCAATGCTAACTTTGATAAATATGTTGGTTTAATTTCACTCCCTTATAGAATGGCCAGTGAACATCTGTAAATATGATTTATTTTATAAAGTTTCTAGAACTATAGAATTACTATCAACATTCTTATTGACTTGTTTCAGTTTTAGAGTCATTAGGGAAAAGGGCATTTTCCAATTGACCACTTAAAATTTTTTGTTAATAGGCAAAGTATTTCCCACTCAGATCTTAGGTCCATTTATTATGTGAGCTGATATTAGGTGTATATATATATGTGTGTGTGTGTGTGTGTGTGTGTATATATATATATATATATATATATGTAGTGGGGGGTGCAAATATACCTCCACGAAAAGACAACACACTTTCAAACCACATCCATTTCTAAAGAAATGGATCTGAAGGTCATCAGAGTAGAGGCTAGACTTGATTCCTATTAAAAAAAAGCCCATTTTTCTTCTAAGGATATTAGGAGTCTGGCCCTTGTATAGGAAACCACCCATTTAGTTTTCACTTTCCTTCATGTCCCTCTATTATTTTGTGTGGTTTTGCACATGACATGGCATGTTTGCTCAAAGAAATTGAAATGCTCACTGCAGTCCTGCAACTGTTGCTTCTTTAGTTCCTAGTACTTGCTTATTGATGTATGTTTGTCGGAATATTTACGTTTGCAAGTTAAAGAAATCCAACTTAAATTGGCTTAAACCAAAGAAAAGGAGGGTGGTGTTGGGGGTTGATAATTGGCTCCTATAACCAGGAGGTCTGGTAATACAGCTGGCTGCAAGCGTGACTGGACCTGATGCTTCAGCAAGGTTATTGGAGTATGGCTTCATTACTCCTTAGCTCTGTTTTCTTCTGTGTTGATTTCCTAGTCAGGCTCTTTCCCAAGTAAAAGTAAAGAAGACAGATTCACCTGCCACAAGTTGATTGATCCCAGAGTGCATCTCTTTTTTCAGTAGTTCCAGAAAAGTGTTCTTTGCGGACTGTCGTTGGCCCAGATTGAGTAGGTGTCCTAGCTCTGAACCAGTCATAATGAGGCAGCCAGGCTTGAGTCACATGCCGACCTGCAGAGTGCAATAAATTGTTCCTCCCCCAGGGGCCACATGGGGGCTGGGGATGACAGACTTGGTTCCCAAAAGTAAAAAAATGAATCTTGTAAAGCAGCAAATGGAGAATAAATGCTGAATAATAAAACTGCTTCTAGTTCTTAGAGTTCTCATGGTGCTTTCCCAAGTTTACCCATTGATTGACAGTCTATGACAAATGCAGGATTTTTATATTCTTCCTCAGTGGTATCTTAGCTCTTGGAAATTCACAGCAGTCTTCCAGTTTAAGGCCTAGAGTAGTGAAAAGTAAGTAACTCTTGTGAGTTCACGTCCTTCGTGTGTTGGTTCAGTCTGAAGGGTGGTCATGTTGGCTATAGTGAAACCAGCTTTGGCATATGGCTTCTTGGAATGACATCACAGCAGTATCAGGAAGTGATGTTTGAATCATTTCTCTCAAACTGCCAGATTTTGTAGACTCTGAAAGCACCTTTTTCCTGGGCCCACGAGCAGGACCTTGTCCCATGATCCCAGTTTAGAGGTATTCTCTTACAGTTTTAGAAAATTGATACTAGAGGTCTTAGATTTTCAAGACTCTCTTACTTAACACAGTGTCGATTGCTCTGCACTCCCTTTTGTTTAATCGCCATGCTGCATGGCATGTGGGATCTTAGTTCCTCAGTCAGGGATCAAACCACATTCCCTGCCTTGGGAGTGCAAAGTCTTAACCACTGGACCACCAGGAAATTCCCTGCTCTATCTTTGATTTAGAGGTTGCTTCATAGATTTTTTTTTCCCACCTATCTTCTAAATTTGAATTTTACACTCCCCTGGTATAGTCATAATTTGAAGTGCTTTACATATATAACTCAGTTAATACAGCCACCTTATAGTGATACTATTGCAGTATTACTCTCAAGCTACAGATAAGGATACTAAGGAACAGCAAGGTTAAATAATTTTCCCAAGGTCACACAGCTAATAATAGGTGGAGTCAAGATCTAAACCCAGACAGTGAGATTTCATAGGACTTGCTGTTAACTGTTATATAATAGCGCCTGGTTAGAAGCAGTTCATTTTATTAACAGTATGCTTACTGTGTACGGCAATAGGCATAAAGAAAGCTTTGAAGAAAGGCAGAATGGGTCGTGAAGCTAGTTGCTAGGAGTGTGTTATTTGAGCTCAGTATAAGCACGTGTGATTTGGGATGATAATAATAACTGCTCTTAGGGTTGTGAGAGTGAAAAGTTACATCATGTTAGGTGTCTGGTCCGTAGCAGGCACTGTCGAAAAATATTAGTACTTCTTTTCTCATCTACTTAAGTGTATTCTTAAAAAGAGAAATAATTGAAGCTATTCAAACATTGGGCTTCCCTTGTGACTCAGCTGGTAAAGAATCCACCTGCAATGAGGGAGACCTGGGTTCGATCCCTGGGTTTGGGAAGATCCCCTGGAGAAGGGAAAGGCTACCCACTCCAGTATCTGGCCTGGAGAATCCCATGGACTGTATAGTCCATGGGGTCACAAAGAGATGCAACTGAGCAACTTTCAGTTTCACTTTCTTACAAGCATTTCTGACCTTGTACCTAGGGAAGAGGTTGTGAGTGTGCAGAGCTTTAATATGTCAGAAGAGACTGTTCTTTAACATAATCCTTAACCATAAATTTCAGTAGAGTGTCCTACACAGTCAAAGGTGATCGTCGGACAGGGCTGGCAAACCCTTCCTGTAAAGGAGCCAGATAGTCGATATGATGGACTTTCACAGGCCGCCCAGTCTCCGAGACAAGCACTCAGCTTGTGGGCACAGAAGCAGCCATAGGACTCTGTATGAGAAGTGGGTGTGGCTGCATTCTTTGCACCAGTTTACTGACCTCTGACCTAGGGTACTCTCTTTGGTGTCATTATGTTTTCAGCTGAGCCACATCCTTGAATTCCCTGGGCATCGCTCTACTGGCTTGTTTCAGGTCTCAGAATGAGACCTTTTTTTTTTCCTCTTCCTGAGGAAAAAATATCATAACTGTTGGTAAATCAGAACCAGAGATTTGACACTCTCCTGTGATCATTCCGCAGTGTTTGTTCCCAAGGTGAGGTATACCACAGGGCCCTTGATTTCAAAGATAAATACTGTACAAATAACCGTCCTGTTGGCTTTCCCTCCCAGCCAACAGAGGGATGTTTTATCAGAATCAGCAGATACCCAGTCTATTGTGTGCATTTATTTCCCTGTTTCTTCTCAAAACAAGTTGCAGTTTGAGTGTTTTTTGTTTTTTTTTTTTAATCTATCAACCGTAAGTTATCATGTGACGGTTGTGTTTGTTGGAGGAAGCCGATACCAGCAGGTACCCATGCTCAACTTCACTGCAGCCCGCCAGCCCTGCATTGCTTGGAATCCTCCGATAACAGAAAAACAAAAACAAGCCCAGTACCATCCAGATAGGTGAAAGTTCCGAGTGTGCTCCTGTCCACACCCCTCGTGGATCAAGTTTTTTGTTTTTTCTTTTTTAACCAGGTTGAAGTCAAAGTCCTCACCAATAAAAACAGGAATCTATACTTCTTCCTCTTTGCTCTTTGAAAAAGGGCGCATACTATTCTTCAGCAAGGTGGGGAGAGGATATGAAGGTTAAATCATGATCACATTTTCCTGTTTCTGACTTGGAGGGTAAAATCAGACACAGATCCATAGTTCCACAAATACCAGGCCCTCATGTGTGTTTGGGAAAAAGTATAATTTGGGTCCTTGCTTATTAGCCATTTGAAAGAAATTTTGTTTTTGTTTTTATCTTTTGGTTATTGCTTATGAAGAAAAGCACCATGCCAGACAATCAAAACCCAAATTCCTTTACACGTTAGTCAGATGTACATTACTTCTTAAAGCCAAAATAAATTTTATATGTCCTCTTGGAGAAGACAGGGAGGGAAATGTCACAAGAAAATGCCCAGCAGTGGAACTTTGACCCTTTCAAAAAGGTTGAGGGCTGGAGACAGCAGAGGACATTTCATCGCTAATTCAGTTTTTAACGGAAAAAAAATTTTTTTTCCTGTGAATTTCACTTCTGAAAACTGTGAAGAGTTTTATGTGCAAGAAACTCCTAAGTGCTGCTCTGTGATGTTTTCACAAGTGTTTTTATCATGGTAACATCTTGTTTACTTTAGTTCCCGGCCTAAAACTACTTGGAACATGTTAAGAAAACATTTCAAGAAAGCCTCGACAAAGAGGCTTTTGTTTCCGCAGCCACCGCGAGGCTGCAAGGATCACAAAGGTGTTAACTTTCAGCCCCTTAAGCGCTTCCACATGAAATTCCAGCACCGATGTTTGTGGTTTTGGAAAAACAAAGTGTATGTTAAAGAAACCAGGTATATGCTAATACATGTCGAAGGAGGCCGGATATCATAAATTGTTCGAAACCTATTCGTGGCTCTGGGTTTGCACGCCTGAACGTTCTGCAGTGAAATTACCTCTGGTGAGTACAGGAGAGCACGTGGAGGGGGACTAGCTTCTAGAAGGTGGGCATATGCAAATAACCATTCTCGCCTCTGCATTTCAATCTCCAGAACCGGGGGTGGGGGGTGCGGGAGGAAAATTTCTCCCATCAGTTCCCAGGCGACAAGTCTTGGAGTTTTGCACAACGAGCTTAATATGTTTATGGATTGACTTTCCCCCTTACGCCTTTTTGAGTTGGTTTGAGAAAAAGAAATATCAGGTGGTACCAAGAAACATTTCTTCCCCCTTAAAGTCTCTCCTTTCACCTTTCGACATTGTTCAGGAGTTCAAGACCTTTCCAAGCACTGAGAGGTCAGAATGGCCTAAATGCCACAGCGCCCTCTAGTGATCTATAGAATGTTCAGTAGAAAAGTTGAGACAAAGTTTGCCAAAGACAACAGGCCCAGTTGCCACCTCTTTGCTCAGAAAAAAGCAAGTAACATCGGAATGCATTTTTTTTTCTGTCAGCAAACAGATTTTAGTCAGAAATGCAAATGAAATTTAATTTTTCCTCATAGGCTTTGAAAGCATTTGAAAATTTTCTGTCTACCCAGTCAGTTCCGCACATCACTGTGCCTGTGCACCCAGCACAGTGTGTCACCGTAGAGATCATGTGTTCTTATGTTTTAAGTCGTTAGTTAGCCTCGGTGTTTCACGTGATCACTTCCGGTGTGTAATTATAAAGCATCACTGAAAAGATAGGGATTGTCTTCACTGCACACTTTTATTGACAGTGGCTACCATATTATGGCCATGTCTAAATGGTAAAATTTATTATTAGCAGTAGTGTCACAAAAGTCTGAGACAGCGATTTTCCTTTCAATAAAAGTAGTTAAAAACCTTTTAGAAAATCCATAATTTTGATTGCTGGTACTTCATAAATGTATAACTGGTACTTTTTAGCTGTCTCTTTAGGGAAAAATGAGTTTTATCACCTGCCGTACCTGGGTTAATGAAATTGTGTGTTGGAATTTAGCCAGGATGAAAGATGAGATCATTCCAAGACACTAATATTGGCAACAGGTCTCATAAAAAGCTCTGACTCTTGAGTGAAGTATCATTAGATTTTTTAAAAATTATTATTATTTTATTTAAACTGAGGGCTTTAAGTTAGTTGTCATCTCCAAAGTTTTGGTGCTAGTGAGATTCTCATTTCACCTCCCGTTCAAAACCCAGTGACCTCAAAACCTGGACCGAGCCAAGAGAAACAGAGAAATGTCCATCAGTGTCTGGTCAAAGAGTTTCCTTGCTTCAGATTTCAGCTTCAGTTCCTGTTGAGCCCTTTACAAATCACGACTCTCAGCTCAAAATTGAAATAATGCTGCCTTTTTCCCCGTGTTCCTCCTGTGTTTGATTGTTTGTGGATATTAGCTGTCCAGGAAATCCCATACTTACAGATATAAATCCAGAATGAT